>NC_081408.1:378404388-378756888 GCF_030272615.1 Cryptomeria japonica | reverse complement strand
TATAGAAAAAAGGGAGCAACAAGCTTCAAGCCAAGAGACACATACCAACATAAGATTTACTCTCAACAATTGGGCCTAAAAGGCCATATGCGATTCTGTTACAAAAAATATTCTTTATCCATGCACTGGCACCCGTGAATCAAAATTTTCAACTGAAAATTTGATAGAAACAAAATTGCTTGATTTGTGCCATTATCACCCTGATGCCTTCAGATGGAGTGTGAGATGCTACATTCTGTCCAATAGAGCATTTCTCTTCTCGGAAGGGATACTAGGTACTGGCAAGAAGTAAAGTCACCCCTAAACTAGAGGAGGAGCTTCAGCCTTCATGTACAGGATTAGAGAAAGTCGAAGGAGGAGCTTAAGGGAAAACATAATATGTTAGGGAGGGGTCACAACTTCCATGTCGTCATAGAGATGACTGGCTGCCACTCCCCACCCAAACAAATCCTTCTTTCATTCCTCTGCGGGCTCCTTCTTCAAACCCCCAGCCAACTAGTGGCAGAGTAGAAGCAGAGGATGCATCATGCGTGACCTTTCTTGATAAGAAAAGGCTTTCATGCCCCCTCTGGAAATCCTTCTCACTTTCACAACCCCTCTGACAATAAACAAACTCACACAGGAGAAAGAAGACAGTTCAAATAATCGGAAGACAACTGAGAGGGGGGGGATCAATCAGTTGTCACAAGATTACCGAAACCTTAAGAAATCAAAACTTTAATACTGGAATGCATAAACCAATTACCAAAATAGAAGATAAACCAATTAAGCATAAACAATAATCAAAGAATAAATACCATCCACATGACACCAAGATTTATACGTGGAAAACCTGGTAAAGGGAAAAACCATGGTGGGAATCCTACCCACAGTCAGATAATACTTCTGCAGTAAGTATGTGAATTACAGTTGAGGGGCCTGCACTTGCAGGAAGGCCAACAACCTAGAGCGCACTGCTCATCACAAAAGGAGTCTCACTGACTACATAGAAATCCATACTACAATCCGGAAGAAGGAATGAGCTGGAAAGATAACATCTCCTATGCCTGAATATAGTTTCGGTTAAGCTCAATATCGGAGGACTAATTTCTCTTACATAAACCTAATTCAGTCACCAATGATCAACCAAATCCTCTGCCTGAATGATTATTGTATTATTCACTCCTTACATCCCATGGTATGATCTACAATGAGATCTTACATCATATATATACAAACCCTCGACCACAAACAATAAAGTTGACCACTAGACAATAAAACATTTACATAATTATAAAACACGGCTAGAGACCAAACAAATAATATGCAACCCATAAGACATCCCGGAAACATATTGAGAGGTCCAATCCACATGTTACATTAAGTCGGTCCATAACCTAGACAATATCGGGACCCAATATAGGTCCATACACACTAAAGCAATAATCCCAATCAACTAAGTCTCGAACATGATCACCATCAACATCCTGAATCTCCACTAGAAGCTGCACCAACACCACTTATGCATATCATCAAAGATCTTCATCAAAGCTCTGTTGGTGAAACCCTCACCGGAACAACAAACCAAGCTTACTAGCAAACATGATAGCATCCAATCACTAGATCAAAACCAATTGAATGAACATGAACATGAATAAGCCAATACCATAAGCCAAACATACTGGAGCATATCGGATCATACCAAATCAAATCCAACCAGAAACAAAACAACCTGTCGGGACCAGAAGGATACCGATAAACAACCAAAACAACTAGTGTTGACATCAATGATAAAACATCAATGCAACACATAATCAATTCCTCCAAATGGCCAATAGATGCATCATGCATGGCCTTTCTTGATAAGAAAAGGCTTTCACGCCCCCTCTAAAAATCCTTATCACTTTCACAACCTCTTTGACAATAAACAAACTCATACAGGAGAAAGAACACCCATCCGGTATCATAGAGCACACAACAACTCCATGCACAATCCTACTCAAACATCATCTTCCTTGTTGAGGAAAAAACCACTCTCAGAAAATAAAGAGGCTTCTTTTCTCTTCTACCATTTTAGTCACCACCCCATTGTATTTATAATAAAAAACACTTCACCTGGTGATGCTCATTCACGTGAAAAATCATCATTTTGGTGCTTTCAACTCACCCCGCCAATTATCGACTCTATAAATCATGCCTATCAAATCCATTGCCTCCTGCTAAGGCTCATCTTATGTGAATGATTTTGTTCTGATATTCTTCTTCCTTGATTGTACAAATTCTTCTTTAGAATCCCTAACAACAAGCAACCTTTGATTTCTCAGAGTAGTCTGTGATCTCCTATCTCTAACTCCATAAAATTCTTGCATCTTCCTTCATGAGGTTACGAGAGCCATTGGATCTTGTTCGCACTTTACCCTGCGGCCATAGTGCCTGCCAACCTTTACAAATTAATTGTCGAGCACCTTTTCGCCCAGATTATAACATCGTTGTCCATTGAAACACGTGAAAAATTGATGGAACCATTAGTAGCTCAAATTTTACCTGCTGGGAACTGGTAACATCAGAGATTTGAAAATTCAAACCGCCAACTTAACCTTCTCCATCGAGGACAAGTGGCATCATCTCGTGATGTCACGGTTCTTATCTTCCTTGCACTTTCAACCGCGGGTTTGTGCGAACCATAGGATCTTCTCGCGATTTAACATAAAATCACCAACGAAATACATAAGACTTTAAACTTAGGAAAATTTAGGTGCTAGCAGACAATATTAAATGGGATCCACCTAGGGTAATTTTGCGTGCAACTTAGGAAAAACAATAAAGGGACCAATCGAACACAACTCAATGCCTAGGAAAAAGAAATGGCCCCGCCAACGGTAACCAACCCTTGGCTTTAAGTGGAAAAAAGTTAACACCGAATTATAACTGGCCTAGGGTTTATAATAAAATTTAATCAAAAAATGCATAAAATCCTAAACTCTAGGGGCAAGAACACAAAACAAAATTAATTCCAAATAATCAGAAAATTTACCAAGGCATGAAAATCTTTTGCATTGTCATTTTTAGGACTAACATAGGGTGGGGTGAAAATAAATGCATTTAATGCCATCTTTTATGGTATACGATTTCCTTGCATTTTATTAAGACTCTTGATTTTATAGTTAAAAGGATTGCATGCTTGTAATGTCTTGTCATATACAGGTGTTCTCATGAACCTTAGTAATAAACTCACATCTTAAATAATTCTAGTTAGAATGAGATGACAAACTTGTACTTTCTTGGTTTAAGTGAAAAATCTTAAGGTCACTTCTACTACTGCTCTGGATGCCAACTTGATGATATGAGTTCATTGTCAGAAACTAGAGCTATGCCATGCGGTAACCAGAGTGATAACCTTGCCAGGGTTATGGACACTCATCTAGTAGCAAGGCTCTATCTTGGTGGCTATGAGAGGTTAGGCTCAACTACATAGCTTGATCCAAGGACATACTTCTCTGTTTGTTCTATTCATAGGAAGAAGGAAAATTATCATAATGCACACACATTTAGACTCTTAGATCCTAATGAAGCATGGTTTTATTTTTAGAGCCGCACTTTTAGTCTCGCTCCAAACTATAGTCCACTAAGGGCATCCCAAATATTATGAAGTCACCTATTTTGTACAAAAGAAAGGTTTGTTTTGTTTTACACTTTTTATAACCCTTTGACACTCAAATCTTTCGTGATTGCAGGAGGACCAGAGATGCAATAATGCGTAAGAGGAAATTCCAGAAGGTCCATGTTCACCTAGTTCATTGTTAAGATCTGATCGGAAACAACTCATGTGAACCTATGAAAAAAACATTTCAATATCCGACCTACGAAACTAGAGAAGTCTAGGTCCACTTCTGCAAGCAAAAGTCCCCCTATGTGTCGCCAAAATTGTATCCTTCGCCTACAATAGTTAGTTTCTTATTTAATAATATGCTTTCATCTTCTTTCCCACACAAAAGGGAGTATAGAAGGTACACATGAAATCTTCACACATTTTTTGAAAATAATTCCCCACCTCAAGAAGGTTCCTTGTAGATAGGCTATTATAAAAGGAAACTATGAGTGGTTGAGGAAATACAATAAAAGGATCCATGCTAGTATGTCATGTACCAATATCTCAAAGAATCTAGCAACTACCGAACAAAGGTCACGAGAACATTTTCACCGTCCTCACGCATGTCCCTGTTTCAATTAGGTATTTTGGAAACATCATGTGGTGGTTATGTAGAAGATTCCAAGTGGCCCTAGTTGGCAAAATCACGCAATTGGGCCAAAACAAAGAAAAAGGAATGATCATGCAAGTGGAATTGGGTGTTTTACTCCCTTGAATTATGGTAAGAAGGTGATGAAGATGTAAATGAATCTCATGTTGGTGACCAAGGGAAGAACAACGGTATAAGATTCTCCATCATAATTCCGCTACCAAAAAGATATTCTTTGTAACTGGCAAAGATGGTTAGGAGATGAAGGTGATTTAGGAGAGATAACATTAAAGAGGGGAGTTTTTTTGGAGGGAACCTTTTCCCGCTTCTAATGAATGGCAAGGATTTTACAACCTTCCTGGTCTTATGGTGTACTACAGTCATCCGCTTGTTTTGTTTGAAAAGAATTAAACCTCGGTTCTTTATTCAAGCCTCAATATTTTTTCCCTTAATAAAATATTGGATTCTGCCTTAGTCACCTTTCTGATATATGTTGTGAGATATTATCTATGCTGATAAGTTAAAAGCTTGGATTTTTTCTTGTCTGAGTTTTTTTTGGGACTGTTGATATCTCTAATAATGAATGGATCATGTAAGAAATTTTTCTCTTCTATTTTAACTTGGGATGAACCCAAATTATATTGTTCAATACAAGATTAATGAGATTGCTAATCGTCATGAAAATTCAAAGTATTTGCTTAATTTTGTTTGGCTTTTACATGTACTCTTTGTAGCAAAGTTACAAATATGTATCATCTTATGTCTTTGTTACTTTTATGATTTATTCCACTCTTTCACATAAAGTTTTCTAATGTACTATGCCCATTTCTCAAAATAAATGAATCCTAGATGTTTGTAGATCACAAGGATTAAAGTGTTGTAAAAGCTTTGCATTCATCACAAGCTTGTGAATCATTAAAGTATTCCTCCATCTTTAGGAATTTTCAACTGTTCCTTCTCTTTCATCCCCCACTTTGAATTATGAAGAGCTGACTTCTAAAATCTTAGAGGTTGCTTCATAGGTTGCACTAGGTCTCACACCTGTGGAGCTTCCCAACTGCCCTTATTTAAGGCTAAGGCCTTCTTAAGGATGAACAATTACTTCCTTCCCTTCTTTATCTTCTATAATATCTGTAGTTGTTATCTACTTTTTGTTGTATATTTATCTAGTTTTACCTCACATAGAACACATATATGTTGCATTGTATTTTTTATATGGAAATTTGTAATTTGTCTGTATAGGAAGCCAATGCATCATGCTATTGTTGATGACTTGTGCATGTGTCCCTGGACAAAGATCAAATGAAGGTCTTCATAATATCTCTACGATCTATCATGTGTTATCTACAAGGCACTTGACAATGTTGGAAAATGGTGTCTCAACCTTGCATTTACATGAGGTTACTATTTATAGCAAGTTTTTATTTGGGCATGAAATGGTACAAAATTCTCCTTGAAGCTTTTGGTTGGCTAGATAAGCATTCCGGTAAAGTTACGTTGCAAGATCACAACTAGTTTTGAAGATATTAAATTTTCTGTTTTGGAGGGGTCCAATGAAAGGTTTAAATTTGATTTTGTGGACTTGAGAGGCCCCAAAATACTCTGAAAAGTAGGCGTAAACAACGTAGTAGTTAATGAGGCAATAGAGCACTTCATGAGCTTTTCGACACTTCAAACAGTTCGTCAATTGAACACACGGTTCTCAAGTTATGGCCTCCGGAAGTTTGTACTCTTGAAATAGGAAATATAAAATACATCGGATACATAAATGAGCTGTAAAAAGGGAGGGACATGCCATAGGGCATCTAGAAGGGAGATAAAGTCCGCTACACATTATTGGGTAGTTTTAGCGAATGGTTTTTTAATACAGTTCGATGGTTTCTTGTATTGTATCTCCTATATATGAGGTGCGTGAGATAGAGGTTGTGTGTAAGACTCTTATGGCTATTGAGTTACCTTTGAATCTCTGATTATTGGTACTCCTGCGTAGAGCTTGCTTTGCAAGTATATTGTAATCTATTTTTTTATTGTTGAATAATATGTTGGGCGACTTTTAGAGTGTGGGGTTTTTCTCTTGAAAGGGTTTTCCCCACGTAAATCACTGTGTTATGGTTTGAATGTTATTATATCTATTTCTATTTTTTTGTAACTGTTGTGACGATCTATAAAAGTTTTTACATTACCCTTCTCTCAAGGTTAGTGCAGGAAGTTGATTCACTGCTTAACTTCCTTACAAGTGGTATCAGATCTTGATCACCTTTGGTTTCATTTGTGGGTTGTTGTTGGGTTTTTTGAACTAATCTAGATTTGAGTGGGAGCTTTTTTGCAAAAGACACTTTTTGATCTTGTTGCAGGAATTTTCAGATGGCAAGTTCGTCAAGGAAAATAGAGGTGGAGAAATTTAATGGAACAAATTTTGAGATGTGGAAGCTGAAGATGGAAGATCTGCTAATAGATCGAGATCTATGGGATGCTTATGATGCGAATGTCCAAAGGCCCTCAGATCCTTTTGCGGCAACTCAATATGATGTTATGGACTGAAAAGCCAAGGGTTTAATCAGATTGTGCCTATCAGAGTCTATTCTGATCAATGTCCATGAAGAAAACACTGCAAAGAAGCTATGGACTAAGCTTGGTGAAATGTATCAAGCAAAATCTTTATTAAATTAGATTTTCTTCAGGAAGAAATTGTATTCCTTGAAGATGGAAGAGGGTGGATGAGTTGCAGACCACTTAGAAGCATTCAATATGTTGTTGGATCAATTAGTATTTGTCAATGTTAAGATGAACGAAGAGGAGAAATGCCAGATCTTGCTTTGTTCTTTGTCTGATTCATGGGATTCTCTTGTTATGGCTATCAATAGTACTTCTATTGTTTTGAAGTTCGAAGATGTGGTGGGTGCCCTACTTGGTGATGAGATGCAAAGGAAGGTATCCCATAGTTTGAAGGAAGCCCTAACTGTTCGTGGAAGACCTAAGGAGAAAGGCAAGAAAAATGAGAAGCGTGATAAGTCCAAATTGAGAGGGAGATCGAAATCTCCAGGAAAGTCCAAAGTCATTTGCTGGAATTGCGGTAAACCAAGTCACATGCGTAAGGAATGCAAAGAAGAAAAGAAGAAGAAAAAGAAGAAGATTGATTCTGATTCTGAGTCCAAGAAGAAAGATGGTGATGCATTTATTGCAGCTTTGGCGACTCATGCAGGTAATGATGCCTGGTTAATTGACTCAGGTGCATCTTTTCATATGACTGCCAATAGAGATTGGTTTTCTAAATATGAAGAATTTAATGGAGGTAAGGTGTCCTTGGGTGATGATTCACATTTAGACATTGTTGATTGAGGTAAAGTTAGAATCAGGTTTTCTGATGGTAGAATAGAAAGGATTAATGGTGTGTTGCATATCCCTGGCTTAAAACGAAATCTGTTATCTGTGAGCAAACTGATAGATGCAGGTGTGTAGGTAGTCTTTTCTAAATACAGATATAAGATGATTAAGGGTGCTATGGTAATGGCTAGAGGTGTCAGATTCAACACTTTGCATAAGTTAGATGCATACATTGTTGAGTGTGTTAGTACTTCTGTAAAAAGTAGATATGTGGAAGATTTGAGGGTTTCACCTTCAGCGAATGGAAATGGATTTTGGGTACTAAAGGGTGCTCTTTCTTCTGAAGCAAAGTTACCTGCAGAGAAGACTATGTTATGGCATTAGAGGCTTGGCCACATTGGAGAAAAGGGTCTAAGGACCTTGAAAAATAAAAACCTTGTTGAAGGTTTGAATGATTGTAATCTTGACTTTGATTTCTATGAGCATTGCATTTATGGAAAACAAAACCGTGTTTAGTTTTACCCGAGTTCTCATAAAACTTGTGGTGTTTTGGATCTTATTCATTCTGATGTGTTTGGTACTATAGATGTTTCTTCTATTGGAAAATTCACATATTATGTTTCATTTTTTATGATGTTAGTAGAAGGACATGGGTATATTTTCTAAAGAGTAAATATGAAGTTTTCAGTTTATTTAAAGAATTTAAAGCAATGGTTGAGTTGCAGAATGGAAAGAAAATTAAATGTTTGAGGACTGATAATGGCGGTGAATTTTGATCTAATGATTTTGATAGATTCTGTAAAGACTGTGGCATTAATAGATAGAAGACAACTCCATATTCTCCACAATAGAATGGAGTTCCAGAAAGAATGAACAAGACACTGATGGAGAAGGCTAGGAGTATGATGAGTGGTGCTAGTCTAGAACAAAAGTTTTGGGCTGAAGTTGTTGCCACTGCTTGCTACCTGATTAACAGGTCTCCTACATCGGCCCTTGTTGATAAAACGCCTATGGAAGCATGGTCAGGTCACAAGCCTTCATTGAGACATCTTAGAGTTTTTGATTGTGAGGCATATGCACATGTGCTAAAGGAGAAGCAGACAAAGTTGGAGAACAAGGCCGTGAAATGTATCTTCATCGGGTATAGTTATGGTGTGAAAGGATACAAGCTTTGGGACCCTATTGCACATAAGGTAATTCATAGTAGAAGTGTTATTTTTAGAGAAATTAAGTCTCCTTTTGTTACATTGCAGCCAAAACAGATTAAAAAGGAAGATGTGATTCAATTTCTTCTACACCTGAAAGAGTTGAATCGAGACCCCTAGATAGGCAAGAAGTTGAGGAGAGCTCATCTAGCTCTAAATCTTCAGAAGAGGAGGAAGAACCTCCAACTCGGCTTGTTAAAAGGTCTAAAAGACATAGACGACCACCTGAAAAGTATTCAACTGATGATTGGAGATGTATTTTTTGCTTTGAATACTAATATGGATGAACCAAATTCTATGGAAAAGGCATTAGCTATGAATGATGCAGAATCTTGGAAGATTGCTATGGAAGAAGAAATGGTAGCTTTGAAAAAGAATAATATATCAGATCTTATACCATTGCCCGAAGAATGAAAGCCTATTGGTTGCAAATGGGTAAGATTAAATGTCTCTTTAATTACTTAATCTTTTTCAGTTTCTAAATCCCTCTAATTAAATAAATTTGACATTTTTTAATTATCATCAACATGTGGGTGAAAATAAATAAAGATAATTTATTTATTTACACTCCATGTCCCACTCCACCTTCTTATTTCCTCACTCTAATATTCTAATTTCTCCTTTCACATAACTCTTCCACCTTTCCACTTATCACTCCCACTTACTAATTCTTCTCCCCACTCAACTAACCCATCTTCTTCTCTTAACTCACACTTGACAATTTCATCTCTTCACTTGTCATACTCGCTTTTTGTTGAAAATAAATAGTTTATTTATTTATTTTCAATTATCTCATCTCTTTTTCCACTTAGCTTATTCCTCACTCATTATTTCCTCCACTTTCAAAATAGTATCTTTTGTTGGAAATGAATACTTTCAATTATTTATTTTTACTTAACTCATTAACTCCTCTCATGTGATCCCATCCATCCATTTCTCAAAATCAAAATCGATCTTGGTCCTTCATCTCATTCAACTAGTCTGTAAACACAAATCATTTTCTCATTTTTAAAACCACATATTTGATAGCTTCTCGTCATTATTGCATCATTTCGAGCTTTCAAATTTTCTTTGTGCTCGCATAATAAAGAAGATTAAGGACAATGGAGGCTTCGTAGATTTAATGCAATATGGCTTATGGTTTGCATTTCATTTATTGCATTTTGAATTTGTTTTCTTCATTGGTTGAATCGTATTTTCTTTGAAATTTGAGTTAGTGGTTGCTCCCATGTTTCATTGTAGTTATACATATTTTTTATTTGACAATAGCTTTACAAAATAAATATTTTATGCAATGTGTACCTCACCTTTCCCAAAATTATCCATAATAGTCCAACTATCCTCTCCCTTGAGTCACCTAACCTCCCCACTCACCATTACTTGTGGCATGATCAACATCTATTGTATATAAAGCATGTACCTATTAGACACTCTTGCTAGTCTCACAAGCCTTATTATACATTGAAATGACCCTACATATAATAAGGTGTTGTCCACAATGCACCATCCACCCCCCAAATAAAGTAATACATATCATGATAACGTGGGCTAAAGTGCATCAACCTCGTGAAACTACACTCCCTCAGTTTCGATTGTATTTATACAATGAATTAATTTGCCATGCAGGGTGATGTTCTCCCATTTGCTACTACTACAAATGTCACCAAAGTAACAATAATTTTATGTGCTTAGTGATGAGCTCAAATAATGGCTCAATTTTGTCTCTGTTTTCTATACTTTTGTTAGGTTTTGACAAGGGTCTAGCTACTGTCCGAGTCCTAAAACTTTATTAAAACAATGATTTTGTTATGTTTTTATGAACTTGACAAAATGGCATGAACTTACCCTTATATATATATATATATATATTCCTTTTGGTTGAAATTATGATTAATGATAGAGTGGCCATGCTATGTGATTTATCCATATTAATCTTGCATGCAGTTAGATAAATGTTACTCTGGCATGGAATAGATATATCTTTGTTTTGTACACGGTAATGATATGATGCAGGAGTTAATGAAGAACATGAAAAGGTCAAAGATTCAACATGGGAGTTCATGCTAGTTAGTTGGATGAAGACAAAGTCTCAGCAAGATGAGTGTTGAAGGAGTCAACAATCGGTTATCTACAACTGAGAGAGTGTAATTATGAAACTTCGGTATTCATGTTTGTAGGAGAATAAATCTAGGAGGGATGGTTATGCTAGATTTCCTCTATAGTTGAAACAACTTGATTGTTTCCTATTCAAAGTGTAACTCCCTGTCCTCTTTTTGTAATAATGGCATCCTCCTAATGTTCTGGGAGTGGACCCGCCAGTAGTTAGAGTTAGTTAGGAGTTTCTTTATCATAAGTAAGTTTAGATATCCCTTCTCAGGGATGGTGAACGTCAACTATTGTAATTTTCAGTCTTTTATTGTAGAACAATTTTCAACAAATACTCTGATGTAACAAGTGTTTTCAGATTAATAAGACAATATTCCAATTTGTAGCATTTAGTTGAGTTTTGTGAGGACTTTCTAAGGGGGCCCACTTAGTAAGAATTCCACCCTTTGTGTTCAGCAGTTATTTTCCTTCAGTATTTAGTTTGTTGTCCTGATAGCTGACTGTTCTTGTAGCCACTGGAAATCATCCTGTGATTGTTCCTGCAGCCAAGGCAGACAAAGTAGTTTCTTGCCTGCTTGCTATGGAACAAGTTCCCATTTTTCTGAATTAAAGGTAGCTTCTATTCAAGCGTTTTAGTCATTTGCTTTCAGAAACATTTTCTTCTTGGTAGAATGACTATAATGAGGACTTTAGTGCATATACCTTGCTGACCCATTTCAAGTATACGCCCCGGGTTGACAAAGAAATGAGCGCCCTAGGTTGACAAAGAAATGAGCTTTCATGATGATCATATAACTACTTAGTATGGATGTCCAATCCCTAAGTCATGGCCTCATAGTCTAGTTATTAGAACCATTAAGGGAGACAAACACTTGGGGTATGCTAGAAGGAATAATACGCTCCAATGGAATCCCCTCCATATCTCCATCTCTTTTCCCCTCAACCTAATTGATGTTGGCCATCCCATATTGTATTGGTACGCATAACACATATTGTTCCTTGACATATCCTAAAAAGATTACCTGCCTCCCTTTCCCATGCAATATTGAATTCCACCACATCCACAAGTGTGACGGCGATCCATATTCTCAATAATGTTTTTGCATAGGTGTTTCAATGTCCCCTCTCTAGATTAATGTCATCAACATCTTGTAATGATACCCTATATTTGGTAGCTCTAATACTAATACATTTCTTAGTTCTAATGCCATAAGAAAATATTTGTACTCATCCATCCCTCCCAAATCATATAGGGGTTGTAATGTATCATGATCTATGTCACTAATATCTTATCCTACACAATAGAAACATAACACAAAACACATAAAACTGATTAAATCTATTGTTTGATTAATAAAATTATAAACAATTCAACTCATTCATAATAATCAATTATATATTTAATTTTTTATTTTTTTCCACTTTTTGAAATTTAAAATATTTCCTTTCAAAAATTCACATTTCTCATTTTCTAAAACATTCAAAATTTCCTAGAAAAGTTCTTTGCCTACCCAAAAAGTTTAAAATTTCTCTTCCCAAAATATTCAATACTCCATTTTCTCACAAATATGATGAATACCCTTTACCATAAAGTAAAATAAAAAATATCACAGGTTGTACTTAATGTTGCCACCATGTTCCATTGCTCAAAAACACAATAAAATTGTTATTATTTTTAAATTTTCATAAAATGCACATTTAAAAAAAAATGGTTATAGTGGCCCACCTCAATGGTTTTTGGCCTTAGCATAGGGCTCACTTGCACACAATCTAATTGATGTCCATGTTACCCATTTTTTTTATTTTATGACAATGTAGGTTAGCACTTTGATGTTACCAATTCATTTTCAGTAACTTACCTAGGGGCTTTTAGGCTTTTGATGTATTGAAACCGGGTATTCTCAAAGTAGATTTAATAAATATTGGTCAAGAAATTGGGTTTTAGTTAGTTCTTCACCTTTCTCATGCCCCTCTTTGTGTGGGCTTAGTCAAGAAGTTTTTTTCTTGGTAAAGAGAAAGAGTCTCAAGAAGCTATAACATTTGAAGGAAAGAGAGGTAAATTTTGCAAATTAAAAGGCAACTCTTAATGACTTGGTTGACCTTTAGGGTTTTACACTTTATCCATCACTTATAATAGTTTTAAACAAGCTACAATGGTGGCCAAGAGTTTGAGGAAGCAATTAAATAAATTTATGATGAATGGGAGGAGTTGAAAGAGCCTCTAAAGAACACATTTTTTATTCCATGCACAATCATGCATGTGGAAAATGAAGAAGCCCAAGTTTGAATTCTATTTAAGGCTCTGTCAATATAATTAGAGATGTTTGTAGTCTTTAACGTTGTTTATGCCTGTTGGATAAGTATTTGCCTATGTAAAGATATTATAGGGTATGGTTGTGACAAATCATAGTGATAATACCCAGTTTCGTGTTATATCTCGCTACCAAATACTTATGGTCTGTAAAATTCATGGTAGGATTGGTGGGTTTTGTTTGTTCCATTCACACACCTTGTAAAATATATCAAAAGTAGCATTCTTTGATTATGCATGAGTGTGTGATATTGGTATGTATACTATATGGGTATATAGGCACAATGAATATACATGGAAACAAAATGACTATCATGTTTCCTTTTATACACAGGTTTTCTATGCACATTGATGTTGACTGAGAAGCACCTGTGGATTTAGATGATTTGCATATTGATAATAAGATCATAGTAAGCCATGTCAGCTAGAAGAACATAATTAGCTAAATTCTTTAAACCAAACAACAATGAATGCATTATTTTACAAATATTAATAACTATTGGCAACCTAAAAGGGCTTTTGTTTATAAGAATGTTCTAATTGTGTCATGCCAAAGTTGTACTTTCACTTGACAGTTCTCCTAAGGTATTCATGAAAAGACCCAAACTTGTGTCTCTTAAGGTTTCAATGAAGCTTGATTTAGGGTTATGTCTTTGGAAGAGGGGGGACATAGTTAAGGATTGTATGACTATGATGACAATCCAAAGGACTTCAAAGGTGACAGAGGTCATTGGAAAATAAGAAGACAGATGCTTTATGAAAATAAAGAAAATTAGTGGAAAACATGTTAAACAAGAGTTAGTGGTGTACAATGAGAAGAAATTCATACCATGAATGACTTATAAAGTGTGCTTACCTGTTAAAATACAAAGGAAAGGAAAAGTTAGTGTTCACCATGTATGAGCAAAGTAAAGAATAATAGTGATCAAGTTTTCTTTGAAAGAGGACAGTGTTCACCATATATGAGTAGGGTATTTTAGAGCTTCAAGACACAATCCAATGAAAATAGTATGTGAATGAAAAGGAAGCTCACTTGAGATATGAGCAACATACAAAAAAAGATGCATAAGGGACAACATTATTAATGCCCTACTACAACAATGTAGGACTAATGGCCGTCCACCTTCAAAGTTATTCATGGTAGTCAAAATGTTTCATAGGATGTAAACAAATTCAACCAAGCAAGACATACCCTACACGTAGGACAATGGATTAATGACGATTCAACATAGCACGGTAAACATAGATGGGAGTTTAAAAACAAGCTAAATAAAAATGTCAAAGAATGAAAAGTGGCAGAGATCATTAAATTAACACTTTGTGCTTGAGGCTACCACTACAACTTTACTTGCTCACTTAGATTTTGTGTATGTAAACTAAGGCATAAGTGGTTTGATCATCTCAATTATTGCTACCATTAGCATCTCAACATGAAAGACATCATCAAAGGTATTCCTCAAAATTAGTTTTTTCAACGATGTTTGTTGAAGTTATGTTTTGGGAAAACATTCTAAGGACAAGTTCAACAAAAGAAAAACTTAGAGGGATTTTGAAGTCCTTGAGTTGGTTCATAGTGACTTGGTAGGTCCTTTTCCATCCTTGTCTTTCAGCGAGGCCCACTACTTTCTCATCTTGATTGATGAGCATTTTAAATACACATGGGCTCTATTCCTTTAGAAAAAAAAAAGTAAATTCTTTGACAAGTTTTAAGAGTTCAAGACTTATTTCAAGAAATAATATGAAAAGAAAGATTTTCTAGACTAATAAAGGCAAATAGTTTGTGAACCAATTCTTTGAGCAATTTTGCACTCTTGAAGGGATTGATATTCAAAATACTATTTTTCCTACACACCTTAGTAGAATGGTGTAGCAAAGAGGAAAAATAGATCCCTAAAGGAGACGATTGGCTGCATGATCCATGCATGTTCACTTACACCTAAGTATTGGGCTGAAGCTATCAACTATGCTACACACATCTATAATAGGGTTCTTCATAAGACATTGAAGAACATCACTCCCTATGAAGCCTAGTGTCCCAAGAAACCTATTGAGTGGAACTTAAGAGTTTTAGATCACTTGCATGAGCACACATTCCTTCAAAGAAACATCAAACCTTGGAACCTCAGAGTTGGTCCTACATTTTTGTGGGATACCTTAGTGGTGTTAAATGATATTGATATTTAGATCCTAAGACACACAATCTCTTCATTAAACACAATGTGCAATTCGAGGAAACCTCTCCTAGCTCATCTTCTCAGATTCTTCCTTCCTAAAAAGTGGAATTAAATGGTAGTGACATATTGGATTTTCCTCCAACATCTTCTACTCGTAGGTTAATCATGAGGCTCCCCCACCATCCCCTTCTTTTAAGCCTTTCCTAGAAACTTGAGTCTACAAGAAATTTTGTTGGAGATCCTTTAGACACATGGAGGAGTTGGTCACAACACTAAGATATTTTGAAATCCTACATTTCTACAACTTCAGATCTATAGGCATTTCAAGAAGCATCAAACATTGCTGAGTGTGATTTAGTCATCAAGGAAGAACACAATTCTTTGATTTGGAACAACATACAAGTTCCACTACCTAAGGGAAGAAAACTAGTTTGATGCAAGTGGATCTATCAAATCAAATCTCTAAGAAATAGATCAATTGACAAGTTCAAAGCATGGCTTGTGGCCGAAGGTTTTTGGTAGGTTCTTGGTGTTGACTACACTAATACCTTTGCTTGGTTGCCAAAATGAATTCCATTCACCCAAATATTTCTATGTTGCAACTCATGGTTGGGTTGTACGTTAGATGGATATAGAGAGTGCATTTCTTTATGGGGATTTATAGGAGATTTACATGGAACAACCATAATGATTAAGTTAGGATTATTCAATAATTTGTAGATTGAGGAAGTCGCTTTATGGACTCAAGTAGGCCTCACATGCTTGGTATGCCAAGATGGACTTCTATCTTCTCTCAATTGGGTTCACTAGATGTCACTCAATCTGAATGTCTACATCTTGAGATGGAAGGATGTTCCTCTTTTCTTAGTTCTCTTTGTTGATGATTGATTATCATATGGAGCGCCTCATCCATCATCTCTACCATCTAGATTGCTTTGCATGACATGTTTGTCATGATTGATTTTGGTCTCTTTCACTAATTTTTAGGATCATGATTACTCAAATTTCTTCTTAGATCTCTCTTTCCCATCCCGAGTATGGTCTTGATCTTCTACCTTGTTTTCACATGGTTGATTGTAAGTTTGCATCAAATTCCTTTTTTTCTAGAGCTAATCTTGAGGTGAAATCTTTCCACACCACTTGATTTCATTTTGTATCATCAACTTATTTGTAGCCTCATCTACTTGACTCATACTTGCCTTGACATTTTCTTTGTAGTTGGCATAGTTTCATGCTTCATGATGGAGCCACATGGACTTCACTATAAGGCATCCAAACACATTTTGAACTACATATAAGACACTCAAAGTTACATGATTCATAATGCAATAGGAATAGGTTTAAATTTTATTGGATACACAAACTTTGATTGGGTTGGTGACCTTAATGAGTGCAAGTTCATATTTGGCTACAATTTTCACATTTTACAATCCTATTTATGGTCAAAACAAGAACCATCACCCCATTGCTTTGTCTTTGACTAAGGTTGAATATCAAGGGGGTTGCCAATGCCACCATTAAGGTTGTTAACTTTAGAATATCCTCACTTAACTTGGCATCACTTTTTAGAAGTCATTAGTCATATACTACAACCCAAGTGCCATTTAGATCTTGAAGAACTAAGTCTAACATCAATGGATCAAACACACCAAGATCCAATGATTTTCTTAGGGAATTGATTTACGAGCAGGTCATTGATTTGCACTACTATTTGACAATAGAGTAGATTGTAGATATCTTCACCAAACCCTTCACTAAGAGCAAGTACATCCATCTTCATTCTTTCTTAGCAATGAGACATTTTTCAAGGGGGATCATTTAGCCCTTCTTTCTCTTTCCTCTCATGGGGGATTTTTTTCTCACTAGGTTTTCCCTTCTCTTTTGTTTTGAGATCTTTGTATTTGGGTAACTCATAAGGGCTTATTTCCAAGACCCATCTTTGAGTTTTTTGCTCTTTTCTTTCACCTAAGTTGCACTTAAGATGGGTGTTGGTATGAATAGGGTATATTTCCTCACTAGTCTATTTTCTATGAGATTCTCCACTTAGGTCCTTTTCACATTAAGTTTTCTCACGAACTTTTTACATATTATCTTATATTGGTTGTGTTTTAGTCTCCTAGGTGATAAATCCTATATATATTCACCTATAACTCACATTGTAATCACATTCAAGCTTATATGCTTTGCATTCTTTTTTAATAGAATACAATTTATTCAACCATTTTGGTTTTCTATTTTTTCTTTCCTTTAGTCATTTGCATTCTAGATGGCTTCACAACAAAATCTTATGAGTACATTTGATCCTTCAATCTTTTTAACACTTGTTGTTTTAGCTCTTTAATAAAAGTACTCAATTTCTTCTTTTTCTTTTGATTTTTCTTTACTCTTCTTCTAATTCATCTTCTTGTTCCACCTTGAGTATGAGAGTTCTTGTGAAACAATACTCATAAATATGACTTATTGAAACTCGACTCAACACTCCACATTAAATCTCAATATATCATCACATAATCAATATATAAATATTATGTGCATGAATTTCTGGAAAAAACTGTATATTTTTGAATCAACGTTTCAGATTGCACTCAATAATCCATCGTCCTCTTACTGACGATAGATTGTTGAGTGCAATCTGAAACGTTGATTAAAAAATATACACAATTTTTTCCAAGAACTCGTGCACATAACTTTATAGATCGTAGAAAATTCATGCCTACTATAAAAATATTATTTATAAAGAAAATAATATATAAATATAAAAAATTAATGATCTAATTAAATATAATTAATATTTTGCTTCTATGCTAACTTCTTGATAATTATTTGCCATGAATTACTTAGAATATGACTGCCTTCTGTCTTCTCAATTTGAAGTAACTAAGACAATTCTTATGGTATTGTTCAGATTTAACTAGGATTTTCATGTTTTTCAAATATTAATAAAGTGTTCATCTCATGTAGATTTGTTAATGTTGTTGTGGCTCATGTAATACTCTCTTATTCAACGTATACTTTTGTTAGTTTGTTGTAGAGCCTAATCCATCACAATAGCCGGAATTAACCAAAATACCAAATAAGACGTTATTTAACAAATTTCCAAAAAATTCATGGTCATGGTTGTAGACAGCGAAAAAAGCTTGCAGCCGGTTCAATCTTTTATAGAGAATTAATTAAATAACTGTTGAATTGTTACAATACTTTGTAAAGATTGACCCTAAAGAACATACATCTAGAATTGCAAATAACATTTTCCAATACTTTCCCTCATTATGGAAGTGTTATTTCACTTCGCTTATAGAATCATTATACAATATTCCATTGTGTGATCCAAATCCTGTAAGAAAATGAAAACATGCACTGTTATCTATTTAAGGTGGCAAGACAATTTCTTGGGCCAGAATTAAATCTGAAGTTGTTTTCCCATGTCGGTCGATTCTTCGCGAGCAATTTACACCTCCATCCAAAGCATTTCTGACTACAATGTTTAGAGATTTGATACCTTTAGCCTCATAGATCTCTACCGTTAATGCTTCATTGTATTCTGGAAGATCCTTGCCCATATTCTTGAATGGTGCATTGTCCTCAAAATGCAGGTCTTCGGAATGCTGTACCATTCTGATGGCATTTGGTGTCATGAGAATCGTTATCACATTCTTAACCCATTCCACTGTTATAACCTTTTTCAACCTTTCAATATCTGCAAGAAAATGTGGTATGATGGAGAAATTCAAGTCATTTCCTTTATCCCCTGCTCGACTATGGGCTACTTGGTAAAGTGGGATTTTTTCGCCGGCTGGAGCTGGCCGCGTAGGAATACTCCAGGGTGGATTGGAAAAGTCTATTGTTTTTTCAACAGACTGAGTCTGCTCAAGACCTCTATTATGCTTAAGTGGTGGTATCTCCACATCCTTTAAATTCATAGCATGCCTATTTTCACATTGACTGTCCGATGGATTTATGCTTTTTATGTCAAATTCCCAGTAAGTGTTCTCTCGTGGTACCTGAAGCACAAAATAGAACAACTTACTACCAATCTTAAAACACAAACCTAAAAAAATTGAGCGAATCTCTGTTTCACGGTGATTGCTTTTTTCTGAAGTGACACGATAGACGATACAATTAATAGAAACTATCATAAATCTAGCATGCCAAGTAAAAGAGAGAAACAAAGAATAGCATCCATTCAAATCAGTGTCTTTGATAAAAACATAAAAGCTGGCAATATTCTTCTTGATTACTGCAAAATAAAGAAAATCCTTTTAGTGGTTTTGACTATGGAGTTTCCAAGGGTCACGTCTGCTTCCTTTCCTGTTAATTTTCATACTTGAGAAATGAGAGCCATTGCCCAGTTTAATTACATCATGCCTTTTGTGCTGCACCTAATATTACATTTTTTGTTTTAATATCTTTAATCGCATTTAGGTATATATCCTTAATATTATTGATCACATGTTATTGATACTACTCTATTCATTGCCCAAAGCCGTGATCCAATATAGTACAGAATACGCTCAAGATTAAATACATGAAAACGTTTGTCACTAAAATGAAAGGCCTAGAATTTTCAGCTGATTTCGTTGGTAATGCAAACAAAGTAATGGTTATATTTGTCTATATCTTCCTTTTTTTTTGGTTGCATAACACTTTACAAAATTAAGCAACTAATTAATAGCATGCATGAAGTTAACTGTGTTCTTTTATAAAAATGAGATAAATTTGGATAACAACAATGAACTGAATATATCAGTGCAGGACATTGGCAGTTACAGATAAAACATGATGATATAATACTCTCAGTACTCTCGTGCTTATAAAATGCTAGAGCCAAATAAGACTTCCCAATGGCATCTTTTCCATCTAGCTCTTTATAACTATCATTAACTTCTAACTCTTTATAACTATCATTAACATTTTTTAAGTATTTTGATATCGCAAGGGAAGAAACTTCTTGCTGTTCAATTAGTTGCTTTTTCTCCACACTGAATTTACAAGATTCCAAGTCCCTGTCCTTTTAATTTTTTTTCACTTTCAACAACTTATTTAGTTAGCGAAAACTCACAACAGAACTTATTCAATGTCTAGACTCGTTATTTTAAGGCTGTGTTGTGCTGGGTCAGCTTGTTTTGTCCTCTTAGGAAGGTAGTTGTTAACAGTTGAGAAACATCCAATTTCACGAGTAATCAACTAAAGCATGAATTTAACGTTCATCCACTTCCAAGAAAAGTGATCATATGCACTTAATAAACTGAAACGCAAGGGGAAGAATCTATACCTGATCCATTAAATCGATTCCCTCTAGTATAATAATAAATCAGGCAAATCTTAGAACGCAGATGAGATGGTCCATTTCGTCCAAAATGTGATCTCCGATGAGGACAGTACTGCATACTCCAACATCTTGGTGAATTCCAGGAGTTGATGACTGCTCAAACACTACAGGATACATAACATTATACTAAAGAATGTAATATGGGTTGACCAATTTGAAAGCAAACATTGGCATAGTCCAAGTTGCAATTATTTGTCAATCTCTTAATAGAAGTAAATCAAATTTTTTTATAGATCCGTAGCGAGCAATTGATAAGCTGAAACAATCCCAGAAGGATTGTTAGTTAGTTGAAAAGGTGCTCTAAAATTGCCTATGACCTTTCATGTCATCTCCTTGTTTTCATTTCATTTCCAGATCAGATGATAAAATTGTCAATTCTCAGATAGCACCACCACATTGCTGACGGAATCACCACTTGTTTTGAAACCCTCGCTTTTGTAACAAAATTGCAAACGGTGGTTTTTGTCACAAAAAGTATTCTCATAAGGAAGAAATATGCCTTGAAGAAGACCAATAGGGCAAACCAAGCAAAAAAAAAGTCAACAAGGCCGAGTGAGTGTCAAGGTAGACAAGTATGCAATGGATGTGGAGTCTGGACAATTGAGCATGTGGAACGACTCAATAGCATGAGTTGACAAAATAAGTCAAGCAGAAGTCAAAATATGTAATAAAGGGAAATTAAGGTGATAGAGCACAACTAAATGATATGAGGCGGTTATAATTGACAAACACAAAAGCAGCACTAGCATGTAAAGTCTATGTGTGCAAAGTTACCAAATAATTCTATGACTAAATCATTCCCATGTGGCGCCTTGTTTGCGAAGGGCCCTCTTGGCTTGTCGAAATATGAAGTTAACAGTTGGGGATCCTAGACCCTCCTGTTTTGTGAAAATTCTAACTTGGCTTTGGTTACCTATACTAGAATCATAAAAGCAAAAATGTAGATCTATTTATTCGAGTATAAATACTTTATATATACAAAAAAATTATGAAAAGGTAAGAACAAAAAACACACTGAACCAAAACGATTTCAATGTAACAAAGGGCCTTTTAAGAGACTGCAAATTCAAAATAAAATACAGTGCATAGCAAACATATAAAAGCCCGATTTTACTACAATCTTGTGCTAATCATATTCAGAGTTGTTAGTTCATCTATAAGAAACAACAATTCACATACAAATAAAGCCCACGACTCAAGCTATCAATTAAATGATAACCATTTACAAATGGACTAAGCTCAAATATGAAAGAAAATCAGACAAATATATGGTGAATTTTAAGCATTTTTTTTAATTACTTAACAATAAATAATGAAATGACATTGATCAATAAAGAAATGTCTGCCAAAAAGATGTTTGCAAAGGAAAAGGGGATCCTGATTTAATTCAAAATTATTGCAGTTAATGTCTCATTACAATTCTCCTTTTTATGAACTTTTGACACAGATAATGGGAACTGATTGATTTCACCGAATCTCTTCACATCCCACATACAACAAATTTATTGACTCCTGCGAAAATGGTCTTCATACATCTTTGCCACATCAAACAGCTGAGAAACATAATTGAAATCTACAACAAAACTAGTTGTGTTAGAATCCATACCATCTAGTCCACTACTCAGTTACTTGAGCTTTCTTTTCATCCATTCCATGAATGACCAAGAGCTCTAACTTTTTGCTAAAGGATCGGCAAAAGCTTTGAGGGTGTGTGAGTCGGCTGATGTAGGATGGTATCCATTTTCCTTTGAAATCTCACCATGATAGGAACTTTATTAGCAAATTGTAGTTCATTAATATCATAGTATGAAGCCCATTAAAATCATAGTAGTACAATAATTTCTCAACCTGAATTTATCTTGCAACCACATATATGCTGTGTTGTAAACGCATATGCCCCATTCCAAATGGGGACCCCCACTTTTTCGCTTTTTGGATTAGGTAGTTTTGTTTTAGTTTGGCAATAATTTCGTAGTTTTTAACCTTTGTTTATGGGAGGGGTTTTGTCTTGTCAATCCAGGAATGAGTGTTGGGTGACCCTTGAAGTGACTTAGAGTGTAATGTCTTGTCCTTAGGGTGTGATCAAGTTAGGAATTCAAGTATTGAGTCCAATATCCATGAACAAACATCAGGAATGACAATTGTTGTCAATATTGTCAAAAACTGTCGAAGTTGTCAAAATTGCAAAAAATGTTGTTAAGGATAGTTGTCTGGAAATTGAAGATTGAAATGTCAAGTGTGAAAAATGATGAAGATTCAATACCTACACAAGGAAGATTCCTTGTCAAGGTCAGATTTTCTGACCTTGATAGGAGAGGAAAATAAGAAAAATTTATTGAAAATCCTTAGACAAAAGTGCAAAATTCAAGTGCAATCCTTGTGTGAAGTGTGGAATTCTAAATTAAAAAAATTCAATCCTTATTCAAAGTATGGAATTCCAAAACTAAAATGCAAAGTGCAAGTCTAAACATGGATTCACAATCAAAATTAATTTTTCTTTGGCAAATTGTTCACAAAGTTGCTTGTCCTTGATCACCCTTGTTTAGCGCTCAACATCCCTTGATCAACCTTAGCAAGCCCTTGGAATTCCTTGTTAGCATGTGTTTAGCACCTAGGTATCCTTCACTCCCCTTCTCTAGCGACTAGGTGTCTTGGATAATCCCTTTAAGTTCGCTTTGCTTTGAAATCAATCCTTCGATAGGTTGGAAGAGCGCTCAAACAAATTCTTGAACTCATCTTGGTGGCGCCTTTCAATCCAGAATTATAGGTTCCATGGGTCCTATAATCTGGAACTATAGAGCCTGTTGATGTGTTATTATGCACAATCGAACATAGAATAAAATACCAAAATATTTTACCCTCACTTGAACAAAATCACCTCAGATGCTAAATATTTGATCAACTAAGATGATTCCAAGGTTTCTACGGTCAGTTCTTGACATGTGGGTAGCTCAATGGTTTGATGTGAATTGCTGTTTTCACATGGGGTCTTACACAATTGTTCTTAATGATGTCAAACTTATCATGAATGGAGTAGGCTTGCCAATGATTTCAAATGACTTATGATTTCGCAATTGAGCTCTTGATCTATTCTAACAAAGATTTTAAATAAAATGCAAAAGGATGAGGGTCTAGGAGTTCTAATCTAATCCTATCTAACTGTTGTGACGTTTTCACACATCGCCCCATTGCAAATGGGGACCCCTGCTTTTTGCTTTTCTGGGGTTTGTTTTTAGGTCATTTAGGGTTTTGTCTGTTAGCCTTTGCATTTTGAGTGTCGCCAAGGGGATCACCTGGATAGCAGGTCCTGCTGGAGTGATGTCCTGATCCTGAAATTTGGCTAAGTCTGGAAAGTCCTGATCCTGAAATTTGGCTAAGTCTGGAATGTCCTGATCCTGAAATTTGACTAAGTCTGGAAACTGAAAAACCTCCAAAAACTAGATTTTGCAATATAACTCCTGGAGGTCTGAAACCACTCTCAAACATCCTAAAAGTATATATGGAATATAACTTAAAGTATAAGAAAGAAGTCTTTCTTATACTTAAATGTTATATTCCATAAAATTATCCTGATGGAGAGTTCAAAAGGTCAGAAAATCGCTCTTGACCCTCAGTGAAGGCCCATAGCGAAAAATCGCTCCTGACCCTCAGAGAGGGCCACAACGCGAAATCTTATAGGGGTCATTGCTAGCCTTATTTGGTCGATTTGAGAGGTCAAGAGCATGATGAAGGATAGAATGAGCATAATGAAGTATCCAGACTTGATTGAAGATGATAAATTGAAGGAGTTTTGCCCAGGAAAGGAAAAATCGCTCCTGACCCTTAGAGAGGGCCCACAGCGATTTTCTTTGTGTGCACATTTTTGGACCTTTCTTGGACATGAATTTTTATTCATAGCAAGGAACAAGACGATATCTCCCTTGGCAAAGTGATTTTTAGATGAAAAGTGAAACATTTTGGTCTAGGTAGCAAAAGTCCCTCCTGACCCTCAGAGAGGGTCCACAGCGAGATTTTCAAATATGCATTATTCTTACAAGATCAAAGTGATTTTATGATTGGAAGGGATGAAGGAAAGCATGTTCTATCCGTTGAATATAATTTGGAGGATCAACACAAGAAGAAATCAACCCAAAATGAAAAAGTCGCTCCGGACCCTCAGAGAAGGCCCACAGCGAAAAATCGCTCCGAACCCTTAGAGAAGGCCCACAGCGAGAAACCTAAAATGGGAATTTTTCATCCAAGTTTGAGGAAGGCTAAGGTTAGGCATGGGTTTGAAACGATGTTTGAAAGGCCTTGAAGTGAAAAGAGATCGTTGAGAATCAAAATTTTGAAGGCAATTACAAAAATTGCTCCGGACCCTCAGAGAGGGCCCATAGCGATTTTCCAGGTTTCTCTCCTTTGTTTGAACAATTGAGATAAAATCTTTCTTGGACAGGAGGAGAACGTGATGTGTTATGCCTTGGAGGTGATTTGAAGATTAAAAGATAAAGGAATTTGCCTAAAAACAAAAAGTCGCTCCTGACCCTCACTGAAGGTCCACAGCGAGATTTTCAAAAAATGCATGTTTTCTTCAAAATGGTGCTAAGGCAAGGTTAGGATAAGGAGAAGAGACCTCCAAAAACATGATGAATATTGTTTTGCCTTTGAAACTTGATGATTTTGGTCAGAAAATGAAAAATCACTCCTGACCCTTAGAGAGGGCCCATAGCGAAAAATCGCTCCTGACCCTCAGAGAGGGCCCAGAGCGAAATTATTGAAAATCCTCATTTTACCTTGCAACAACAAAGCGAGTTTGGATGAGATGGATAAAGGAAGGATGTTGCTTAATGACGAATGAAGTTTCAATGAAAAATGATGAAGAATCAAGCCTAAAATCAAAAAGTCGCTCCTGACCCTCAGAGAGGGCCCATAGCGATTTTTCAGGATCCTCTCCTTTGTTTGAGGAATTGAGACAAGATCTTGTGTGGATAGGAAGAAGAGATGATGTTTTATGTCTTGGAAGCAATTTGGAATCCAAAAGATGAAGGATTAAGAGCAAGATTGAAAAATCGCTCCTGACCTTCACTGAAGGTCCAGGGCAAAATTGGTGATATCCTTCATTTTTTATTGAGCGTTGATATCCTTAAAATGCACCAAGTGGCTAACTTTGAGGCCTTTGGAAGGGCTAAATCAAATTCGCACTAAATTAAAGGCATTTTCATTTAATAAATTAATATTTAGGCCTTGAAATAATCAAAAATCCACTTTGGAGGCATTAAAATTAATTTTCAAATTTTAAATGAAGGTGAGCGCTCAAATACATTTATTTGCTTTTACAAGCAAGTCGGCCTTCTTTTGAGGGGGATTTTATTTCATTTTCATTTCCCTTTTGGCAAGTCGGCCTTGGAGGGAATCAAGGTGAGCGCTCTATATATGGGTGATGCTTTGTTCAAGTTTAATTATTCATTCATCCTTTCCTAAGTGCGAAATTGGAGAGCTATTTGAGGGGCGAAATCCAGAGGTTGAAGTGCAATTTGAGGAGCGAAATCCAGAAGATTGGAGGCGAAGTTGAAGATTGGAGGCGAAGTTTGCTAAGTGTTGGAGGTTAATGGAGGTGTGATTCATCCAAGAGGAGGCTATGATTTAAACTTTGCCTAGCGAAATTCATCTATTTTTACATCATTTCGTAGAGTTTAATACTCAAGAGGAGGTATGGCGAAATCATCTTAACACCCTTGTTCAAGGTTTGATTTTTAGTCATTTTCTAGAAAAGTCTAAGTATTGCATGGTTAATTAGGAAATGATAACTCTAGATTTATCATGAAGTTTCCTAATTAAAATCTTAAATCTTCCTTTTAAGTCTAGATTTCTACACTTCAAGATATAATGCTTGAGAACTAATTTTGAAATGTTGTGTAGGTATCAAGATGGCAACTCCTAAGGCTGAAGATCTACAGGTCGGCAGGCTCTCATCAAAGAAGATCCGGTCTAGGACAAAGATGATCTCCTCCAGCTCAGCATCATCAAAGAAGATCAAGCAAGGATAAGGGCGAACTCCTCCAGTCTAGCATCGACAAGGACGACCTTCTTCGGTCAAGCATCATCATGACTAACCTCTTCCAATCCATCATTCCAAGGCGAGGTACATCATCATCCTGCACATCAAAGACAAAAGAAGTTAGAGCAAGGGTTCGTTGAAGAAGCAGATAGTTTCAGAAGAGTTAATTAAAGACTAGCTTCTCAACATCATCGAATTGGATATCTACCAAGTTCCAAGTGTCAGGCGAGGTGGCATCCCAGTCATCACTTATCCAGCTGGTGTGGTCTATCTCAGCATGTCCAGATTCAATGTACCTAACTCATGGGAGGTGGCACAAACTTCGATGTACCTACCCCAGCTATCCATTGGTCAAATTTTTCAGAGAAGACATGTGTCCTAAAATGTAATTTTATCATTGGTCAAGCATTAAATGTTATTTAATGGTTGTAACAAACCCTAATTAGGGTTTTCATTGTTGAATCTTGGCCATTGATCTCAAATTCATCTGAGCCATCGAATTGTATTGTGGGCACTATATAAGCCCCGACTCTTCATTTTGTAAAGGCAGTTGGAAGCAGTTAGAAGGTAGGGAGTGAATAGTTAGAATAGTGAATTAGTCAGTTGATAGAATAGCAATTAGAGTAGAGTAGAGAGAGAAGGCAAAGATTGTTGCCAAGGTGTTGTTGTAAAAGACTTGTAAAACTTCATTGAAGAAATGGTGAAATTCATGGGTCGATTCAACAATTTGCATGGTCTCTATACTTCTCATATTTGATTTCATGTTATTAGATGAGTGGAAGAAATGTGCTTGATTGATGGTGAAATTCGTATATCCATACTACTAGCAGTTTGTTGATTGCAGACTTGCCTTGTGTAGTCAACTGAAATCATTCAGCTTAAGCTTAACTTCAATTGTCGCTTCTTCATTGATATGCATCAGCCTGATGGTGTCTATGCCTGCAGTGATGATTTGAACATCATAAAGCTTCCCTTCAAAGATCGCACTAACCTTGTGGAGATGGTCCTGGGATGTCAAAACAAGACTTAGTTAGAATTTCATCAAAGATCATTCATTGCTCTTACATTCTTAGTATTAGAATTAGATCCTTTCCTCGCCCTTGTCCTTTTTTCCTTTTTTTCGAATCTAAGGCAGTGAAATCCTGTGTTCCAGCAATATTCAAAGCAAATCAGACGTTTAGGTCGACAAGTGTAAGTCCCCTTGTGATTCTAGCAAATCACATCATACCACAGAGAGCTTATCCACACGTAGAGATCCTACAGAAAAGAACCTTGAAGTCACCCTGATTGATCCTTTTTGCGATATCTTCAGCATTCAGAGGCTTTACTCAAGAGAGGATAAGGTACCTTTAGGTATTTTATTCTGTGTTCACATGTGCGTAAAAAACACATCAACACTAACCTAGAATGCAAGAGGTAATGAATGATTCAATGAAATTCAACTTGGCTAGGTTTCACCATCAAAGAACAATTCAACACAAGCTTAGTGCAATCATCTAAGGCAAATTTATTGATGTTCAAATTAATACCATCAACATCAATGCCATCAAGGTAATGTATACCAATGGATGAGAAATAATTTAAGTTAAGCTCAATTCAAATTCTAGTTGACCACACAAGGCAAAATTAAAATTAGCAAGAAGAAGGTGGTATGGATCAAAGGAATTTCATTCAATTGCATTCAACACTTCTTTCATCAAGTCTAAAATACTTGAAACAAATTCTAATCTAAATTTGGAGGAAATGAGAACCACAAATGCTTCAAATCTCAACAAAATCAACGAACTTCAATGATTATATTCAAACTTGCAGCATGCAGATGACAATTCTCAAAAATCTCTCTTATAAATGAGAGGCAAATGGGTTTATATAGTCTCAAAATGAAATGAACAACCAAGATTCATTATGGAATCAAGGGCCAAGATCATGCCCACACTGCCCTAATTAGGGTTTACATCAAAAAGTGGAATAAAAAAAGGTCCAATGGGATGACGCCTAGTCATCAAGTAGGGAATCTTCTAGAAGATTCCGGCCTGCATCCCTCTCTCTAGCTGCATACTCAACAAATCTAGCTAAAACCGAGTCGAGTTCCTCCATCGTAACACTGGGTAGACCTTCCTGTTGCAAATCAATCACATCCAAGGCATTTGAGCAAGCATTGAAAATGCTTTCCCAATCCGGGATAAGCTTCTGCAAGTTGCTGATGTGAATCATGAGAGAAACCAAGTCATCTAGCTGATTCTTCCTTAAAGATTCCAACTCCTTGAAGTAAATGAACTTCATTTTCCTTTTCAATTGTTCCAGGTTCAAATTGCTGGAAGCATGAACATCTTGTCCCAATAATTCTTCAATAGATGTAAGGATTTTGGATTATATCTCCTGGATCAATCCTTCCATCTCAATGCACTCCTGCTTCGCATGATCATACACTGACTTCTGCATGGCCAAAGAACAATACAAACCATGGAAATTGTAAACATTGCCTTCTTGAAAAACTCCCTCTTGGATCAATGTGGACATAGGAATTCGCTTCAATACCTTGAGGCGAGGAATAGTCTTCTCCTGCACTGGTCAGAAATCTTCCCAAACTCCTTCCAAGTACTGCATCCTAAATATGAGCATTGTTGTCTTGTCAAATGCTTGGACAGACTAAGCTAGGAAATCATTTGCTTTCCTCGAAACATCCTCTATCCATTTTCCATCCTCCTGATATATATTCCTCATCACCTCATGATCGAAGGGGGATCCATGAGCAATAGCAATGGGTGAGACAAAGGTAGGATCCTCACACCTTAGGGAATTCATCCCTTCAATACACTCCTTGAGTCTCTTGTTCTCACTCTCAAGCATCTCTTTCTTTGCAATAGTCCTATCCAATCGTGCCTCAATTGCCTTGACTATATGATCGAGCTCCTGGAACTCTTGCTTCTTCGTAGTAGTACAAGGTTAATTGTGGTAACCTAATAATCCATAGGAGTGACCACATCTCTGGTCTTGTCACGTGTCGGGACAACCACTTGTGCAATGCGTACTCCTGTATCATCTCTAGTAATCCTAGAGAACATCTTAGCCTTCTTTTGCTCCTTTTCCTTGCCAACCCTAGCTAGGAAGTCATCAATATCTTCTGCAGGCTACGCCTCTATCACTTTCCTCTTCTCCATGCTACTCAACAACCAATAAGGAATAGAAGACAATTCCATCCCCATCTTCAAGGTTCAAGTCTTGATCAAGTCCTCTGAAGGCTGAAATAACATCATCATTTGTATCCTTATCCTTAGTCAAATCTACTACATTGTTGCTCAAATCAACCTCCAGCTGAACTGTGGGGGATCCTCACTGTTCTTCATCATCTTCATGTGGTGCCGATTGTGTTGTAGCATGTAAATCTCTGTCATTCCCTTGTAGGATTTCCATGTCGCAACCCTGTTTGGATTCATTGTCCTTCTTTGTCATATCATTCTCCTTCATGGATGAGGAACTCATGGTAGAGTGGGGAGTGCTAGACTTGTGTTTCCTGTGCATTGACTCCTGGCTAACAATCTCCTTGCCTTTTGTTTGTGAACTTCCAGGCATACCTTTTCTCCTTTTGGGAGCCTGACTCTCCTCATCGTTATGTGTTCTAACATTGCTTATCGTTCTCTCATCATCATTGAGAGAGGACTCCTCATTTATCATCTTCTCATAAGTAAAGGTGGCCTTTAGTTTTCTCAACTTGTTCATGTACTTGTCCACCCATTCCTTGGAGTAATCATTCACATCTCTCATTACAACATTCAAATCTACCAACTCAGGTTGTGCCCAGCTAGGCAACGAGATAGGCTTGTCTTTCTCATTTTCATATTACAAATGGATGTGATCCCCATCATCTTGCACCTAATCCAGAATGGAGAAGTTACACTTCCTCATGAAGTCCACTGACATGCGAGACTACATCTTTCTTCTAACTGTAAACTCATCCATGAGATTAGCCCAATAGTCTTCGATGTCAATCTTGTGTATAAAATTCCCTCCCTTAATCGTTACAATTCTCTGAATGGATCGAATCGATCCTTTCTTTTATAGATTGCAAGATGATAGAATTCCAATTCCTCATTGACCATCTCTGCTGTGGATGCAGTGTGGCATACCTCCTTCATCTTCCCAAGCGAGAGAGTAAAAGTTATCCCTGTTCTGTGCTTCGCCTTCTGGATGAAATCATATTCTAAAAGCTATCTCACTACCTCAAGCAAAACCATCTTGTTTGTCGAATACCTATGAAGCTTGTAGGGTTCCGATGTGAATCCCTGAATCCTTAAGTATGTGAAGGTAGGAAACAGGATATACCACGATCCGTACTTCTCTATAAGTGTTGTTGCCTCCTTAGACAATCGTTTATGTATTCCGCTTTGTAGCAACCTTGTGATGTACATGGTGAAAGCATCGTTCACCCTTCTATAATGTTCAATTTTATGTAGATGGAGTTGCGGATAGCACTCATAAACTCTGTATTGTCCTGGGCCGTTCCCAAATTCGCCCTTGCGTATCAATCTTTTGTGCACAACATATCTGGCAAGCACATAGACAAGGTAGGAAGTCATATTGAATGTCCTTGTTTTCTCCAAACCTCTCAATTGGATGTCAAGGTTACAACTTATTATCTTTGCCCAGTTGATCACCGTTCCTCCCACTATGTCCTCAATAAAATAGTACATCCATGTTTCAAATAGTGCCCCTTGAGGTGCTCCCATGACTAGGTTGAGTAGAGATATTAGGCCGTTGTACTCCTCCTTGAAGTCCGAACTTAAGAGCCTCTTGGGTAACCTGGAGTGGTGACACCTTGTCTCAAGAACCCACTCAGTATTGATAACTGTCATACATGACTCCGTTCTTTCAAATTTTGCTTGCGCTTCTTCCTTGGTTCTCTCTTGAATGTCTGTACATCTAGGGATTCCAAATACTTCCCCAATTGACTCAGCCAGGTATGCGAGCACTATCTCCTTGGGTGTTTTGAACATTTTGGTTTGAGGATCATAATGCTTTGCACACTCGACTACGAGCCCATAGCACTAAATGGATGGTGGAAAGCCAGCCACTTGGTAGATTCCATTCTTCATGATATTAGCCGCCAAAGTAAATGGAAGATGATTCTTCGTTCCAAACATTCTCTGCCTTATCCTCTTCATGACCGGGTACTCTATGTTCGTGTCTCCAACCTTCTTCCATTGGGATGTTATCTGTGACTCTGGATAGTAACCCTCCTGTATGATATTCAATTGATTTTTCCTTGCTGATATCCCAGCCTTGGACATAGTACCTGTACGAAGCTTGAAGTTAATATCATGGTAAAAATAGCTCTAATAATTTATTTTCAGAAATTTCTAAGTTCTGATTTTTAAAGATTTTCACATTTATGGGTTCAAAATAAGAAATTTAAGCAATGGGGAACATAAATTCTGATAAATAAATGAATCTTGATCAAAATGAGGCATATTGCCTCTCTTTAAACCTGATTTTCAGACTTAATACAAATCTGATCACAATTGGCAAGTCTAAAGACACCCTGCAAACACTCAGAAAATGGAGTATTTGATGTCCACAATATGTTTCCAGGTCTGAACACACTTGTCAATGCTCAGAGAATGACTGATTTTGGATTTCAAAATGGTGTATCAGGTTTGATTCTCTGAATACAATGTCTGAATATGCCCCCAAATGGCTGGGAAATGTGGAACCTGGGTGCCTTTAGAATATCTCAGGTCTGATTTTGTCACTTTGTAGTCTGAGAACATACATTTGAATCACATTTCAATGGCTGGAAGTGATCACAGCCATGGCACACCTCCACACACAAGGCGATTTGCCCCTTTAGACCTGAAAATGACCACGCCTTGGCATAGAGTTGATACTTGGAAATGATTGCTGGTCTGAGAATGATGCTGGAAATGGAGTTTCAGACCTTGGATCAACAATGGCGCCCCCTTGAAGAATGTCACAACTCTCCAACAATGTCGCCTAACACACACTTGGGCAAAATCACACGTCTACCAGCAATGGTGCCACACACAAAATGCTCACAAATCCTCTTCAATGGTGGTGCAATCAGCCACTTAGCAAAATCGTAGCCCCCCTTGAATGATGGCGCACCTCCAATTAGCTTCCAAACAGTCACATCAATGGCAATATAATATCATATATGTGCTGGGCTGGGTCTTTTATTCTTGTTTTTGCCTTACAAAATCACCACACAACCAATGTGGGATAAAACTTCTCTTCTTATCTGCCTAGTGGAAAAACGATTTGCATAGGGATTCCACACTTAGAATTAAATTCATTTTGTTTGATCATTAAATGTTTGTGGTAAGGCAAAATTAATATCATTTGGGCACACTTTGTCATTAAAATTTCATTTGAATTCAGTTCCAGCCACCTAGGCGAAAAATGCACCCCATTTGGACACATAAATTCACTTAAATTCATTTCCATTCACCACATATACCCTTGAGGGGAAAATCAACCCTCATTTGGACAAATAAATTTCATCACTTGACTCATTTTTGCTCACAAATCTGTCCAGGGGAAAATTGATGGCCATTTGGACAATTAAAATTCATCATTTCATGTAAAAACACCCTCTAGTGGAAAAACATCCTTCATCTGAACACTAAAATCTCATTAAACTTGTCAAATTCCATCAAGATACCTCCAGGGGAAATTCGAACTCCATCTGGACAATTAAAATCAACCAAAATTCATCAATTTACCTCCAATGGAAAAACACACCTCATCAAGACAACATAAATTCATCCACACTTCACTCCATTTCACTTATTTTCCCTCTGGTGGAGTTTTGAACCTTATCTGGACACAATAATTGCACTTAACTTGGTCATTTACCTCCTAGTGGAAAAACGTGGGTCATTTGGACTCACTTTCCTTGTTCATTCACTCTTGAAGGCCTAGTGGATAAACGACCTCCATCGATACAACCACAGTGGAGAATCTAGATGCATCAAGGTTTTCCCAAAAAGCATTGTGCATGAGGGAAAAAACACACCTCATTTGGACAAAGACCATTTTCATCATAAAAATCACTTGTGTTCAAAATGTACTGGAAAATCATGCTCCATTGGGAAAAAGTCCATTTTCACCTTTAAGCTCAATGGAAAAACGCCTCCCATTGGGACAACCTATTTTTATGCCTTGATTTAATGGGTAAAAAGGTCTTCCATAGAGACTATGATGATTTTCACACACTAAAGTACCAAACTTTACAAAGGTTAGATTTGACTGTAAGTATGTTGAGCTGTATTATAGAGACTTTGCACTACTGCGACAAACTGGACATGTTGAAACTTATGTTAATGAGTTTCAATGTATTGCTTTGTGGTTCTTGAGATGCTAGATAGATGCATGGTGATGTTGTTTATTGAGGGTTTGCATAATAGACTACGGGGATTGGTCAAGGCTCTTAAGCCTAGGGCCCTGTTGTGACCTTTTCACACATTGCCCCATTGCAAATGTGGACCCCCTCTTTCCTGCTTTGTGCGTGTTGTTAGATTAGGGTTTTGGCAGTAACCGACGATTTTGAGCTTCCAGTGTTCGAGTCTCGAGCTTTGAAGTGTGATCATGCCTAATTGCTATTAGGGTTTTGAAGTTTTGTAGAGGATCAAGTGCGTAAGTGTTAGATGCCTAGAGATCCCAAATTTTGTCTAAGTGTAGACCTTTTGAGCATGAATGAGTTTTGAACGTCCAAATCGGTGATATTTTTGTGCCCAAGCGTTGAAAGGTCCTTTAGGCGTTGTTTTCTCACTCCTAGGAGGTTATTAAGTGAAATTTGCAATTTATCCCAATGAATTTCCTTTTGTCTCGCTCAAATTTTGGTGAATTTGACTAAGTCCCGATGCGTTTTATTGAAAATTTGAAGTGTCCAATTGATTTTGAGTGGAAAAAATCATCAAATTCCTGATGAAAATTCATGTTCTAGTGGTCAAAAAGTCAAAATTCCTGATGGAAGGTGCTTTTCCCCCATATTTTCGATGACCCATGATTTTCTTCCACTTAAAATCCTGATGGGAGGTGAATTTTCACCAGATTTTCGATGGACCTTATTTTTCCCCCATTTAGATTCTTGATGGAGGGCGATTTTCCACCAGAGGGGTAAATTTTGGCTAAGTGTTGGGAAATTGTCTCAATGACCCACGATTTTCCCCTGGGACTGCAAATGACTTTGATGGGGATGAAATTCATATTCCTGATGAAGATCGATTTTCCACTAGGGCAATTCATGATAAAATTTAACGGATTTTTTATGTAGAGGATTGTCCTGATGAAAGGTGAATTTCCCCAAGTGCGAGTTTTGATGGATTTCAATCTGGATAGTTATCCAGATAGGGGTCGGTTTTCGCCAAGGTAATTTTTGGACTTAATGGCAAAATGAAGTAGATTTTCCCTTGAGGTTTTTTTTTGGGGGCAAATGTGATGGATTTTGATTGGGATTTTTATCCCAATAGAGGGTGATTTTCCCCCAAGAGCAAATTATGACATTTCCCCAGGAGCCCAAATTTGATTAATTTTTGAATTTTTTTTTTGTGGGCACAAATTTAATTGTTTTTGTAATAACCAACGATTATTTAAAAATCAGAAACAATTATTAATGGTTTGCAATGGTCATTTAATGATTATGTATTTTTTAGAAGCAAATCGATTTTCCCAAGCAAGTATAAAAAGCAAGTTTTTATCCCACATTCCTTGTGTGGTGAAGTTTCAAGGTGAAAGCAAGAATAAAGAGACCCAAACAGCAATAAAGTAATATTATATTGTGCTGATGTGATTGATTGTGATTGCTAAGTGGCTGATTTTGGAGATTTCTTCCTATTGGGCAATTTTGGAGGAATATCCATTGGACACCATTGAAGGTTTGAAGCTGCAAGTTAGTAATTCATTTGTCCAAAACACCTGGGCGCTGCCATTAGAGAGAACATTACAACAAGTTGGTGGCCTTTTTTGCCACATAAATCGATTTTGCTAAGATGGCGCCATTCTTCCAACTAGGCGATTTTGTTTTGAGGGTGATTTCCTCCATATTTGGAGTGATTTGCTTACATTTGGGAGGCGCCATTGCTGATTGTTGGCTGCCATTGTTCTCAGACCTGAGTTTGCTGCCATTGCTGAAGGTGCTTTGACCTCCATTGTTGGCTGGGAACTAAGTTTTTAGGCTTAACTTTTCCATTTCTAGCTCACTCCCACCTAGGCGATTTTTATCGAAGATCATTTTGGGAGCATTTCGAGGCATTTTCAGGGATCACCATTAATGTTGCAGGTTTGAGAACTCCATTTTCAGTCTGTCTTCAGACTTGGGGTTCATTTCCAGCCACTTTACTAGTGGGTGATTTCACTAAGGGGGCATTTTATAGCCATTTTCTAAGTATTTGGGAGTGTTTTCATCGCTGGACTGAGTCTGAAACCTTCATTTTTAGATTTGTCCTCAGACTTAAATCTTTTTACCAGCTCATTATTCGTGCTCAGATTTGACAACTTTGACTTGGGAGGTAAAATTCCATCGATTGCTAGTGTTTCTACATGGCTGCAACCTTGTTATGAGAATAATTTTAGGTGTTGCAGGTTGTCTTCAGACCAATTGGCAGCCATTGTTGAATTTGGAGAGGTGTCTTCGGACATTTGAAGCTGAAAATCAGAACTTTATTCACCTTTTCCAAGTGAAATTTGACCCTTGATATACTCCTATGACCTTAATTTTGATGAATTTTCTGAGTATACTAAGTGTCTTCAGACTTAGTTAAGTCTGAAAATGATGATTTTTAAAGGTTTTATGAGGGTTTTAGACCCAATTCTTGTCATATTTTCATTCTATTTTCAGAATTCGTTAGAAATATAGATTGAATTCTTGATTTTCATTCCTAAAACTTGTCTAAATCATAGATGCAAATATCGGGAAAATATCAGGAAGATAGCGATATATCGCGATCCAAATTCGCGGCCGATTTAATCGGCAAAGATTTTTCATAAAAAATCGCAGTTTGTTCTGGAAAAAAATCGGGGTTTTTTAGCTTTAAATCGCTATTTCAAAATAAAGATCGCCGAAACCCTACACGGAAAAAGCGAAATAAAATACATGCGGGAGGAAAAAATAAACCTGACGCCAGAACACGCTCTGCCTGTGACTTTTGATGCCCGACGCCTGACATCGCATATATAACAAATATAGCCAATATATAACTAAGGGTATCAGCGATGACATCAATAAAGCAATATCATTATACTATTTAGTTGTGCAGTGTCTTATTTAGGGTTAGAAAATTATATATGTTTTGTCCAAAACAAAGTCTCATGTATAAATATAAATTTAATATATTATATTTTCTTAGATTTATATATATTTTAACATTATTGAAATATTAATATACTTATTTTTGATAAATGTATAATGTGTATACTAATTTTAAGAAATTAAATATATTAAATGTATTATGAGGATAGATGAACAAACATATGTCACATTAGATGTATGCTTAAGTCAATGATAAATGTATAACATGTATATTAAATATATATTAGAATATTTTAAGAAATTATATATTTTCAAATGTTCGATAAATTTGCCAATTTATTGCCGATTTTTTCCCGATTCCCGATTTTTTAAAAAATTTCGGCCAAAAGATTTATTGCCGATTAAGATATTTACATCTTTGGTCTAAATCATTAGAAAGCAGAACTAATTCAATTCTGAAAATAGCTATCAGGACAATTTTTCAAAGTTATTGACTTCTAGCGTCATATAGGTACCATGTCTAAATACGGGATTGGAGTTTGGAAGGAGCAGTTGAAGATTGTCCAGGAGGGATTCTATCCGGAATCCAAATTGTCATCCTGATGGAAAGATATCACAAACACAAATATGCACTTCTTGAATATGGAGCAAATGCGGCAAAGGATGTTTGGAACAAGGAACTAGATTCCCTCTCCTACCTATGCAAACATCATGAAGAGTGGTATTTATCATGCCGTTGGATTTCCACAATCCATACAATGCAGCAAGTTGGTCTTGGAAAGCGCAAGGCACTATGATCCTCTCTCCTGAATGATAAAGACTCCTAAAGGGGTAACCATTGCCTACCTTGCTGAGGATGCGATTGCCGAAGTGTTTGGAATTCCCCATAGTGCAGACATGAAGGATAGAACAAAGGAAGAGTATGAGGCGAAATACAAGTTGAAGGCAGATGCATGCAAGACCATACTGAACAAGGAGTGGATGATTGAGATGAGGCCTCATCATTCCAAAGCTTCCAAGACACTCATGTTCACAAATTTGAAAGAGGAATATAGCGATTTGGTATTCCTACTTAACCGAGTGATGGTGATGTCACAGAGCACATTATTTGAAGGATGGATGTTTTATTTTATCCAGGATTGTATAAGAGGGACGATGATCAATTGGTAAAAAATCATCAGTGACAATTTGGATTTTCAGTTGAGAAATGTGGAAAGAACTAAGTCATTCACCATGACTTCTTACCTTGTGTATATACTTGTAAGATTTGTCACATATAAGGGATTGATATGCAGAGGTGAAGTTGGGAATGGACAAGGACAATATAGGAGTTATGAATGTTATCCATAGCTGGATATACATAGAATTGAAGGCTACCAGAGGGTGAATGATGCATTTACCATGTATATTACGAGGTTGTTGCAAGGAAGAATCCACAAGAGGTTGTCCAAGGAGGCAACGGAATTGATTGAACAATATGGATCGTGGTATATACAGTTTTTCACTTTCACATGCCTAAGGATTCAGGGATTCCAATCCGAACCATACAAAATTCCTAGGTATCCTACAAACAGAATGATTCTTCTTGAGGTGGTGAGACAACTTCTGGAATATGATTTCATCCAGAAGGAGAAGCATAAAACAGGGATGACTTTTCCGATTGCCATAGGAAAAACATTGGAGGTGTGCCAATTCGCCGCTCCAGCTAGTACGATGATTGACGAGCTTGCATTCTATCTCCTTGGAACATATAAGAAAAGAGATAGATTTGATCCGCATAAAAATGTTGAGAGGATTAGAGGAGATAGATTCATACACAAGATGGACATTGAAGATTATTAGGCTAACCTAATGGACGAGCAAGCAGTGAAGAGAAGAATGTGGTCCAGGATGTCTGTGGATTTATGAGAAAGTGTGAATTCTTTCTCATTCCTAATCAGATATTGGATGATAGTGATCATACTCATCCGCAGTATGAAAGTCAAATGAAGAAGTCTATCCTATTGCCTAGTTGGTCAGAGCAGGAGGTGACAGAATTGAGTGTACTTATGAGAGACGTCGTGGATTTCTCTAGAGAATGGGTAGACAAGCAAATGAATGGATTGATAGATATGGGCGTTGTTTTCACATTTGAGAAAATGAAACAGGCGGAATCCTCTCTTGAGGATGATCAGAGGACAATTAGCGATTTGAGGATTCATGCAAATGAGGAGAGTCAAGCTCCAAAATGAAGGAAGAATACACCTGGAGAATCCAAGATGAAGGGGAAGGAGATGGTTAGTAAGGAGAAGAAGAAGAAGAAGCAAAAACCTAGCACTCCTTTGTCTCTCCTTAGTTTCTCGTCAATCAAGTAGATTGACATGCCAAAACAGAACAAAGAATTTAAATAGTGTTCCAACACAGTGATTTTACTAGATAATACTCAGGATTTGCATGCCACAGCTCAATCCGCGCCACCAAATGAAGATGATGAGCAACTGGGATCTCCTACTATCCTATTAGAGGTTGGCTTGGGTAATGATGTTCATGATTTGACTAAGGACAAGGAGGATGATGATGATGTTATCTCGGCATTGAAGGAACATGATCGGGAAATGTGTCTTGATGATGGAATGGAAATGTCCGCCATTCCCGATTGGTTGATGAAGAGCATGGAGAAGAGTAAGAGGGTAGTAGAGGCCCAACCTATTGATGATATTGATGATTACTTAGCCAGGAGCAATCAAGAGAAAGAACCTAAGAAGGATAAGATACTTTCAAATATAGCTAGAGATGAGATAGGAATGCGGATTGCACAGGTGGCCATCCTGATTGATGTAACTATGGATGCGACTACTCCTATGGATTTCCAGATCACTTCGGTTGCCCTTGGACAAACTACAAAAGAGAAAGAGTTCTAGGAACTTGATGATATCATCAGGGTGATCAATGTGAGGTTAGATAGGGAGATTGAGAAGAAAGAGATGTATAGAGAAGAAAATATCAAATTAAGAGAATATATTGCAGGGATTAGGCGTGAGAATCCTGCCTTTGTTTCCCCTATTGCAGTTGATCATGGACTACATATTAATCATGAGGCAACAAGAGATACACTTGCAGAGTTGAGAAAATGGATTGAAGATGTAAAGAGGCAAGCAGATGATTTCCTTACTTAGTTTGTCCAGGCATTTGACAGGACAATGGCACTTATATTCAGGATACAGTATTTGGAGGGAGTTTGGGATGAATTCTAGCCTATTCAAGAGAAGACTATTTCCCGCCTCAGAGTTTTGAAGAGAATTCCGATGTCCACATTGATTCAGGAGAGAGTTGTGCATGATGGAGATAGATACAATTTCCATGGTTGGTAATGCACATTGGCATTGAGGAAATCCACTTATGAGCATGCACGAAAGGATTGTGCAGAGATGGAAGGATCGATTCAGGATATACAATCGAGGATCCTTACATCTATTGAGGAATTGTTGGGGATAGATGTTAGTGTTGCCAACGGTCTACACTTAGAAGAATTGAGAGATAAGATAAAGTTCATATACTTTAGTCAGTTGGATTCTTTGAAGAAGAATCAGATAGATGATTTGGTTTCCTTGCCGATTCATGTCCATAATTTGCAGAAGCTTATGCCAAATTGGGAGAACACTTTAGATGCTTGTTCCGATGCATTGGATGTGATAGATATGTAGCAGGATACTTTGCCCAGCATTACCATGGAGGAGTTAGATTCATTATTGGCTAGATTCCTGGAGTATGCTGTGAGAGAGAGGGATGCAGGCCGAAATCTTCTAGAGGATTCCCTACTTGATGATTAGGCAATTGGGCCATGTGTTGGTGGCTCCATTTTTGATGTAAACCCTAATTAGGGCAACTTTAGGGCATTGTTGGCATGATCTTGGCCCTTGATTCAAAATGAATCTTGGCCATTCATTTCTTTTGAGGCTCTATATAAACCCCATTGCCTCTCATTTGTAAGAGATATTTTTGAGAATTGTCGGTTATATACTGCAAATTTGAATACAAGTCATTGTTCCATTGATGGTGATTTTGTTTAAGTGTTGCATGCATTTGTGGTTCTCACTGCCCCCAAATTAGATTAGAATTTTAGATTAGAATTTGCTTTCAAGTATTTTAGATTGAATGAAGGAATTTGTTGAAAGCATTTGTGTGGAATCCATTTAGTCCATACCACTAGCTTCTTGCTGATTGTAAGTGTGCCTTGCGTGGTCAACTGGAATTTTATGTGCACTTAACTTTAATTGTTATACGTCCATTGTTATGCATTAATTTGAATGGTATCAATGTTTGATGGTAATAATTTGAACATCTTTGAAATATACCTTAGATGATTGCACTGAGCTTGTGTCAAATTGTTCGACTTGATGGTGAGACATTGCCCAATAGGATTCCATCGAATCATTTACCCTTTTCTTGCATTCTAGGCTTTAGAATAGAATTCCTAAACCCTATTCCTTTTGTCCTTTTTTTTAGAAATCTTTGTTAGATTAGAACCAAGAATTTCATTGCAAAATCTTAAGTCATCGACATACCTTTCCAATTCCAAATCCATGAAAGATTCCCAAATTGAACAGTTACGTAAGTCCCCAAGTGAAAACAACATTATCACATCAAGCCATTGAGTTACCCACATGTCAAGAACTGACCGTAGAAACCTTGGAATCATCATATGAACTTCTAGTGATCTTAGCATACAAGGTGATTTTGTTCAAGAGAGGGTAAAATACTTTGGTATTTTATTCTGTGTTCGTATGTGCCTAAAACACACATCAACAGACCCTACATGAGGCTATTCAGATTACCTTGGACGTTGAGACTACACCACCACTCACTTCTCATCAGCAGAATAAGAAATCTTCTGAAGGCCCCAAGCCTTTTCAAAGGTCTTCTACACAACACCAGAATGCACCACCTCCTCCCAGGATGGATCAGGAGACTCATAATGAGTTGAGGATGAAGAAGCTATGCTTCTCGTGTAAGGAGCTTGGACAAAGATACCTTGGGAAAGGCAAGGCACATCTCATTGAGGTACATTCAAATGTGGATGATGAGCATATTCATGATACAGATTATGAGGGCAACAATGAGGAAGTTGCTGATACAAATGATGTTGCTTATGGCACTATTGCTACTCTTTTCAGTGTTCCTAGGTATCAGCCATTTGTGTTGGAAGGAATTGTCAAGGAACAACGAGTGTTATGCATGGTTGATAGTGGTGCTACTCATAATTTCATCAATGAAAGTTTTGTAGCCAATAAGGGGCTGGAGGTAAAGGAGTTTGATGGATTCCATGTCATGCTAGTGGATGGTTCCAAGAAGAGTTGCGCAAGACAGGTACCACAATTATCTATTGCATTAGATAATTATTCTTTCACAGAGGATTACTATGTTGTTGGTGTTGGAGGAGGGACGGATGTGGTACTTGGTGTGAAATGGTTGAAGTCTCTAGGGAGGTATGTCCAAGATTTGAACAAGATGGAGTTGGAGTTTACTCACATGGGTAAACATATTGTGCTTAAGGAACTAATGAATGAAACAAAGAATGGGGTATAAAATGGGACAGCTGGAAGTATGGTTATTTGCTATGGCAATGAAGCTTCCAAAGTCATGGATAAAAAATGAAGAAATCAGTTTTGATTTTCTGATGTTTAACAGCAGTGGTAAATCCTCAATTTCTCATGACATCGCAGCCTCTGACCATAAGGAAATGAGTGATGTAGACTCTATTGTGATTGGCGCACAAAATGCAAGCATTGGGCATGACAAATTTTATGATGCATCTCATTATAGGACTGATTTTAAATATTTTGGAGCAGCTGATATAAAGCAGTCTCAGAAATTGACTGATGGTTGGCTAGGAAGGGTAGATCAAGCCAAGCTCCATCTTCAACACATTCATGACATCCACCACACTTTACATGATGAGCAAAGATTGGCCAATTCTGAAAATTCAGATGTTGATCATTTTCTTGATGGTAATGCTGATTTTATTGACAACACTCCTAGTGAGCCAGCAACACAAGAGTTGTCTATAACGAGCATTGAAGACATCCATAACTCATCTTTGGTTATGTCGCCGATTTCTGATGATATGTCAGCAATCTACTTGTTGATTGGTGATTTATTCTTCATAGATTCTACATGGGATAGTGGCTGTCCTAGTTGGAATTATGTTGCACTTCCTGATTTTTCATGGTTACATCAGGTATTTAGTTACTTGAGAGTGTATGGAAGTATGTTTATTGGATGGACATGGAGTATGAGATGGGTTTCTATGGTTTGAATTGGTATGATGACACCTATGACATCATTCAGTTTGCTGGTCTGAGTTACAACAGTGAGGTTAGGTGGCCATTGGTGTTGGTTTTTTGGATTGCGGGAACTCATTTCCACATTCTCTTGGTGGCCTACCCCCATGGGTGGTTGTTTCATGGTGCTTGGTTGAAATAATTCTACTTCATCTCTTTCAGTAGGATCGATTTTCTGGTTTGGGATTCGGGAATTGGCTTCAATGACGCATTGGCACTTCAGGATCATGGTGAGTTGCTTCAGGTATTGAGGCTATATGGCATTTATATCAGAATGGAGCAACGGAAGCATACAGTGTTCTACCTACGGTTAGTGTGGGATCCTGGTGGTATAGTGGTGCATTGCTTATGGGCAAGCAATTCCAGGAAGGGAGGACTGTAATGTCCCCTCTTTTCTTGACGATCACTTAGGAGACAAGATTTGCCTATTATCCATCTTTGTAGGCAAGTCCAGTGGATAGGAGGTGTTACTCCATGCAAGGAAGGACTTACACGCTACAATTTGACTTATCGCATGCCTCTTCTTAGCCCCTTTATCATCTGACCAGAGAAAATTCTCGGTGACCTTTTGAATGATAGTCACTTGATAACTAGAGAAAAACCACACTGAACCATAATAAATTGAGTAGGCTAAGAGAACCTTCTGACAAACCTGGGTTCTACTAGCTAAGGATAAGAATGCTCTATTCCAGTTATTCAACTTTTTCTCAGTCTTACCAAACATCTAGTTCCACATATTAGGAAGAGTAGGGGAAACCGAGAAGGGGATTCCAAGATAGTTAACTATCTTGTTAGGTCCCCCTCATTGCCAACCAAAACTTGTCAACCACTCAAGAGCCTCATTATTCCATCCCAAAAGGATGGATGTGGATTCAATTTTTTTTGCCTCGGATGCAACACAAAACAAATCTGACCTTCTTCTAACATTCTTCATGTTGTCTTCATCCAGTACAGGGAATTAGGCTGTATCATCTACAAATTGAATGTTCATTAAAAGGGAATCATTAGGTAGTTTAATCCCCTGAGGGACACCTCCCAACAATTCCAATCTCAAAAGATAGTGTAGAGCTTCTGAGGCTATAACAAACAGGGTAGGGGCTAGTGGGCAGCCTTGCCTAATAGATCTGCCTAGAAGGAAAGCTTCAGAAAGCTCACCATTAATCTCCACCTAAGCATTAGCATCCTTAAACAACACATGCACCATTTTACAAAATGGGTCATGGAATTCAATTGCCTCAAGAACAGTGGTAATAAAAGACCATTCAACTCTGTCATAGGCTTTTTCAAAGTCTAGAAGGAGATTACGTACATTCTATCTATTCCTCTTAGCCCAACGTAGCCCTTCCCAAATGGTTATAATATTTTCAAGAATATACTGGCTTTTGATGAATCCTGTTTGAGTCAGGCTAATAATGCTAGGTAGAATGTTAGTAAGCCTTCGAGCAAGTAACTTGGCCAAAATCTTAAAAGATACATTTAACAATGTAATTGGTCTCCAATAACAGATATTACTCTTTTCTCACTCTTTGGGCAACAATTTGATAATACCTTTATTTATCTCCATCCCCAGAGTACCTCTTCTGAATGCATTGCAATACACTTCAAATAGATCATCAACTACCTAGGAGATGTTGGCCTTATAGAATTCAATAGGAAGGCCATCTGCTCTTGAAGACTTACCATTCTTGAAAGAAAGGATGGCTTCCCTAATCTCACCTTTGGATATCATCTTCCCAACCTTTTCGACCATGCTTGGTGAGATTTTTTGGGGATTAGATGTTTGCAAATCTCTTGGGTCACCTAGCAATCTATCATTGTATCTTCAACAATGAACAATGATTTGTAAAAATCATGGAAAATTTTGGTGATGTCACTATTGTCATGAGCCATTGGTTATTATCTTGGATAGGACCTATCACTTCTCTACCTTGTTTGATTTTACCCATGTTAAAGAAAAAATTGGATCCTTATCACCTTCCTTTATCCAGTTAAGCTCGACCCTCACTCTGGCCCCTTGTGCTCTTGTAGTTTGAAATTTTCTTAATGCAAGTTGAGTGTCCTTAATTTTGTTGATCTATTCTGCATCATTAGGGTTCTTCTACAACATCTCCTCAATATCCATCAAGTTTTGTTGGACCAGATACTCCTTCCTGGCGTTGATAGCATTCCTTTTCCCTACAGTTGTCAACAAGTTCAGAATATTATTAATAAGCCTTCTCCAATATGTTACTAGATCTTCATAATGATTCAAGGCTTTGGATAGTGCTCTGAGAGTAGAGATCCCCTCAACAATATCCTTTTGCTTAAGCAAATCCACATTTAGCTTGAACATTCCACTAATTTTGTTTATCTTATTCATATTCTTATCCTTTATAATAATACTAGCCTCAATTGGGTAATGCTTTGACATGGCCATTGACTTAACTTGCACATAGTTTGCATTAGGATTGTCTTCAAAATAGAATAGGTCCCTATTCACATACATTCTATCTAATTTGCAATAGACTCTTTTCCTAGCCCCTTGGTTGTTACACCAAGTAAACCAAACACTCTTGCTATGCCTTTTCCTTCCTTCCAAGGGGTCATATATTTTTAGGACCCTTTTAAGTCTTGACCAGAAAAACTTCTCATTTCCTTTCCAACTCCATCTATTAACTCCCTTCTTGTCTTCATCCTATTCTGTCATGTTGAAATCACCTATAACGATCTAGGGGATATTAGGTAAGTTTTCAGCCATCTACTACCACAAGGTTGTACGTTTTGTATAGTCATTGGAGGCATAAATTGGACGAATACCAAATGTGTATATTTTTTTTTTGAATTTCTACCCACAGACATCTATTACATGGGGAGATACCATATTTCTTCATATGTCCAACCCACTTAGGGCTGATCAAGAGTGCGATCCCCCCCCTCCCTTTTTCATGTTTGGTGAACAAAGCCTTAGCCTCTCTCCAGATAAATCTGGTATTACACTCTAATTGAAATCTAATAGCTTTCACTTCTTACAAAATTAGAAAATCAATAGTTTTCCTTTGGTTTCATAGATTTCTAATTATATACTTCCTATCTAGGGATTCTAATTTCCGAATGTTCCAACTTAAGCAATGTACCATCATTTAATTCTCATGATGGTTGGCATTACCACTTCTACAGAGCCGTTCAAAGGACTTTGTGATATCAATTCCTTTTCCTTTTTTGCCATCCATTTTAGAGCTATTAGACCTACTGACATTCTTCCTTTTCCTCTTAGGTTTGCTTGGAGCCACTTTCTCCCACCCCCTTGCCTCTGTCATTTCATCATCAAAAGGGGGGGGGGGACATACACACTAGCATCACCATTCGATTCAAAGCCCTCATTGCCCGAAAAATCCTCAAGGGAGCCTACAATCCTAGCAGTGTTGGATAAGTTAGAGGCCCAATTACTGCAAGGAGGGATATTGTCCAAAATGGCAAGGGGAAGGTTATTGTCTATGCAAGAGGGGAGAGGTTCTTTGTAATGTCCCCTTTTTCACTCTAGTTTGTTTTGGGGTCTGCTGGCCAATCTCGAGACCCGTTGGTCAATCAGAGCCAAAATTAGGGTTTCCTATTTTCTAGGAGGATGTTTTGGCAATTTTGGTGGCTTGCATGTTGGAGTTTTACAGTTTTGATTCTGGATTCCTTTTGGATTTTCAGAAAGCTTTGCAATGATAGTACATGCATAGCAATCAGTGTAGTTTGGTAAACTTACTATTTTTGGTAAGTGGGGGCAAGGACAACTTCCTTTTATGGGTTTTTAGAGAGCCTCACGATGATGTGACATGCAAACGAATCTGAAGACTTTTTCGGACTTACTATTTTTAGTAAGTTGTGACAGCTGCTCAATATGTGGTTAAATTGCATTTGGACACACTATTTTTAGCAGCATGCTATTTTCAGCAAGTGATAGTTGCTTCCCGGTTTGTGCACTAATGGAGTTTGGAGACACTATTTTTAGGGTTTTGGATTGGGCCAGTGCAACATAGGCTATTTATGGCAATCCAGCTTGACATGATGATCCAAAGATTTAGTTCTATTTTTGGCAGGCAAATTGGATTCAACTTCTTCAGCTTGATTATATGATCAAATGGACCTAGTCATTTATTAATTAAATGACTTAAGTTATTTCTTCTTTTTGGGGGCGTCCATCTTAAAAATATTTTATTAAAGATTTTAATCTTTGAAAATGTGTAAACAAGTGCTTATGTTGGGCAATTCCTTGTTGAGGAAAAATGTTTTATTAAGTGAAATATTAGCTAAGGCATAATGGACGCGTAGGGGAGAAATAAGTTAATTTTGCAATATATTTCACTTATTCATATTGGACGCCTAAGGAGGAATAAGTTGATTTTATAATATAATGCACTTTATCACCTTTGGACACCATATTATGCTTTATTGACATTTTTATAAAGTATATTTGCCTCTTAGTGAAGGTCAATTTGGGGAAAAGGAGAAATGAAATGTAAATTTCAAAATAATATGAAGTGAATGTGCATTTGGGTTTGGAGTCCATTTGGAGGGAATGTGAATTGGAATTTCGAGACACAAAAAGCTAAAAATAAGAGTGTTGGGCTCTTGTTTTGGTATCCAAGAATTTTATAACAAAGTGCTGACAAAATGTTGTTGGAATGCTTCGAGGAATGCTTACCTCCCAGACTATTTGCTTAGCTTCTCGCTTGAAAGATAGCAGCTAGTTGAGTTTGGGACTATTCTTCACTCAGAAGAATAGATGGATTCATTGCTAGTGTGTGTTCAAGTTTTCTAATTCTGGAGTGCTGTGTGTGGCTTTTCAAGTTGCTAGTTTGGTGTGGCTGTAGCATGTTTTTGTTCATAATTCTCTATATGGGTGTCAGCTCATTTTGGGTAGTGGCTCATTCTCTTCCTATGTCTCAAGTGATCATTCTTGTAAGTTGGTAGAGATTAATTTGGTGTATTCATTTTTTAAATGCAAGTCGTACTTCTGCCCTAGCCGTACCATGTTGGGCTGCCTGGGAATGCGTGTAAGAATTCATTTGTTGGGTCTAGCTTAATCGCCTGTCTCATATCTTTCATTTGTAACTGTTTTAGGGTCATTCCGTTGAGTGTGGGCAAAGTTATGAGCTTTTTGGTTAGTTTTTAGGTTGCTGGTCTGCGTTTTCCTAGTGTGTGGTTTGCTTTTTTAGAGTGTGAAGTTGTTAGTGTGGAGTGCATTCTTGGTGTGGTTGGTCTATGTTGGTTTTGGGAGTGAATATCTTATTATTTGCAGCTGTTAGACTTGTTATCAACACTTGATTTACCATTCTTATTCATTTTGTAATGCTGGTTAGCAAAACTAATAGCAAGTTTCTTGATTACTCTTAGTCCCACTGCATAAGTGGAAGAGGCTGGCTTTGCCGCCTATTTTCAAACAGCAATATCTCATAATTAGAAAATCCATATTATGCATTGTAAAGCTGATTAGTAGTACTAACAGCTATCTATTTTGGATTGTTGCTCAAGACCCACTGAATAAGTGGAAGAGGCTGGCTTGCCACCTTTCTTTATTATTGTAACACTGTCCTCCCACTGAATAAGCGGTTGAGTAGATTGCAATTCCATTTTAGTCCTCCCACTCGATAAGTGGTTGAGTGATTGTTTCTATTTTCCAGTTCCTTGTAATCTTGTAATTGGCTAGTTGCATCGACAAACTGCTTTGGAAGTTCTATCACCCATTGGATAAGCGGAAGGGGCCGGCTTGCTGCCCAGTATTGTACTTTGCATTGTAATTTCCACCAGTTCATTGAGCTAACAATCCCCTTAGCACCATATGCTCTCACCTTCCCACATTGGGCTCTTGGTGATCACAAAGTGAAAGGGTTACCTTTCAGCAGTGATTTTGATTATATTTTCTAACCTTGACGCGTGCTTGTAATGTTTGTAACTGGAAAAAATTGAAAAAAAATCAAAGGGGATATTTCATTCTTTAAGCATTGTACCTTTAGGTTCTAATGCCTTAGCAACATTATAGGGATCCTCAAGAGCCTTTTGTAATCTGATTCTACTTTTTTTCAATTCTCTCATTTGTCTAGAACCACTTCTTGAGCATTTTTAGTTTTATGTTTATAACCAGATGAGCCTGTTGCTTATTCTGCACCACATTATAGACATCTTTGGTACTATCCTTTAGTAATCCTTCTTTATTATCAATCTTTCTACTAGGATCATTACCACCAACTACACTAGATTGCAACACATTAGGGGTTACATTTATGGTAGCCTCTGGAGATGAATCAAGTTGCATATTCATTGGGGTTGCCAGATTTTCCTCATTACCCTCCCCCCTAGGCCCACCATTAGTGCAATCCACTGGTTGTGTTGCAGTTTCAACATTAAACCTTGCATTTTTACTTTTCCCATTTTTGTTACCAATTTTAGAATAGTCTCTTTTATGGTGCCCATCATATTTACACAGAAAGCAAGAGTTTAGCCCCCCAAGGCTTCTATTTCACATTTAACAATTTGATCTATCACAGGGAATTCAATCATCTCAAGGATTTGAACCCCTTTGTTAAAAGATATCAAAACCCTAGCATTCATATGCGAGAGGGTGATACGAGACTCTTCCACTTGCAATGCTTTACCTGACAACTCTAAAAGTTTAGGCAAAAAACTCCAACTTAGCACAGGGACATTTTTAACTTGAATCCATCTAGGAGTAGGACCAAAAAAAATTTCATTATGAGAGACATTTGGTGCCCAATGCATGGCTTTGAAAAGGGAATTGCCTACATTCCAATACTTCTTTTCAATCACTCTTTTCTGCATGTTATGATTTTTTTTTAAAATAACAAATAAACCAAATTGAATCATTCTACAAAAGGTTATGTAAACCCCAAGTTTCCTTCCCCAAACTATATTCAACCAATTGTCAAGAAACCTTCTTGCAGGCAAAGATTTGTTATCCAAACACAAAAAAAATTATAGTGTTTTTTAACCGATTTTCCTCACTTCTCATGGCCTTAACCATTTCCTCATTAGGGTTAAGCCTTAACACCCTAGGAAGGATACAATCCTTACCTCCTTCGGTTGATTCTCTGTCTGTTTCTCCTTTCCCTTGGGGGGGCCCTACACCATCTCCTCTGACATTGAATACTGCTTCCGCCAGAATTTATTGGGCTTCTTCCTCTTGCACCACTTCTTTGAATGTTTTGCCACTTTTGTCTTCTCCATTAAGACTCGCTTGTCCAGACTTAAGGCCACTGGGTTTCTTCTGTCCTTCAACTTTTTGTCCCGTGTCCATACAACCCTAACAAACAACCCACGATCACATTCATGCAACTTGCCTAGATGACCTTTGCAAACTTACGACAAACAATGAATTAATCCAAAAAACAGAGAAAGGAAAACACAAAACGATCGATGGCATCTTGAGAAAACCAAGCAAGGACGAAAGCACAGAGACCAAGGCAAGGATGAGCCAAGTGAATAGCAATTGCATGCCTTGAGAGAAGAAACCCTCATACAGCAGAGCCAGAGCTCACCTTCCCTCAATAATACTATATATTAATATACAATATCAATATATAATATAATGTAATAGGCAGCCCTATTTGTAGTCTGATTTTTTGGAGTGTGTTTGTTGTTTTTACAATGTCCACAATGCCAAATAAGGTGTAGGTTTCAAAGATAATATTTCTATATTTATGTTGAATGAAATATACTAGAAACTTCAAAAATAACACTATTGAAAATTCCAAATTTAAACTTAGAATATTCATTGTTTCTTCTAAGTAATGGCAACCCAGATAATAAAATATCATTTATTATCTAAATCTTACATACCCACAAAATGCAATGCTGAAAATGTCCTTGTTGTTCACAAAATCTGCATTTTTCAAGCTCAAAACCCTAGGCGTTCAACTCCACAACAAGCTAACTTGATCGGCAATGAATGAAAGGTGAAAATAAGCTTCAATCTCCTCCTAAACGCCTCAGAAAACAGTAACATTAGTGGCTTCACACCTCTAGAAGTCCATATGAGCAAACTAGAGAGGGATGGCCAACATAGAAAGGAATATCCAGCTTGAAAGAGGACGCTTCAGCAATGGTAGCAAATCAGCAAACTAAACACTTCATTCCTCCTCCAAATATGCACTCCAAATTCTTTAGTAATTTGTGACTTCTTTTTTAATATAAATCTCTACTAATCCAAACTAAGCTTCTTGTGTGAAAACTCCAAGTGATTCTCCAGATTGTATTTTGCAATAGTGTGAAGAATGTTGCTTATGAGGGTTTTCGTCCTCACAAACCTTAGAGAAATAATCTCCAGCAAACAATCTTTTAAAATCTCCAACCAAGCACACCAAATGAACTACACTAGTTTTCTTTTATAACAATCTCAAGGGACTTCACTCTTTCCATCAATCAATGTGGGATAAATAAAGTCACTTTTTAGTTTTCCCAATGTGGAGTAGAAAATAATAGAGGCCCCCCATTCACTTATTTAAAAATAAAACAACTTTCACTTAATAACTAGCCCCTTTTTAAAAAAAACAAAGTGTGCAACTAGACCAAGTGGTACAAGTCGCTTAAGTCATAAAGTGACAATATAAGAGACTTAGGTGATTAAAATCAAAACATATTTCTCTAAACATAATAAAACTTCACCCAACGTCGAAATATGAAATATTACACTGTTAGAGAAACAAAGGCCGACCCAACTACTAAAAATAGACACTTACTAAAAATAGCAATTGCTAAAAATAGTGTGTCCAAACACCAAATTGGCCCAAACTGAGATACACTGAAACTTACTATAAATAGTAAGTGCTAAAAATGGCCCTACTAAAAATAGTAAGTATTGGACAAGTTGTCTAAAATCACTCCAAAAAGTGTCGTTCATCTCCATTGATCCATCTGTACACATTGGCAACATCAAAATACCTCTTTGATCCTTTTGACACCAACCTAGAAAGCCAACACCAGATGCACAACAAGAGAACTAGAAAATGGGGACATTACAGTCCGCCCTTCCTAGAGATTGCTTGTTGTCAAGCAATGCCAAAGCAACTCCACAATCACCAAACTGATCCAACCTGTAACCAAGAATGATCCTAGGGTCCCAAGTAAACCTAGGAGATCTATAGCACCAATCTCTCAAAGCACTGCCCCATTTGATGCCAACACAAGAGACCTCCTGATAACAACTAGCAAGTAGGGCAATCAAATATTGGACTAACTTTGTCAACTCCTTAGGAAACTGCTCTCCAGAAAAACTAAACTGGAACACCAGAGGTGTAAACCCCAGTAAGCCAACATTGGCTTCCTCATCCTCAATTGCTAAACTGAAAACCCAAGTGATCCTAGGGTTCCAAATCAATCTTAGAAAGGAACCACCATGCTGACATTGCGCCACTTTGATCACAAAATGAAACATCTCTTGCTGTGGCAACCCAGTAAGATCCATAACTGCAATCCTAGTAATTAACATGATTTTGGGCGACTTGGAGAGTTGTCTACTTAGCCCAAAACTGTAATCCTCTATATATCTCCACATGAAGTACCAAACAAGAAAATGATCCATCACTGTCAAGGGACTGGTAATGAAGATATCAACATATACAACTCTAAAAGCACCTAAAGAGGTAGTGACTTTGTGATCACCAACTGAAATCATATCAGCGACACTTAATCTCCAAGTGTAAAGGGAAGAAACTTGAGTATGCCAACAAACCCAATTTGCTGCAATCAACCAATCATTATCTAGAAGCATGCATACTAACATCATGAAGTGACTGCAATGATCAATATTTTCACAATTGGAAGTGGAAAATAACTGAATTTTACCCAGAAGATCTCCCACAATTGACTGCACTAAAATCTACAAGAGCTCAAAACCAATCTGCCCATAGACTGAAGACACCTTAAATAATGTAGAAAAGCAAGGGCAGCAGTAAATAATTTGAAATATCACTGAAAACATAAGTGACGTGTTTATGAAAGTAGCTGAAGAATCATCTCCTATGATTAAAATACCTCTACTAACCAGCCACATCTATATAGTACTCAACCGTTGATTAGAAGCCATCCAACTCATTTGTCGGTACAGGACAAAAGTCATGCATAGGCTGATTGAAAAGTGGACAGCGGTGCTAATACTCGCTGTAACAACTCCAAAGGCCTCTAAAAGATGAACCATAACATATAGAAGTTCACATGTATAAGCATGCGTGAGAAACATAGGGCTGCACCAAATCAACTCAGAAGTGACTAGGAAACACTTCCAAGCAATCTGCAATGGAAAACCTTTACTTTCTTGACAAAGTTATGTTCCAAAGCCCTTGAATGAGAGAAAACCATATTGTGAACTGACTGACCTGCAACCAATCAGCTAGCTCAAGACTGAAAATCTGAACAATTTTTTGCCAATAAATGCTCCCAAAAGTAATTACTCCTTCATTGCTCCAATCCTTACTTAAAATCTCTCTCCAATCCATTTGTAAATGAGAAAATGGAATCACTAAATGGCTGGTAAGAAAAAGAGTAGCATTATTAATTCTGAAACTTTCATCCTTATACCTCCAAAGATCATACCTACCATCTCCAATAAGCTCCATCAATCCTTGTTGAGGATCCCAAGCATGATTACCAAACCAAGAATGATCTCCAATATACCTAGAAAGATGCACATCACAATTGCAAGTGTCATCATGCACAGCAAGGAAGTTCATGACCCTTTTGGTAATCTCTTGTAACCCATCCATGAAAGCATCAACAACTAAAGTGCTAGGAGGAATTTTCATCCTCGAAATCAACCCCAAAGAAAGGTTAGCATAAAATAGAAAATCACTCAATCCAATGGATGGATTGTCAAAACTATCAATGTCATGTTTAGATCTTTCTTCCTCCATAGCTACACAAGTAACTAGCTTGAAATCTACTTTCCTTGTAGATGTTCTAGAAATTCCAGCAAGCTCAGTAAAATTGCAAAAATCAAGATAAAACTTCATACAAGATTGGTGCAACTCAAAGCAAGTACCAACAAAGAAAGAATCTTCAACTGAAATCATCAAATTGCATACCCAATTTCCCTTCCAATTTCTTATGTAGTAAGGAATGATGATGCCTCCTAATGTCATAACACTGTTGTCTTAATTTTTGAATTTTCAAAAATTAACAATCCCTACATATTTTTGCTCAAAATTCATAGTTTTCTTCTCTAAGGCATGTTTTACAAGGTTCAAATATCGTATTTGTTTGTCTTTTTGTTAGTGGGTGTTTTTGTCATCTTAGTTTTAGTTTTGGTCGATTTTTGTCTCCTTTTTCCTTCCTTTCTGTGCAATTTCGGATTTTGGCAGAGTCATTGCAAGTAGGGGTTTTTAGAGGTCATTGCAAGTAAACGAACCTTTACTTGCAATCGGGTTTCTATAACTCGATTACAAGTCAACCCATTTTTATAAAGTTTCTACTTGCAATCGGGGTTTTGTAACCCAATTACAAGTATGTTTTGATCAAGTAAAATAAAATGCATTCTTGCAATCGAGCTTTTGTAACCCGATTACAAGTTCATTTTATTGAAATGAAATGTGTTTTCCTTTACTTGTATTGACGCTTTTAAAACCCGACTCTCTCTCTCTCTCTTGCAAACCCATGTTTTGGGGTGGAGTTTCATTAATGGTGTAGTCATTGCATTATAGGAGTGTCCTTCCTTCAAATTGTCTATTTGAAGTCCTTGGATAGGTCTTTAAAGCTTCATTTAGCTCTCTGAAATCGCGTTTGTGATTTGGGCGATTCTTCTAGCATTCTACTCTTTCTTTTCCAAGTATGTCTCTTTTTAGCGTTTGAATCTCTTTCTTTGGGGATCGTTTTGTTTTAAATATGCCTTTGTTGCGTTTCCACCTTTGCTTGTGGTCGCATCCTCCTCTGCGTGTTTTGAACTCTTTGTGTGTTGGGGTTTCTATAAACCGACCATGCATGTGCTCTTTCCCATTTGTAAAGTGTTTCAGTTTCATTTACACTTGGGTGTATGTTATTCAATCGCCAAGTGTGTTTGAAGAATCATTTCCCTTGCAATTCCCATTGCACCAAACTTGCAATTGGGTTTTCAAGACCCGATTGCAAGCCATCATGTTAGCTTGCATTTCATAATGTGCACACTTGCAATTGGGACTCATAACCCTGATTCCAAGTAAGCCTTTTCACTTGCAATTGGGGTTTTGAGGCCCGATTGCAAGCTCGTTTCTTCCACCACTCTCTTTATTGCAAGTTTGCTCACTTGAAATCGGGTCTTCAAGACCCGATTGCAAGCTTATCCTTACCACTCTTTTGCAATCACTATGCACACTTGCAATCGGGTCTTGGGGTCTTCAAGACCCGATTGCAAGATTATACCAAATTATGCAAGCTTGCTTACTTGCAATCGGGTCTTCAAGACCCAATTGCAAGTGTAAGTGTCAAGGTTCCTTCCTAACTTGCGTTGATCATTTCCACTTTTCCAAGGTCGCTGCGTTTCACTTGCATTCCACCTACTAAGATCTGAATTTTTGCCCTTTGTCTCCATATGCGTCCTTTTCATAATTCATTGAACAAGCATGTCCACTCATTTTCACTTTCCCATGATAAATATCATGATAGGTCAAGAATTAGGCATTGTTTTCCAAGCTCTTTCATTTGAAGAAGGTGTCATGGGTTCTCCAATATCCTGTGATGATGTCTTTACTCTTTGGGGTTTTCATCGCAGTGTTACAGATTCTTGCTCAATGACAGAAGAACCGGAATCTCCTTCAAACAAGAAGATGAAGTACAAATATGACAAATACCAAAATGAGATTTCTCCTTCTCAAGTGAGCTCTCTTTTGATGAAATCAAAGATATGGAGATTGGGCATGTTGATATGTCCGAGTTCCTTAAGAGAGCAAAAGGGTCACCAAATCATAGCATGCAACTGCTTTTAAATAGTCATATCCACTTGGTTTCCACTTTCCGAGTGGCTGCTTTGGAACCAAAAATTTTCCTTGCTTGTGTTGCTCATTTTGACAAGGGATTTAGGCAAATCAAGGATGATGATGGCAATATTGTCATCAGATTGTGATAAAATCTTCAAGGCTCTTGCTGCTCCAGTGTATGCTGATATCACCATGAAGAGTGCTTTGTATCACTATAACCAGAAAAAGGTAGATTGCATAAGGCATATCAACTCCAAATGGCTTAACATTCCCAGGACCTGTTTGTCTCGATGGCCCAAATTGTACCATTCTGATTTCATTGAAGAGATCAGTGATATGATCGTGCTCCTAAGCAGAATAATGGGGTTGAAACAATCTAATGTGTTTGAGATCTAGATGTATAAATACATTGTGGTTATGAGGAAGGCTCAGACACATATATTCTAGGATGAAGTGATTAGTGATAACCTATGTGAGCAGCTCTCACAAGTAACAATCACTCTCACTTTCTACATGAACTCCTACCTGGTATACAAACCAGCGTCACTAAGACAGTCTCCAAGGCTTTCTACCAAAGGTGACAAGTTGTTGGTACCAGTGTGGAAATACTATGATCAACTCACCTTGAGACTTGTTAGGGTTCACTACAGAAGGGTACAAGATGCCTTCTTTGGTCATTTCATGTGTTTGTTTGATAAGACACTCAAGAACAAGAGAGTGTTTGAGGTGGCCTGGAAGAAGGTGAATGAGTATGAACGCCTATTTCTTCAGTTCTTGATTTTCACTTACATGAGAGTTGGTTGTTTTGAAGGCTATCCATACATGCTTCTAAGATATCCTACTGACAAGATTATCCTGATGGATTTGGCTAGACAACTAATGGCAGTCCAATTAGCTCAACATAAGTTAGGGATCAATATATCCTCACATAATCCACTTCAAATAAGTAGATACTCCTTGACCACATCAGCAAGAGACAAGGCAATGGAGATGGAGCTTCAAGAAATCAAGTTGAAGAAGTTTAAAGTGAGGAAAGATTTCGATTATCGAGGGATAAAAGATAAAATCAAGAGGGCTTTCACTCACATTCATCGCATTGAGGATATTGGGTTGATCTTTGTATTGAGGAAGACATCAGGAAGATGGACTATAGCAGGCTTACCTTGGAGCAAATTGTAGATCTGAATCTAACCAAGATTCCAGAAGGCATGGTAGATGATGGGAAAACACTTGATCCAGAATACACAGAACAAAGGGTCGCGGAGGCTCCTCTTCCATTTGTACAATGGTCGTAGAAGGAATGTTCCTCAATCTTTGATAGATTTCTGCCTATCCTTGCCAACACCAATGCTTTGTTGAAAATCAATAATTTTAAAACTATAAAGATTAAAGTTGGAATAGAGGATGATTCAATGGGACCTATTGGACGTAAGTCTGAAGTAAGAGTCAAAACCAAAGAGAATGCTTCTTCCTCTGGTAATAGAATCAAGCTATGAGTTAGTAGAGCTTTAGTTATTCCTCCACAAGAGGTGTTGTTGAAAGGAAAAGAGAAGCCTCAAGTGCAAATTCAGGTCATTGACCCTGAGGATGAACCACAACAAGAGAATGCTCCAGAATCTCCTACTACTTTGAACTCAAATTCTCCTCATATGGTCATTCCCCAATTGTCTTTGGATGATTCTATGTCTCCAATAGACACAGATGTTGATTCTTTCTCTACAGTTCACATTGATCTTGTTGTGCCAACTGTATCTATTTGTACTATTGTGACATCATCAACAGTAGAGATACCTGTTGACGTGTATTTTGTACACTATCAAACACAGAATAAAATACCCAAGGGTACCTTATCCTCTCTTGAGTAAAGCCTCTGATTGCTGAAGATATCGCGGAAAAGGATCAATCAGGATGACTCCAAGGTTCTTCGTTGTAGGATCTCTACGTGTGGATAAGCACCAGTGGTATGATGTGATTTGCTGGAATCACAAGGGGACTTACATTTGATGATTGAACTTCTGATTTGCTTTGAATATTGCTAGAACACAGGATTTTACTAGCTTTGATTTGAAAAAAGGAAAAAAGACGAGGGCGAAGAGAGGATCTAATCCTAATACTAAGAATGTAGGAGCAATGAATGATCTTTGATGGAATTCTAACTAAGTCTTGTTTTGACATCACAGGAACATCTCCACAAGGTTAGTGCGATCTTCGAAGGAAAGCTTTATGATGTTCAAATCATCACTGCAGGCATAGATACCATCAGGTTGATGCATATCAATGAAGAAGCGACAATTGAAGTTAAGCTTAAGCTGAATGATTCCAGTTGACTACACAAGGCAAGTCTGCAATCAACAAACTGCTAGTAGTATGAATATACGAATTCCACCATCAATCAAGCACATTTCTTCCACTCATCTAATAACACGAAATCAAATATGAGAAGTATAGAGACCACACAAATTGTCGAATCGACCCATAAATTTCACCATTTCTTCAATGAAGTTACAAGTCTTTTACAACAACATCTTGGCAACAATCTTTGCCTTCTCTCTCTACTCTAATTGCTATTCTATCAACTAGCTAATCACCTTCTAACTACTCTCTATTCACTAACTCTATTCTATTAGCCTTTACAAATGAAATGCTAGGGCTTATATAGTGCCCTCAATACAATTCGATGGCTTAGATCAATTCTAGATCAATGGCCAAGATTTTACAATGAAAACCCTAATTAGGGTTTGTTACAACCATTACATAACATTTAATGCTTGACCAATGAAATAATTGTATTGCTTGGACACATGTCCTCTCTGGAAAAATCGACCAATGGATAGCCGGGGTAGGTACATCGGAGTTTGTGCCACCTCCCATGAGTTAGGTACATTGAATCCGGACATTGTGAGGTGGACCACACTAACTGGAGGAGTGATGACTGGGATGCCAACTCATCTGACACTTGTATCTTGGTAGATATTCAACTTGATGTTGTTGAGAAGCTAGCTTTAATTAACTCTTCTGGAACTATCTGCTCCTTCAATGAACCCTTTGCTCCGACTCCTTTTGTCTTTGATGTGCAGGATGATGATGTACCTTGCCTTGGAATGCTGGATTGGAGAAGTCGCCCTTGATGACGTTAGTCCAAAGAAGGCCGTCCTTGACGATGCTAGACTGGAGGAGGTCGCCATTATCCTTGCTTGATCTTCTTGGAGGAGACCATCCTTGATCTGGCTTGATTTTCCAACTCCGGGATCTCCATTTGATGCCTACACAAAATATTAAAGTTAGTCTTTTGAGCATCAAACCTCAAAGCATGAAATTTAAGACCTTTCAAAGGTAAAACTTAAGATATTAATTTGAAAAAAGTCATGATAAATCAAGAATTACACATTTTCAAATTAATAATGAATGGAAATTGGATTTTCAAGACTTAGATTTTACAAAATTGCAATGGGATCATAATAAGTCTTGAATGAGATCTTCAAAAAAGTAATTCTTCATACCTTCCTTTGAGTATTTAAGTACAAAACCTTGAAAAATGAAGGAAGAGGACCGGATTTTGTTGGGCAAGATTTATAGCCTTCCCTTGGATGAAGTACGCCCCCTTTAGCTTGGAAAAGAACTCCACCTTCCACTAGCTTCTTAAAAAATCTAGAAATTGGCCTTCAAATACCTTCAAAACATCTAGAAATTATCCTCCAATTTAGCAAGAAATTTGCCTCTCCAATGGCCTTCAATATGAATTTCGCCCACCTTAGTCTCCACACTTGGTAGAAATTCGCTCCACTCCAGCTAGATTTCGCACCTTCAATTAGCTCTCCAAATTCGCACTTGAAAGGATGATTGAATGATTTGAATTGTGAAACAAACCCCTTCAATATATAGAGCGCTCACCTTCTACTTACCCATGAGGCCGACCTAGCAAATAAAAGGTGAAATAATAAATAAAACCTCAAAACGAGTAGGCCGACTTGTCAAATAAAGGCAAAATAATGCCTTGTGCGCTCAACTTTTAATTTTTAATTTCACAAAAATTAATTTTAAATGCCTTTATAATAGAAATTCAATTTTTTGAGGCCCAAAATTAATTTATTAAATGCCAATTTAATTAATTTTTCCAAATATTCCAAAGTTAGCAATTTGGCATCTAATGCAATTTTGGAGGATATCAACGTTGGGATATGGCAAAAATAAAGAATGTTAATGACTTCGCTCTGGTCCCTTGGAGAGGGACAGGAGCACTTTTCTTAATCTAGGTCTTGCATTCCTCATTTTCACGTTCAAAACTTTATCTAGGCATTTTAAAATGGCATTTTTATTTGGAGTCTTGAGTTTAATTCACTTGATCTCTAGAAGGAATGTGCCTTAGGACATTTTCGCCCTGGTCCCTCAGTGAGGGATAGGAGCACTTTTTCACTTTTGTCCTCAATCCTTCATCTTTCATTTGTCGATTCTCATTGTGTAGTAAGCAATGATCTCTTTCACTTGTTCCATGCATGCTCAACTCGTTTTTTGAAAGGCAAAATTGATTTTCCAAGGATTTTCGCCCTGGTCCCTTGGAGAGGGACAGGAGCACTTTTTGTATTTTAGGCTAGGATTCTCAAATTTTGAAGTCAAATCTTCATTCACCATGCTTTAGAAGATCCTTCCCATCTCGCACAACCTTGTCTTAGCATAATCTCGGAGGGAAATTGTTGATTTCATAAAAATCGCCCTGGTCCTTCAGTGAGGGACCGGAGCACTTTTTGAGTCCTTGTGCAAATTCTTGATCACATTAATCTTCAAATTACCCTCAAGGCGTAGAACATCATATTTCACTCCTTCTTGAGCCTTGGTAATAAAAATATCCTTTCAAAATGCAAGGTAAATGGGCATATTTGGAGATTTCGCCCTGGTCCTCCAGTGAAGGACAGGAGCACTTTTGCCAATTGTCGTCAAAATATGCAACTCTTGCATCTCAATTCCACTTCGAAGCATTTTAAACATCATTTCAAACTTGCGCCTTGGTCCCAATTTGTTCAAACTTGGAGAGGAGAGCTAGATAACATGTTTTTCGCCCTGGTCCCTTGGAGAGGGACAGGAGCACTTTTGCAATTTCAAGCCTATCCGTCCTTTGCTAGCCTTCCAAATTATCTTCAATGGGCTAATCATGTCTTCTTCCATTCATTTCAATCACAAACTTGTCTTGGCCTTGCAAGAAATTTACACTTTTTAGAAAATCGCTCTGGACCCTTGGAGAGGGACAGGAGCACTTTTTTAGAAAATCGCTCTAGACCCTTGGAGAGGGACAGGAGCACTTTTTGCCTTCATGGTATATTTCCTTGTCTTTTAAACCTTCAATCGCATCTAAGGCATAAAACATCATTCGTCCTTCCCATCCAAGTCAATTTTTGCCATAAAATCTCAAACAAAGAGGAGAAACTTGAAAAAGCGTCATGGTCCTTCAGTGAGGGACAAGAGCACTTTTGTCACTTTGGTTGATTTACTCCTTTGTGGACCACTTAAATTATATTCAATGGATAAATCATGCTTCCCTTGACCTCTTCAAATCATAAAATTGTCTTAATCTTGCAAGAACAGTGCAAATTTGAAAATCAAGCTCCGATCCTTCAGTGAAGGACAGGAGCACTTTTGACCCTCTAAGCCAAATTGTCTCACTTTTCATCTCGAAATTCCTTTGCTAAGGAAGATTTCATCTTACTTCACGCTATGAATAAAAGTTAATGCCCAAAAAAGGTCTAAAATTGTGCATATAAAGAAAATCGCTCTGGTCCTTCAGTGAGGGACAGGAGCGCTTTTACCTTTCTAGACAAAAACTCCATCATTTCATCGTCCTTGATCAAGTCTGGATGCTCTATCATGTTCATTTCGTTCTCCACCATGCCTTTGATATCTCAATTTAGCCAAACAAGGCCAGGAATGACTCAAATAGGTCTTTTTGCCCTGGACCCTTGGTGAGGGACAGGAGCACTTTTCGCTCTAGATCCTTAGTGAAGGACAGGAGCGCTTTTCGCTCTGGATCCTCAGTGAAGGACAGGAGTGCAATTTGACTTTTTGAACTCTCTATCAGGATAATTTTTATGGAATATAACATTTAAGTATAAACTTATACTTTAAGTTATATTCCATATATACTTTCAGGATGTTTGAGAGTGGTTTCAGACTTCCAGGAGTTATATTGCAAAATCTAGTTTTTGGAGGTTTTTCAGTTTCCAGACTTAGTCAAATTTCAGGATCAGGACATTCCAGACTTAGCCAAATTTCAGGATCAAGACATCACTCAAGCCGGACTTGCTATCTAGGTGATCCCCTTGGCGACATTCAAAATGCAAAGGCTAACTGACAAAACCCTAAAAGACCTAGAAACAAACCCTAAAAAGCAAAAAAAAGCAGGGGTCCCCATTTGCAATGGGGCGATGTGTGAAAACGTCACAACAATACCTATGGATGCCTCACATGACAACTTGGAGAATGTTTTTGATGCAAATCCTTCATATGCATTTCTATCGAGTATGTAACTTCCTGAGATTGATACCTCTGTTGTAAGCTTTGATAAGTTTATGACCGAACCCGATCATGACATGTCATCTAAGAAAACACTTGTTGCTGTTCAGACTGAGGCCTCCCCTAGAATGACAACTGAAGTACAGACTGAGCTTGTTTCAACTCAAATTGCAGTTGTTGTTACTGAGGCAAGCTCATTAGATTTGCCCCCATGGTTGAGCTCAATCACTCCTAAGAGGAAAAAGCAAGAGATTTCTCCTAATGTGTTTGACTTTCAGCAGCTTAGAAAATCCAAGCCAAAGGCTGCCAAGAAAGATAAAATAATTTCACGAGTGCTTGTGGATAGTAACAAGATGAAGTATGTAGAGGTGGCAGAACCTTTTATTGATAAGCCACAAGGAGTATCTGATTACAGGTTCACAAGAGTAGAGCTAAGAAAGCAGACACATGTTGGAAGGATGCATGATGCTCAAGACTCTATAGCTTCATTAGTTCAAAGTTATGATGAGCTTTTAGCAAAGAAGGATAAGCTCAAAGAGGAAAATGCACAACTCATTGTAGTGATCCAAAAGATCACTAAATCTTCAAAATAGGTTGATCCCTTGACTTCTTCCACTTCTGAAGAATCTATCAAATAGGTCGAAAGAGTTGCGCAAAAGGCCAAGGCTATTGATTCTTGGGTAGATCAATTGGCAAATCAAAGTACTCAAGTGGTAAAGAAAGCCTTAAAAGTTCTGAGTAATGTGAGAGAAACAAAGATGAAGCTAAACCAAACTTTAGAAGCTTTTAAGCAAAGTCTGGAATCCATTGAAAAAGATTTGAAAATTTGGCATGAAATGGATCAAGTAAAGTTGGATATCCTGTGCAACAACACCGTGATACCAAATAGAGAAAGGTACATTGAATTTGAAGAACTTATGATCAATAAATCATTAGTTGTCAAGGACCTGATTGAAGATATAGAGGCTACTCTAGAAATGAGTGTTGAAGTGGAGTAGGATATTATTTCTAATTTTGAGAAAATGCCCTGCAAGATGGTAAGTCAAGATGAAGAGTTACTTCCTGAAAACGTGATACTCTTTGAGTTGGTGTCAAGGCTTTATCAGGAGCTTGAATTTGAATAGTTTATAGTGGCTTCAATCAATAGATTTGTGAATTGCCAAGTTTTTCTTGATAAGATGCAAATTGTTCTTGAAGAACATAGAGTAGCAACAGTGGGACATTTCGATGTCATCATCAAAACTGTTGCCGTTGCAAGAAATACAGGAGGTCCAGATCCTAGTGAATTGCAGGAATCAATTAACAAATTCCAAGCTTTCATGGCCAATAATAGAGAAGAATAAGGAGTGTCTTCTATCACTTGAATTATGTCTTTGTTTTGTTGTTGAATGTTTTTTCCTTTTTTGACAAATTACATGTAATATCAAAACTTGTAATTACAAGTAGTCACAGTACTTGTATTCTTGTAACTTGTAATTACATGTAAATAAATTACAAGTTGAAAGACAATAGGACTGCAATTTGGAATAAGTCATAGTTAGTTATAGTTAGTTGGACTTCTTCCACTTTTTTCTCTTAGCCCCTCTCCTATATATATTGGAGGGTGCTCTATGTAATATCTATCTTTTGAGCAAACAAGAAAGCTCTGCAGAAAATTTACAGCGATAAAAACTTTGTGTTTTATACTTGTAGATTGGATTCCCAAGCAATATAAAGAAGACATTTGAGTTTCAGACTTTGTGTTGAGGCTTTGTTCATATATCCATTGTGTTCTTATGTTACAATGATATATTTTTCTGCATATACTTGAGATTTTAGTGAAGTTGCTGGAAAGAGCTTGGATCTAATTTCTTGTAGACTTTGTGCTGCAGATATTGAGGATTAAATTAGCATAGTTAAGTGTTCATAATAGAGAAAAGTTACAAGACTTTGTGCTTGTAATTGTTCGTAGTCATAGTAGTTTGGAATACATCATATCAACAGACTTTGAGCTGTTATATGTTGTATGTTATTATCATACTAATCATTTTGGAAGGCAGATAGGACAGTCGAAAAGTGAGGACTTTGAGTTTTGCTTCTACATTCCCGTCCCGAGGAAGTTGTAATAGGCTGCCCTGTCTGCTGTAAATTTCCCTAACACCCTGTTGTTATTTCTTCGAACAATTTGCAAGCATTTAGTAATAATCTGATTTTTTCCCACTCCTGAAGTTTTTTGCGGTTAAGTTGTATCCTGGTGCATTTTGATAGTTTGTGCTTTCATTCATTCACTAGCATGATGAACAATAAACCTCCTAACAACAACCGAGCTAATGGACATTGTTTGCTTTCCATTCCAATGATTAATTCATATCAAACATCTAACTGAATTCAATTGCTATTATCAAAGACACTCGTACTATTTTTACTTCTAAGGCACAATACATGGATATATATTTAGTATGCAATGTAAATTACAGCTGCAAGTGAGATAACTGTGAACCTGGAGAATTAGTTAATCTGTTGTATTTCCTTCTGAGACCTTCATTCTAGCAGTAATCTCCTTCCACGACACAATGACTTCAGCCTTTGTTTAGACGCCACTATTTCCAGTGTCACGAACTGAATCACGACTACCTGTTGTTCTTCACACGCCCAACACTTTGTTGTGACCTTTTTCACACATCACCCCATTAAGAATGGGGACCCTCTCCTTTCCTGCTTTCTAGGGTTTTTGTTAGTGTCTCCTGGCCTTTTGCTTTAGTTTTTCTCAGTTCTGTCAAGTTTTGAATGGTTTGAGTCTTAAGGATTGAAAGTCAGTTTTTGCAAACCAAGTAATAACGGAGTCTAGACACCGTCAAAGTGCCTAGAAAGGCCAAAGGATGAAGAATGCAATTGATTTGAACGAATTCAGACAACTTTCTATTTTTGGAAAGTTTGCTTTTTCCTATTTTTTAGGAAGTTTCATTTTTGGCATTTTTAGCTCGATCCCTGGGATGGCTATTTTTAGAAAGTTTTCCCTATTTTTTAGGGATGTTTGCTTTTTGCTTTTTCGGAGTGGGGACCTAGGGTTTGCACTGGTACCACTGACCTACATCGATCGCAATCAAAAAAATTCAAGTTTTGACCCAAAAAGCTAAGTTCCTACATTTTAGGGGTCATGGCACTTCAGATGGGTTACCTGAGTATGGATTTCAAATATCATGTTAATCTGGCTAAAATTGAAGAAGTTATCAAATTTTGAAGTTTTCCAAGTATTTCTCTAAGTCTGGCTAATCGTGTTTGGTGTTGAATGTTATGTCAAGAAATCCAAAGTCTGCCCTCCAAAGTGCACATGTTTGGAAAAAGTCCGCCCAAGATGAAGTATAAGTGGCATGAAGCTGATGAAGTCCGCTCTCCAAGGTTTCTAAACCTTCTTAAAGTCCGCCCTAAGGTGAGATAAGAAGCAAGTAAATGGTGCATAAGTCTAACCAAGTCCGCCTTGAGGGAGATTTGAAGACCAAGTGCATAAGGCAAGGAAAGTCCGCCTAGGACTAGTTTGCATTGGGGAATGAAAGGCATGAAGTCCGCCTTCCTACTTGGGAAGAGAACAAGTAAAGTCTGCCCTACAACTTATGGAAGTAACACTCAAGGAAAGTCCGCCTAGAGGTGTGTGAGCATGGTCAAGGTAACAAGCAAGTCCACCCTCATGGTGTGTGCCAAGGGTATCAAGAATTTCCAAGTCCGCCCTCCAAAGTGCACATGTTTGATAAAGTCGGCCTTATGCTGCAAGGACAAAGCTCCTAAGTGTTGTCAAGTCCGCCCCATGCTGCAGATGAAAGGCTCCTAAGTGTGAAGAACTCCGCCCAAGGTGATTAATGATGGATCACAACCTAAGTAAAGTCTACCCTAGGGAGAAGGAAGTAGCATGTGGATGGTGCTTGATCCCTCCAAAGTCCGCCCTATCTCAATTAAAAGTTGAAGGATTCTCAAGTCAAGTAAAGTCCACCTAACATCAAATCAAGGTGCATGACAACAAGCAAACTCCGCCCAAGGTAATGGTGCCTTCAACAGAATCCGCCCTTACCTTACCTCGAATGAGATGAAGTCCGCCTTGATCTATGGTGCATAAGATGAGCAAAGTCCACCCAAGGTGATGAGTAGAAGATGGTGCCTAAGATGGATGAAGTCCGCCCTGCTGCAAGTAAAGTTCATAGTGATCAAGAAAGTCCACCTAACCTGTAGGTCTGTGGTGCCTAACTTCAGCAAAGTCCACCCTCCAAGGTTCCCAAGTTAAACAAAGTCCGCCCTATCATTGCACATGGTGCCTAATGTTAAGAAAGTCCACCCAACTTTGTAGCCAACAGTTCCTAAATCTGATGAAGTCCGCCCCATGGTGGAGAAACTCATAAAGTCCACCATGTGAAAGGAGAAGAAGGGGAAAAGCAATTCAAGTCCGCTCAAGGGTATGAAGATGGTGCCTAAGTCAAATGAAGTCCGCCCTTGATCAACATGAATGGTGCCCAAGTCAAACAAAGTCCGCCTTGCTGCAAATAAAGCTCATAATGATCAATGAAGTCCGCCTTCCTCTACTTGGGAAGAGGATCAACAAAGTCCGCCTTATCTATGATGGAGGATGAAGCAAGTCAAAGAAAGTCCGCCCTGTCTTTGATAAAGGTTGAAGCAAATCTAACCAAGTCCACCCTTATATGGAAAAGATTGACAAAATCCACCTTGCTGTCAAGAAAATCTGCTAAAGGAAAGAAGAAAGTTTTTAGAAAGTTTCAAATTTGGAAGGAGAAAGAAAGATAGAGTTCGATTCATGAACTCAAACTGAAAGTAGAAACTTTCTAAAGGAACTACACTCAAACTTGATTCAAAATCAGAACTTTCCCATGTGACTAAGTTCAACTGAGAATGAAATTAGAAACCTTCTTAAGAGACTGAACTCAACAAAGAAACAAGATTTCGTAGTTTTAAATCAACTTTCTTAACCCTATCCCCTTTTCCCCTTTTTGAAAGCCTAAATCTTGGAAAATCAAAAAAAAAAAAAGAGAGCCTGAAATTGGCAAATTTATCTAATTCCAGAAGCTTGGAAGACATTTGTAAACATAAGTCCCCCTTGAGATTTTCATCAGACACTACCCAAGTAGCTATCCCACTAAAGTCGCTTGTTCGCACATATAGACCTTGGAATCGCCATATGATAAGCGGTGATTTTTCAGGAGAGGATAGAATACCTTTGGGTATCTTATTCTAATGTTCAGTATATGATAAAACGTACACCAACACACCCCACACCCCACACACAACAGCTTATCACTAGTCATGCACAAAAATTCATATTTGCCCAGCTGGAAAGGAGTTTTAACACGCCTAGCTAGGACGTCTTTCTACGCTCAGTCTGTACACAACCCACGCCCAACCAATAGAATTAACCTCGCCCAACAGTAGTAATAAGATTTATGCCCAACAGATATATTGGTGTTGAATGAATCTTATAAGGTTCATCTTCTAACATCTGGCCTATATAATGCAAAATACGAAGTCCCATGTATGACTCCCTTCCCAATACGCCCACCTGTATCAGATTTTAGTGTCCAACAAAAAAGTTAATTACGTCCAGCAAGGTAGTTTGAATGATATTCATAGAATGGTGAGTTTGAATTGTCTTGGCTGATGGCAATCATAGCGAACTTAATAATTAACATATGCCCACGCTTTCCCTGTGGCAATGCCCTTATATATGTGTAGTGGATATGATGTTTTAAACCTTCGACTATACTGAAGTTTTCTCTGTGAATGTTGAGCTAGAATTTTTCTGCAACTGGAAACTTCGATACCATATAACACAAAGTTTGGTTTTAACTCCTTACCAGTTCAGTGGGCCCTATAGATGTTAAACAATCCCAAACTAAAAGATTCGATCCCTTCCTTCAATGCCAGTTTAATCTTAGAGATTTCCCAAACCTGGTTTCTCACAGGCAAGAGAAATGTCAAACTTGAGGGGTTTTGTCCCCAAATGCCAAGAAAATCTCCAGAATGAATTTCCAGAACCTCAAAATTCAAGAATACAATTTCCAAGATGTCTGAATCCTCATTAAATGCTCATATTTATTACTTCTTTTTGGCACACATCCCAAGGCACTATCAATGTGGGATAAATGAAAAGTAGAATAAAATATTATTATCCTCTTATGTCTCCACAAGGAAGGGGTACTTTTAATATTTCTTTTTTGACATTAGCTTCAACAATAAATAACCCCTTAAGTTAAATAATTAAATTTAACTTTAGAAACTTTTGATTTTTGCCTGAATAATTAATTCCCCCATATGAAAGCATTCCAGGTGAATAAATAAATGCACCAAAATGAAGATAACCAAAATCGCTCCAAAAATTCACCCGACACTGAGCCCAAACTGACTTACTATAAATAGTAAGTTCCTAGAAACCATGTCAAATCAACTCCATTTGGCTCAAAACTGAATTTGCCTAGGCCAAATCCATCATAGATCCCTACAAAGTCCTAGTTAGCCCTCGGGACCATGTGTAATGTCCCCTTTTTAGCGCAACATGATATGGGGTGTCGTTAGCCTATTCTGACACGATCTCGAAGGCTAACAAGGACATTGGTGGGATCCTGAGGTGTTTTGGCCTAGGTGTTTTCAGTTTCAGGCCAATCGGTGCTGCTTTGACAGGGTTTCTAGACACTTACTATTTATAGTAAGTTAGTCTCCAAGCAGTGACTTGGAATTTTTAGTGTTTCCCTGGTTGGCATAATTATCAGTAGAAAATATTTGAAGGCGACAATGATTTAAAGGGATTATCAACAAGGTTTTAATATTTAACGATAAAGTGTAAAGTTAAATTAAATATTTAACTTTATCGTTATATTATAAGGTTGGGAATATAAAGTAATGTTTAAAATATTAAAAGTTCCCTTTAATGTGTACATTGTGGGAAATAATATTTTATTCTAAAATGTATTATCCCACATTGAGGAAATGAAGTGTTTGCATCCAGGAAGAAGATATAAATGGAGGTCGATAGCTCTCTTTTGGGATATGTTGGGATGAATTAATGTTATGCTGTTGGATTTCGTAGAGATCTGATTATTGGGCTTGGAGGACGGAATCCCTCTTTGCTAGCATTCTCTTCGCTGTTGAAAGACACAGTCAGGAGGATTAATGGTGTTTTCATTCAGGAAACACATTGGGCTTCATTTGGTGCTCTCGCATGATGTTTTTACAGGGGTTTGAAAGTGCAGATTTGAAAATAGTGTTTTTGCTACAGTACCGCATGAATAGTGTTTTTGCTACAGTACCACGTGAATAGTGTTTTGCTACAGTGCCACGTGAATAGTGTTTTGCTACAGTGCCGCGTGAATAGTGTTTGCTACAGTACCACGTGAACAGTGTTTTGCTACAGTACCACGTGAACAGTGTTTTGCTACAGTACCGCATGAATAGTAAAAATGCTACAGTGCCGTGAATAGTGCAGCTACAGTGCGTGAACAGTGTTTTCAGCAGGTTCTATACTTGTGGAGTCCAGGTTTGAATTTGTTTATTATCTTATGGTCTGTAATATTCTTCAAATCTGATTTGTATGCTTGGAGTTGGAATTAAATAAATACCATCAGCATTAATCCTCTTGTTTTTGGCATTTGATATGTCTGGTTATTTTTATATTGAATAAACTTTGAAAGCTTTACAATAAATATTAGTTTACCAAATTTATCCTATAGCAAAACAAGAACCCAAAAAAATCCAGTAGTCAGCTTGCACGCCAACTGTTTGACAAAATTACACTAAGTAAAAAGGACATAAATTTAGTACCAAACAGGGGGGTGCCCATTACACCATGACAAAAAGGGCTAATGACAAATCGCCAAATAACTGCTAAAAAGGGGACATTACAGTCCGCCCCCCTTGAAATTGCTTGTCCTCAAGCAATTTCAGCTTTGGATGCCATAAGATCTGCTCGCTCTCCCAAGTAGCATCCTCTATTGGCAAATTCCTCCACTTCACCAAATATTCTCTGATGACTCGTCTCCATAAGGTGCGCTCCCTAGTCTCCAAAATGGCCTCAAGAACAAAAATAAGTTTCCCCTCATCATCAAGAGGAGGTAACTTTGCTGAAGGTACTATATTATGACCCAACACCTTTTTGAGGCGTGACACATGAAAAACATTGTAATGTATTGTATGCTTATCCTGTCGTACGACAGCACAACCTCCACCGTACGACCAACACAACCTCCGACGTACAACCAACACACCCCCCACCGTATAGTACGCTCCCTACCTTCCGTATGGTCAATTGACTCTCCTGCGTACGGAACTAATAATCTCGGCCTCAAAAAGATGGTTCCATATATATGCAATATGTTGGTGCTATGACAATGTGAGAGATGTAAAGGCAAGCAATGATTTTACGAACAATTACTGGAATACTAGAATGCTTGGATTATGAATATTATTCAGAACGCAATATCAAATATCGCTGTCTAATACATATTTGTCTTCAAATGAAGACTTCACAAATTTGTAGCATAATATGAAATATCTTAATGATATTCCCAATGGCAGACTAGGGTGGCTGTGAACCCACCGAAATTGCGAATACCAAGTAGGGAGGATCTTCCACCTCTGAAATGGCTGACAACTAAACTCCAACTAGAATTCGCACATATAGAGAAAACACCAAATTTGCATACCTACAACAATGACTAACTCGGCCAAAAGTAAAAAGGGCTCGAGATATAATAAATTTAACTTTCGGAGCCATACACACACAATTATTAAATTATTTAATAATATCGGGGACATTACAAGCATTGTGTACCTTATTGTCTGTCGGCAACTTAAGCTCATAGGCCACTTCTCCAACCCTCCTGATAACTCTGAATGGGCCATAATAACGTAGCTTCAACTTTCCTGCACCACTCCTTTTGAGAGTGGACTGTTGGTAGGGCTGCAACCTAAGATAAACCATGTCACCCACCTCAAAAGATCTCTCGATTCTATGCTGATCTGCATATTATTTTTGCTGATTTTGAGCCTTCTGAATATTTTATTTCAGTGATCTCATGATATCCTGACTCTCCTATAAGAGATCCCTTGCCTTTGGTACTCGGTTGTCCCCAAAAAGAAAATCCAAGAAGCTCGGAGCCTCATAACCATATAGGGCCATAAAAGGAGACATCTGAATGGACATATGATAAGTGACGTTGTAACAATACTCTCCTAGATGCAACCACTTTACCCACGCCTTTTGCTGCCCTGCAATATAATTGCGGAGGTATCTTTCCACCCACTTATTCACAATCTCTGACTGACCATCTGTCTGCAGGTGATAACTCGTGCTCGGAGTAAGCTCTATCCCACACAACCTGAAGAGCTCCTGCCAAAAATTACTCATAAACCTGCTGTCCTAGTCACTCACAATGCTCTGAGGCAATCTGTGCAACTTGAATACCTCTCTAAAAAACAATTCCGCTATCTGCATTGCTGTATAGGTGGATGAAACAGCGAAAAAATGAGGAAACTTCGTCAACCGATCCACCACCACATATATGCAATCCCTGCCTTGAACCTTAGGTAGGCCTGTAATGAAATCCATTGACAGATTGTCCCACTTCCTCTCAGGAATGTGTAGCGGCTGCAATAAACCATCAGGGAAAGAGTGCTCATGGTTATTATGTTGACACATTGGGCACTCCCTCACATATTGTAATACTTCTGACTTGATCCCTTTCCAAGTAAAGCGCTCTCTCACCTGCCTGTAGATTTTGAAATACCTTGGATGTCCCGCTAATGGTGAGTCATGGAAAGCTCTCAAAATCTTCTGCTTGATAGCAGATCCCAACACTAAATAAATCCTCTCCTTGTAAATGATCAAACTATTTTCCACTGTATACCTATCATCCTGGATAGTGCCATCAATGATACCAGTAGCCCACCTATCTTTCGCATACTCTGTTGAAATCAATTCCCTCCATTCATCCTCCAACACTCCCAAAGCACACAAATGTGGTCTCCTGGATAAGGCATCAACAACTATGTTTTTCTTGCCTTTGACGAAGACTATATCAAAGTCATAAGCCTGCAATTTGTTAACCCATTTCTGCTGCCTGTCATTCAGATCCTTCTGCCCAAGGAAATGCCTCAAACTGTTATGATATGTCTTGATGGTAAACTTACTACCCACCAGATACTATCTAAATTTCGCCAAAGAGTGCATAATCGCTAACATTTCCTTGTCGTAAATGTTGTAACTCTTCTCAAGCCCCCTCAATTTCCTGCTCTCAAAAGCAATGGGGTGTCTATCCTGCATCAATATCGCACCAAGGCCCTCACCCGAGGCATCACAATGCAACTCAAAAGGCCTGCTGAAATCTGGAATAGCCAACACTGGACATGTGCTCATCAACTCCTTAAATCTATCGAAACACTGTTGAGCGTTGTCAGTCCACTCAAATCTATCTTTCCTAGTCAAATCTGTAAGGGGTGTAGCAGTCTGAGAAAAACCCCTCACAAAGAGGCGGTAGAATCCACACAACCCAAGGAATCACTTCAGCTGAGAAACATTCTTGTTGTCCTCAATTTTTGATTTCAAAAATTGAACTATCACATGGAAATTTTTATTAAAAAATGAAAATTTTTACTCTATGGCATGCTTCCCGAGGTAGAAATTCGCCCCATCCTTGGACTGGATCGATTGTTGATCCATCCCCAAGCTACGTTTCGAATTTCGTCGCGTTTCGAGTCCGTTTGCTATGTTTTTGCTTCAATGTAGGGGAATTTTTCGATAATTACCAGTAACTGGTAATTTGTTTTTCAAAACCCCCTTGAAGCTTTTGGTCTTGTAGGGGAATTTTTCTCCAATTACAAGTTTTTGGAAACTGGTAAAAAGGGTTTTAAAACCCCCTTTACTAGTAGAATGACTTAAGTGTTTTATAAAACTTGTAAATGGGTTTTTAAAACCCCTTTACATGTTTTTATGACTTAAAGTTATTTTTTATTTTTAAATAGAACTTGTAAATGGGATTTTAAAATCCCTTTACATGTTTTAAGTAAAATCACTTGTAAAGGGAATTCTATTTCCCTATTACAAGTAGTTTAACTTGTATTTCCTTTTCTAAAACCCGAAATTTGCCTTAGAGGCAAAAATATGAACATTTTGAAAACTTGTTTCATTTCTAAAACCCGAAATTTCTCCCATGCCTTTGCAAATTGATTTGGGTTCGAATTTTTTGGAGGAAAGATAGGGATTCCTTCCAAATGTAGATTTGCTGCAACTTTGAAGGATTCAAACCCTTGTTCTACGCATCTATCAAACTGATTTTCGCCATTTGTCTTCTTCAACGTTTTTTTTTTCTGAATCATGCATTTGTGCCATTTGCCATGGTTTGGAGGTTCGAATCTGCTCTTTCCTAAGGTGTTTTTGATTTAATCATAAATGCGTTGGATTTCAAGCTTCATTCAAACCGTTTTGTGCGCATTTTGGGGAATCGATTTGCAAAAACGCCCTAAAAACCAGTCACGTTTTTTGCAAGTTTCGCACCTTTCTCATTCAAGGTATGCTTTCAATTCTAAATCGTTTTTGCTTTCTCTTGTATGTAATGATGAATCAAATCATTTTCGAACTACTTCCTTGGCATTTTTCATGGCGTTTTTATAGCAAATCGGTTTTTCTTTGGTCACCATGCGTGGCTAAGTTTCTTCCTTTGTTTAAATTCTATTTAAAGGGTTTCATCTTCTATGTTTGGTTGACTCTACAAGCTTGGATCCCTCCTCATCTTTTCAAGGTAATTTTTATTTTTGTATTTCTTTCTTGCATCTTCTTGTTTAAGTTTTGGTTTTGTTCATGTTCATATTGGGTTTATGAGAGGAAATTCCCCATTTTACAAAGAAATTTGTAAAGTAATGTGTTCTTCCCCATTGAAAATTCTCCTTCTTTACTTGCATTCGGGTTTTAGAAACCCGATTGCAAGTAAGAGGAAAATATGTGTTCTTCCCTTTTTTGGCCAAAGACAACCTTCTTTGATCCAAAAGATCAAGTTTCAAAACAAGAAAAATGTGTTCTTTCAAATGTGTTCTTCCAAATATGTTCTTCCCAATTTGCAAGTGTGAAAAGTTCTACCTCAAAGATGCGTTCTTCCCTTTTTGGACAAAGACTTAACCTTCTTTAGTCCAAAAATCAAGTTTCAATGACAAAAAAATCAAGTTCTTCCCAATTTCGGGTTTTGAAATCCGGATTGCAAGTTGAAAGTCCTTCCCATTTTGGCATGACAAAGTTCCAAGTGATCTTCCCGAAATTCATTTTTACCTATCCACTTCCAATTCCCTCATCCGTACTTATCATCTTCGTCATTTCCCGCATGCCTAAATACCTTTTTTCCGTCCATTCCTTCAATTTTCAGTTTGTAAATAAGTTTGCATTTGGATTTAGAAAACCAATTGCAAATGTGTTCTTCCCAACTTCCAAACTGAAAATTCATTCTCCTTCCATTTATTCATGCTTCGTGTTTCGCAAGTATAATTGCATTCGAAATTTAAAATTTGATTGCACGTTTGTACTTCCCTCTTGTGTACTTGCGAAACATGTTTCAAAACCCGAAATAAGTCAAAAGCTTATTTTTCCACCTCTTATATCTCCTCTCACAAAGCCAAAATACGAAAGTTGAACTTTCTCATTTGGAGGAGTGAAAATGTCTAAAGATACTGACTTTGATATTGCCTTGATACTCTTGGATTTACATTGCAGCATTCCCGGTTGTTTCCAGATGACAGATGTATCATCATCTCCCACTCCAAAAAAGATGAAATACAGGTATGATAAATACCAGAATGAAGTTCCGCAATCACAGATCTCCTCCTCCCTTGATCATATCAAGGATACTGAGATAGGGCATGTTGACATGTCCGAATTCATACAAAGGATTGAAGATCCGAAGGAGGGTGATATGCAACGGTTGCTGGACAGCCATATCCATCATGCCACATCCTTTCCAGTTGCTGCCCTAGAACCAGAATTTATTCTAGCATGTGCTCATCATTTTGACAAAGAGACACGAGTCATTAGAAATGATGACGGGGAAGTGATCATTCGCCTGGATGCAAAAGCTATAGAGAGGGTTTTCAAAATACCTTCCGAAACCATTTATATAGAGATCTCCAAGCAAAGTGCAGCTGAATACTTTGCCAAAAGGGAGAAAGACTGTAAGCGTCATATCAACAAATGGATTCATGAACCTCGCACTGCGCTTACCAAATGGGCAAAGTTATATCGGTCTGATTTCAAGAATGAGATCGGTGATACTATTACTCTTCTTAGCCGTATGATGGGATTGGAGCATTCCAATGTTTTTGAACCTTGGATGTACCAATTTATTATGTTAGTAAGGCAGTCTCAGCACATCTGTTGGGGTGAAATCATCAGTGATGCTTTGTGTGAGCAACTTGCGGTCGTCCCTACTACCTTCACCTTCTACATGAATTCATATCTCGTGTAAATTGCTGCATCACTTAGACATTTCCCAGGTCTTTCCACCAAGGGTGACCGCATGCTTGTACTGGTTTGGGAATACTATGATCAGTTGCCTCTAAGATCAAGTAGGTCTCATTTTAGAAGGGTTCAGGACACTTTCTTTGGTCATTATTTGTGTCAATTTGACAAGAACCTGAAGAACAAAAGAGTCTCAGATGAAGCATGGGAAAAGGTGAAAGAATATGGTTGTTTGTTTCTCCAATTTCCAACTTTTACCTACATGAGAGTTGGATGCTATGGCGGGCAGCCTTACATGCTCCCACGGTACCCAACAGATAAGATTATTCTCATGGAATTGGGAAGGCAGATCATGGCTATGCATACACACCAGTCAATTAAGCACAAGGTTGGCATGGGTATTTCTTCCAACAACCCATTGAAGATTGGTCAATATTCTCTAATGACTTCAATCAAGGCCAGGGCTATGGAGACTGAGTTGCAGGAAATCAGACTCAAAAGATTCAAACCTAGAGCTGATTTCGATTACCGAGGCATGAAGGAGAAGATCAAGAAGACCTTCATCCATGTACACCGGATAGAAGATATCTGGGCTGATCTTCGTACCGAAAAGGAGATTTGCAAGATGGATTACTGTCGACTCACTGCAGAATAGATTGTGGATCTAAACCTCGTGAACATGCCACAAGGTATGATTGATGATGGTAACGTTCTTGATCCTGAGTTTGTCAATCAAAATGTTGATGAGGCTCTGCTTCCTTCTATCCACTGGTCCCACAAGGAAGGCACTTCTATCTTGGATAGATTCCAGTCAGTTCTTGCCAATACCAATATCTGGCTAAAGAATAATGGTGTCAAGCTCATTAAGATTAAGGTTGGGAAAGAAGATGATTCTACAGGTCCTCTTGGGCAGAAGTCTGAAATTCAACTAGACAACAAAGAAGGTGCATCCTCTTCTAGTACGAGGATTAAATTGCGAGTCAACCGTGCAATGGTGCTTCCTCCTCAAGAAATAACAGTTCAAGGCAAGGAGAAGCCACAGTTAGAAATTCATGTGATTGATCCTAAAGCTTTAGAGGAAGAAACTCAATCTGATAATGCTCCTCAGTCACTTTCTACAGAGTCTCCACATAATTCTCTTTCTTCACTTCCTATTGAGGTACCCATGTTTCCTCCTGTGATAGATGTGAGCTCACAATCTGCCCCTTCAGTTTCAGAATCTCTGCAGAACGTCCTCCCACTTTCAGCAGCAGAACCATCTCAAGGCCATCCTTAGGAAAATTTGTTGAATATCTTTTCAGAAGATCCTTCATATGTACCTGTATCTGATATTGATACTTCTATGACCTGTTTTGATGAGTTCATGACATCTTCATCACATCCTGTCGTCACTCAACAGACTATGGTGGCTATCCAGACGGACACTTCTCCCAAGGTCACCACTGTTATTCAAACAGAAACTGCTTCTCCCTCTATCCCAAAATCAGAGTTAATGGCTTTACCTCCATGGCTCAGTTCCTTCACTACAAAGAGGAAGAAGCAGGTGATCTCACCTGATCCCTTCGACTACCAACAATTGAAACAATCAAAACCTAAAGCTGTTAAGAGGGCAAAGACAGTTTCAAGGGTGATCGTTGATGAAAACCGGATGAGAGTGGCAGAGATTGCTGAACCAATATCAGATAAACCAGTTGAAGAAATGCAAGCAGCTGATTATCGGATCACCAAAGTTCAACTGGGTAAGCAGACTCATGAGGTTGTCAAGCACGATGCTCAACAAACAGTGGCTACATTGGTACAACGATATGATGAGGTGTTGACCAAGAAAGATCAACTGGAAGTAGAGAATCAAAGACTCATGGCAGCTATCCAAAGTATTACTCAACCTTCAAGTGGAGAAGGCCAAGTACCTATTTCTTCCAGGGTCAGCGAACCAATCCAAGGTATCGAGAGAGCCGCCCAAAAGGTTCAAGCCTTAGACACCTGGGTTGATCAACTGCATGACTTATGTTCACAAGTCATAAGACAGGTATTTGAAACGATGGTTAAATTGGAGATCATTGAAGATAAGTTGAATCAAATCTTGGGTGCTTTCAAGCTAAATCTGGAGAAGGTTGAGGGAAATTTAGTTTCTTGGCAAAAGATGCCTCAACATCAGTTGGGCGTTCTTCAGGTGCATGGCGTGATTCCTTCCAGAGTCACGTACATTGAATATGAGGAACTCCTGGAGAACAAATCTCTTGTTCTCAAATCACTCATTGAAGAAATTGATGAAACCTTAAAGTTGCGTGAAGCAGTCTTCCAAGATGTAACCTCCCATTGCAAAAAGGCATCCTGCGACATTTTAAATCAGAATGATGAGCTGCTGCCCGAGGAAGAATTTCTTGTAGACCTGCAACTCAAGATTCATGATGAATGGAGAAGTGAGCAATTCTCAGTCGCTTCCATTCAAATATTGATTAAGTATCAAACTGAGTTGCAGGAAATCCGGTCAGCATTGGAAAAAAGGAATTCCATGCTATGCCAATGCCATGATGTCATCGTAAAAACTAGGGTGGTGGCTATGAACACTCATGAACCAGATCCTGATGAATTGCAGAAAGTTATTCAGAAGTTCGAATTGTTCGTGTCTTCAAGAGTTGCAACTTAAGTGTTTTTAACACTTGTTGTAAAATTTTAAAATTGTAATTTCAGAATTGTAGTTTTGCTTTCGGCAAGTTGTCATCACTTGCATTTTTGTAATTGCAAGTTGTCATCACTTGCATTTTTGTAATTACTAGTAAGGCAACTACAAGTTGTGTCCGATTAGGACTATAGTTAGAATAAGTCTTAGTTAGTTAATAAAGTCATAATTAGTTGTTGAATAGGTCTTGGTGGTTGAGGGAATTTCTCAAGTTAGTTAGGATCCTCCCACCTTTTTCTCAAGGCTCCTCTCCTATAAATAGAAGAGAGGGTCCTTTGTAATCTTTATCTTTTGGGAAAGCAAGCAAAAACTCTGCCAAATTTACAGCAAGAAGTCTTTGAGCTTATGTATGTGAATTGAAGGTTTTGAAGAATAGTAAAGAAAGATTACTCAAGTTTTGAGTCTTTGAGCTACAAGTTTGAGTTTCATTCTTTTTATTTATTCTATGCAAAGTGTTTCTAAAGGAGCTTAGTCCAATCTGATTTGAAGTCTTTGAGCTGCAAGTAGAGAAGATTAATTAAAATAGGAAATCTCTAGAAGGAGCAGCAAGTCTTTGAGCTTGCGACTGTTCTCGAGAAAAAATTATTGTTTGATAAGAAATAGCAGCAAGTCTTTGAGCTTGCATTAGTTCTTGTCTTTGTGTTAAAAGAATAAATTATTCCAGTCTTTGTGCTGTCGTCTTTTATTCATTGTAAAATTTAGTATAGCAAAGGGTAGATAGGACTTCCAATATCAAGTCTTTGAGCTTGATATTGTTGTCCCGTCCCGAAGGAAGTGACGGAAGTCTTTGCGCTTTCAGGAAACTTCATTTCCTTTCTCTCATTTTACTTAAAAGTGGTTATTACTGTTCATATTCAATCGCTATCCTTTTCTGTGAAGAGAAAAGGATATTGTCTTTCTTAAAGAAAGAAGGAAGACTGCTGTAACATCTTGTTTTTATTTCAGTTTTAGTTAGATAGGGGGAGCCTTCCCTTAATTAGGAGAGTTTTTACTCGTGTGCTGTGGTTGAAACCATAATTTTGTATATTTCCCCAAGTGTACAAAATTTTCAACCAACAATTCTTCGATGGCAGCCAATCCATAATAGCGCTAATCTTATCTAGATCCACATGAACACCCCCAGCACTAATGATGTGCCCCGAGTACAACAACTTTGTCATCCCAAAAGCACATTTAGACATCTTCGCATACATGGATTCACCCTCAAGAATACTCAACACAATATCTATGTGTTTCAAATGCTCCTCCCAAGTCTTATTGTAAATCAATATGTCATCAAAGAAAATCAACACAAACCTCCTCAACTGATCTCTGAATGTCCTATTCATACATGACTGGAAGGTAGGTGGCGCATTAGTCAAGCCAAAGGGCATGACCAGGAACTCAAAGTGCCCATAGTGTCACATGAAAGCTGTCTTCTCCATGTCATCCTCCCTGACTCAAATTTGATGATAACCGGATCTCAAATCTATTTTGGAGAAGTAACAGGGACAATGTAACTCATCTATGAGTTCATCAATATGGGGAATCGGATATCTGTTTTTTATCATCTTCTTGTTTAATTCCTTGTAATCAATGCACATCCTGAAAGTATTGTCCTTTTTAACCAACGCCACTGAAGAAGCAAACAAACTCTTACTGGGTCTGATGTGCCCCATCTCGAGAAGCTCTTTGATAGCCTTCTCGATCTCATCCTTATACCTTTTTGGATGCCTAGGTGTTGTGATAATAGGTTTGACAACCTCCTCAAATTTTATAACATGCTCAATGCCCCTGTCAGGAGGTCTACCTGGAGGTATATCACCAAACACTCTAGAATGTTTGGTCAGCAATGACTGAACCTGTGGAGGATAATCCTGCTTATGTTGTCTCGTTCCCTCTGGCATCACTAAAATCTCAGCACCCCACTGCACCTGGTCATGACGAATCAACCTCTCCATACATCTAAGTGATACTGTTCTAAGACCACCATCTGACAACCCACGAAGTACCACTTTCCGGCCCTGATGCTCAAATCTCATTTCAACTCTCTCTAGATTAAATGTAAACTCAACCAGAGAAGTCATCCAAGTCGTGCCTAGTATGACATCATAGTCTCCCATGTCTACAACATAGAAATCATCAACCAACTCATAATCACCAATCCTCGTGCAAATTAGAAATTTTCTGCATACATAGGATCTTATGCCCACTACCCACTACAACTCTGAATCCATCATGCTCCTCTGTCTGTAATCCCCATTTCTCCACAACCTGAGCATCGATAAAATTATGAGTAACACCAGTGTCAATCATGATATCACTCTCTGCCCTTGAATCACACCACACACCTTAAAAGTAATTGATTTTTTATTTCTTGACAAGCGTGGAATCACTCTGTCATCACTGCTATTCCCACCGGAAGCTGATTTACTATTGTCGTCCCCTATAGATGATGAACTATCTGAACTCTCAGAAGCTATCTCCTCAGCTGAAAAGTACTCAATCTGCTTAGCCTTAGCCTTAAGGGGACATTTGTGAGAAGGATCCCAATGAAATATCCCCTGTAGTGTTATGACTGATGATACAAGGAATATTTACGAACAAGTGTCTTTTCCACCCGCTGATACCAAGTTTTGGTCTTGCTGATATGTTGTCTCATAATTTCAGTTTGACAAGGAAATCATTTAACTCATGTTTTGACTGATTTTAGCTACTAACAAGGACTAGAATTGATTAAATAATTATCAAGAATGGATAAACAACTTCCTAGAGATGTAACATATCAGATTAGGCTCTCAAATATGGACAAACTACTAACTGACATTATGACAAACAGTTGTCATACATCCTCAGAAAAGGTTATGTTTTAAGATGCAATCAATACTCCTTCAATCTTTATTCATATGATAACCCAATGTGACATTACGATGACAGTGATATAATCAGACAAATTGACTGATATCAATTGACCATTTTCAGACTTCTGAAGACAAATGACAGTCCTAATCTTATGCACACAAACTGAGAATTACAATGAAGTTTATTTGCAAATGAACTTGAGATAAGGCGCTTTGAAGAAGCAAGCAATATCATAGACAAAGCAGCCTCCAATATGTGAATTCATCCTCTTCATCAATTTGCCCCTGCTGCTGCTAGATGGAGGTCTGAAATATCAGTAAATGACAGCTGCAAGTTCTTTAGTTTCCTTCCAAAAATGATCGCCCTTCCCTCACAGGTGTAGCACTGCCTTAAGTGATGAGTTTTGATGCTGAATGAAGGAGATATGAACAAAATCGATGGTTGCAGGCTGTCTGGTACAATTTTAATGCAGACTGATGTATTAGTGATTCTTCCTCAATATCACCTTTAAAATTGTCTCTAAAGAATCGCCTTTCTCCCCCAAAAAATGTCGCTGGCTTCAGATGTGGTATTTGATGCCTCAATGAAGAAAGATGAGTGAAATCGTGATTTTGGTGTTAGGAGCTCGATTTACTTCAGACCTGAAAATTAGGATCAGCGAACTCACAATTTACCCCAATGCTCCTCCAATGAGATCGGCTACCTTCTCCAATCAAAAATCGATATGCAATGGACACTTAACTTGGCAATCTGAAAATCCAATGAACTCATCAACCATGAAAGTATAGCAAGCTCAATAAGCACACTTAGGAAGACTGATACGTCTCCCTCTCACAATAGAAACCCCTCGGAAGATCTCTCACCTCTTCAGTTATGCTAATCATCGGGAGTTTTTGTTCCCAAATGATTGTTTGCTGAAAACCCTTCGGCTCCACAAGTCTACACAAGAAGAGATATTCAACAACTGATGCCCAACAATGAATCACCTTCCTCTATTTATTCTTTTCATATCCAATCATATGATTCCTTCTAGAAGATTCTCTTCTTATCCTGTAGGTACACTTTATTATTATTTTATTACACATTAATTTAATTGCACTTTTAAAATATTATTACATTATAATTAAAGTGCACACGTCTCACGATATGTGTAATCTCCTTATTTCGCCATAAAACCAAGTAGACACAAAATGTGAAGCCGCAAATCACTGCAAATTGACTCCCTAATCAATCTCATTGGACTACGAGGGTCAGATGTGTTGACGTGTCTAAAGTCGCGGAACTACGACTCCATCCGGCCAATGCAGAATAGAAATGCTAAGAATCCTATCCTCTCTTGAGATAAGGAAATCCCTAATGCTGTGTCAATTTGATCAATGGGGATGATCTCAATGTTTCGGTTGTCAGGTCTTGACTACAGGATAGCTTAGTAGTTGATGTGTTTTGCAGGAAACACAACAGGGACTTACGGTTAGACGGGATTGGTTTTGTACAAGCTCCCTAAAGTTTACAATCCTATATCATTTGATTTGCTCATAATTGATGTTATTTCAGCTTGACTGGTGGGCTTCTTTAAGGAAAAAGGAAAAAAGGGAGGGATGAGGATAAAGAGTGAATAAGAACAGCTAACTAATTTTAACCAAGACATCATATTTCAACACATGGACGGAAATCTCAAAATAACTAGAAATTACTTTGCCAACTAATTAGCAAGCTAGGTAAAAACCAGTGCAATCATCTAAGGATTTTGAATTTTCAAGCTATTAGATACGAATGATAGACTCTTACACCTATTTATCCAAATCTAATAACCAAACTTAGCACAAAAGGGGCTCAGACTAACCATGCAGAGGAAACAATAATCAACTATTTCCTAATGGTATGAACCAAGATTTTCCATCAAATACATGCATAAATAACTGTCTGAAAGTAAATACAGTTTCAAAAATATGAAATAAATGGAGAAGAGGACCATGCACTAACAGTAAAACAAACATAGCTTTAACATCCATTAAATCTTGTATATATTTCGCCAGAGTTTTTTGCAACAATCTTTGTTTTCTCTCTTTACAAAGGAGGGACTAACTCCTTTATATAGAATTCCAAAAATGGATGAATGGCCAAGATTAAACTTAAACAAGTGGGCCAGATTCATCCATTTATCAAAATTGCCCATACCCATAAATGGGAGGCAAAATATCAACAACAACAAAAGGAGAAACAATAACTACCAAAAAGGTAATCAATAACTACCCAAAAAGCTGCTCCAAAAAGTGCACATGCACGGAGCTCAAGATTTACAACTGTTTTGGTAGTTAGAAATGAACTTTATGTTTGAAAAGTATTTTTTAAGATTTAAAAAGAAACTTGCACTTTAGGAAAACACTTTCTCCTTTTCTGTTGTAGACCCTTTTTCCAAAAATTCATCTTCGTTGTGCAAATACTCCTTCCAGATGTCCCGACCTGCTATACGCTCTGCCTGAACATATTCTTGAAATCTGATGCATAGCTGGAACAACACCATGCTTTGGGGCATAGGAGGATGGCGTATTTTATAATGCATACCCTCCAAGTGGCGATCTACATGCTTTAACCCATCCTTCCAGTCAGACCGATGAGCCTCAAAACTTAATATGTCCGAATGCAACCCACTGGCAAATTCTAGGTCCTCCATGGAGTATGCGACCTTATCAATTCTTAATCTATCCTCCTAGTCTGGTTGTACTTGATTATCGGACAAACTATTTTCTAGCCTAGAACCATTGATCTGAGGATCTTTCCACCAAGATCCCTCATGTTTTTCAAAATTTCCTCGCATTCCTCCTACTCTTTATTAATGGTATCTTTTGTGTCATTCTTCATGTTGGCAGTCCAGTACCATTCTTTAAAAACACTAATGTCATAGGGATCCAGGATAGCGGACAATGTGGGAATCTGTGTGTGGGTCCAGAAAAGAGCCCTTATGAGGGGAAGAATTGTACCAACCACCTCATGGACCCTGAAACACTCCTTTACTTCAAACAATTTGACAAGAATGGTCTCTCGGTGGTGGGCCATTTCCTTTACGTCTTCAATGATCCACTCTCCCTTTTCCTTAATGTCCCGAATCCATTCCCTAATGGCCTTGGCGGTATCACGTACTCCTTCAAACTCGGTTGTAGTCCTTTGTACCAATGCCAATGGGGGAACATGGGACTCGGGGGCATGTTGCAATGGTTTTAGCAGGTGATCAATGTATCCCTCAACTTGCTCAGCACGAACTCGGTACATGTCTCTCTTAGCAGTCATTTCGTCGAGTTGTCTGAGCATATTCTGCACAGAATCCTTGAACTCTTCCCTTTCTTGCTCTTTGGTGGCTCGCCCTATCGGGATGGTTGTAATGCTATAATCGGCCAATGCAATCTAATCGGCTGGCTTATCTATAGGCGGTGTAGCAATATGAATGGTACGGTTCCTCTGCTCATCCTTAGTGATCCGGGAGTAGGTCTTGGGCTTTTTCTTACCTTTGGATTTTATCGCTCCTATGCGAGAGAAGATATCCTCCAAGTTGATAGGTGGCTTGACAGCTGCTTTCCGTTGTGCACGAGCAATTAACCAGTCTTGAGGGATGGTCTGTCCAGATGTTATTGCCAAATTCCCACTTTGTTCCTTGGAGGTTTCAGTTGGCTCACTGCCTATCTGCAATTGATTTGTCATAGAAGGAACGGATGCAGTATCCAATCCCTTAGTCATAGCTGAGTTCTCCCCTACCTCACTGAAGAGTTGTTGGCTATCCCCTTGCGATGGTTGCTCTTCAGTTTTGTCGAGCTCCTGGGTCTCATCCCCCTTTTGTTCTCCCTCAACAGTGGTGTCATCTTTGTCGACGCTATTCAATTGTAATTCATGCCGACTCCCTTGTGTGAGCTCACGCTTACCAACCTCTCGATTAGGTGGAATTTCTCCCTCCCTCCACTTGATTTCTAGGTTCATCGGAGCCAATGACCCTTACTTCTGCATCTGGCTCTCCTTGTGCCGGAGGATTATTAGCCTCGAACGCATCAACATCACTCTGGGAAGGTGGAGCGGGTATATAGTCAAGATCAACTACATCATCCTCTGAACTAGGGTCTTTGGATGACGAACTGACTTCCGGCCTCTTGATAGGGATCTTTTCCCTTCTAGTTCTTTTTGATGTCTGAGTCCCTCTATTGGCTCTGGCTTTCTTCCTCTTCTTTCCGGGTTTCTCAATCTCTTCTTTGGGTGCGCTTGAGGTTCCCTCCTCCTCCGAAGACTGGGAATCGAGACTGCCCATCATATTGTATGTAAATTGAATCCCTTCATGGGTCAGTTTCCCGATTTGCTGGGATAGCCAGTGATCGGTATACCTTCTTGGAGCCTCCATGACCGCCTCAAAATCAGTAATTGGATCCTGAGACCAATCAATGCCTGGCAAGAGGTATTTAACTGCCTCAAACTCTTGGACTTGCAAGCAATTGCCATAATCTGTTACCTGATCTGGGACCCGACGGTACTCATAAAGCCGCATTTGCTGCACACTTAGCCTAGAATACTCACGCCGTCGGACCTCATAGTCATCGGAACAGTTGTTCCAATAATCCTCAATTGATGCCTTCGCTCTGTAGTGCCTGCCATAGGCTCTCTTTGCCAAATTGTCATGATCGAAACACTTCCTTGGGAAATGTTCCTATAGGCCATAGGATGCTAATTCAGCAAGTGACTCATCGGCTTGTACTGAATTCTTGAAATGCACATCGAGGTCTCCCAAGATCATGGGGAAGGTGAATCCGGACTGTTTTCTTATCTCTAAGTAGGCTGCCTACTAGGTGCGCTTGTCTTGTGACTTCCATAAGGACTATTTTGTCTGTCAGATAGCGTGGAAGTCGGAATGGAGCTCCCTCAAAGCCTGCTATCCTGATATAGGTGAACCTAGGGAATTGGATAAACCATGCGCCATACTTTTGTATCAAAGTGGTAGCCTGCTCTGAAAGCCTTATATGCAATCCTCCTTGCATTAACCTGACTAGGCGCATTGTAAAGGTGTCATTGACACGCTCATACTGCCCAATTGCGTAAGCAATGTTGTTCTTTTCTCTTTGAGCTATGTCATAGTAATGCAGTTTAGGGTAGCATTCATACACCTTGACCTGATTTGGGTTGTTCCCGATCTCACCCTTCTTGATTAATCCTGTCAGTGGCTGGTGTCGGGCAAACATGTAAATCAGGTAGGAAGTCATGGTGAAGTACTTCTTTTCTTCAAGTTCGACCAGCTGTGTATGGATATTATCACCAATGATCTGAGTCCAGTTGAACTTGGACTTCCCAGCAAAGACCTGCTCCGTAAAGTAGAACATCCACTGAGGGAGTCCCATAACCCGGCTGAGTAAGGTGACCATATCACCATACTCGTTATGAAAGTCACTTCTAGGGGTCTTTTTACTGATCCTAATGCTCGGAGGTCTTCTCTCTTTATACCATTCTTCGTTTATCAATGTCCTGCATTTAGCAGGATTCATGTCGTAAGCAACCTGTGCCTCATCTATAGTTGTAGCAATAGGATTATCAGGAAATGGGATGTCAAATGCTTCCCTAATGGCCTTAGGTGTGAAATAAGCTAGCACCATATTTTTTAGGACCACTAACCTGGTCTTTGGATGATAATGTCTGGCCACCTCAACTACTAGTTCATAATTTTGCACGGATGGAGGGAAACCTGCTGCCTGAGCGATACCACTCTCCATCATCCGCCTGGGCTTTCCATAGGCGTTAGGAGAATATACCCTGCTTTTGAAATCCTGAATGTCTATGTGGCCCAAATCAGTATCACCTATGTTCTCCCATATGCTCTGGACTTTCGACTCCCTAACTCCTCCCTTTTGGTATTGGTACTTCATTTTCTCGCCTCTGCGGGGAATGTCAGATTTAGAGACCCGAGATGTTCCGGTTGCACCAGGTGTCTTAGAGGACTGTACCGCCGATTTAGGCATTTATCCTGCACAACCAGACACAGATTATGAGACAAGATGAAGAAAGTGAACAGGTTAGCGAAAACAGAGGATGATGTTAGCGTATAAAACCAAAGATCAATAGGAACACCAGATTCAGAAAAAGCATGATGCTTCAATAAAAGAGCCCGATTAATTGGAAGTGAAATGCTTATTTGAAACAAGAAATTAAGCTGGCTCTGTTTTAAAAAAAATGCCACTTGGTTGCATATCAGGGCTCGGGTGTTTAATGATTGTCGATTTTCACACTCGGAGAAGAGTCTTGCTTAAGTTCAGTTTTCAAAATGTTCAAAATTTTCCTAGTTTGAATTTTACATTTCAAGGTTAAATTTGCCTAGCTGGCTCTGCCTTTGCACTATGTTTAATGCTTTGTAGAATTACAACCTACAAAACTTCACTCTTCAATTCATTGCTTAAACAGTACGACCAGTTTGCATTCATTTAATGACTTTAAAGGAGACAAAACGAACTCACCTGGCGAATAAGGTGGTTATCCCGCGATTTCCCCAAACTTCGGGTTAGAAAAGCTTTGTGCGAGTTCGATCTGCAAGGCCTTTTTGTAACCTTTAAAAACTTCTTCCTCCGACTAGCATCTTGCGATTTAACGACTGCAAGGGGTTGCGAAAGGTTTCACAAGAATGAAAGGTTTAACGAAAACGCCCTACCTTCCACGAACTTCGCGTCAAAGGGGGACTCTGCAAACTCAAAAGCTTAACGCCTATTTTTCTCTCCCTTTACTTGGTTGTTTCGGCCTTAAAAGGCTTTTTTGCGAGAATATGAAAACGCCCCACCTTCTTTGCTTTGCCCAATTTCGAGCCTAAAGGCTAAAATGCAAACTCTAAATTGCCCTTCACGCGATTTTGCAACTTCATAGATGTTTGCCCATTTTCAGGCTAGGAAGTCTATTTGCGAATTTATAAAACTTAACACCTTTTTCATGAGTTGTTCGGCTAGATGGGCATTTTCGCGAATTTGGTGTTCCTCGGGTTGAAAGACTAAAATGTAAATGTTAAAACGCCTTTCCCCCTTTGGCGATTTCACAATTTCATTGATGTTTGCCCATTTTCGGGCTAGGAAGACGATTTGCGAACTTTTATTTTCAACGCCTTTCTGTTGCTTGCGATTTTCGGGGTAGGAGACCTTTTTGCAAATTTATGAAAACGCCTTACCTTTTTTATTTCGCGTTTTTGGCCTAAAGGGGGATTTTGCAATGTTTTAAAGTTAGTAAAAACGCTTTTTCACTCGTATTTCGCGTTTTCGGCCCATGAGGCCTTTTTGCAAGGTTTAAAGTTTAAAACGCCTTATGACTCGGTTCACGTTTTCGGGTTAAAAGGTTATTTTGAAAAGTTTTAAGTTTCACTTACCTCATGACTTGTGCGACATTCACCCTTCTGCCAAATTTTGGGGCTAAATGGAGTTTTCAAAAACTTTAAGTGAAACGCCCCTTGCAATTTTGGGCTGGAGGGGCATTTTGGAAAGTTTGCATTTTACTTGCTTTTTGTGATTGTAATTTTCAGGCCAGAAAGCGATTTTGAAAGTTCGCGTTTAACTTTTCCTTTCTATTATTTTCGAGCTGGGAGGCGAAAATGCAAACTTAGAAAGTCTAACACCCTTTTCATATTGGCACTCCTAGTAGTTTTGCCAATTTTCGGGGTAAACAGGGAGTTTGAAAACTTTAAAAAAATTTGATGCCTTACTTCACTCTAAATTCGGGCTAAATGGAGTTTTAAAAAAAGTTCCCAAATATAACACCGTCTCAAAATTTGGCCTAAAGAGATGCTTTGAAAAGCTTAAAAGGTGAAACGCCGAATTTGGCCTAGAAGGTCATCTTGCAAACCCATCTCCTAAAGGTTACATAGCTCATTGCTTCACTACTACTTGCCGGACCTCAAAATGGCGGATAAAAATCAAAATCCTACACCGAGCAAGACGAAAACTGGAAAAGAAACGAGGGGGACCCTATCGGCGACAGGGAGTGTGTGCAACGCACAACAAGATGATAGGCCAAACCCATGAATATCTGAGGACTAATGAGAAGGGGACATTACACCCAAGGCTCCCTACAATGGAAACATAATTTCTTCCTTCTGAGTTCATTCAACTAGCCATTATCAAGTTTCTTATTATCCTTTTGTGGCTGATGTGAATCCTTATGAAATGGTTTCTTATCTTTGTCCTTCTTGTAGTGAGATTCCTTAGATTTAAATTTGCTCTTGTAAGATGAAGGTGCTAAATCTTTATCTGTTTTGATGGCCTCCTACAATGTCAAAAGGATTATGACCCTTGACCCAACCCCGTAAAGGATCTAAAAGCCCATCCATAAATAAAACAACAAGTCTCCTCTCTGAAATATCCGTCACTAGCACCGCTAACCGTTGAAATTCTAAAATATAAACATCTACTGATCCCCACTATCTAAGCTGCACTAATTCTTTGAAATGCAACTCAGGATCCTTGGTGTCAAACCTCTCAATCAACCGCTCTGTGAACTCAACATAAGAAGTAATCTGCCCATGTCCCTTTTTAATCATACCGTGGTGCCACCACTCATGAGCCACTCCATCAAGGTGTATTGCAACATACTTAATAGCTTCCTCCTCAATCATAGGATTCAACTGAAGGTAAGTGTCCACCTTTTGGACCCAACCTCGTGTTGTAGTCTTACCAGAAGCATCAAAATAAGGTAAAGACAATTTACCCACTTTCTTCCTTAGCTCATAATTTTGGTCCCTGTCACCTGCACAAGGCATGTGTCTGATCCTCACATCAATATAGTCCCGAAGAGTTATAGCTGCTTGAAAATCCTATACACCTCTCTTCCAATCTCTCCGAAACTGATCCTATAAGTCTACAATCTGTGGTTCAACAACTGGCTGAAGTGGAACTCTAGGTGTAAAGGTGGGTATAAGAGGTCTAGAACTCGATGTCCTAGTGGGCTGCGCTACATGACCAAAACTATCTGCCATCTGTCCTCCCCCATTTCCATCGTTCCCTCCATTTTGTCCATTATTCCCTCCTTGATGGTTATTGATTACACCTTGTTGATTATTGATTCCACCTTGCTAATTATTGATCCCACCTTGCTAGTTATTTCCAGCATTACCACCACCAAGGTTATTCACATTTAAGCCATTTGTCTCACTATCATCTGTGTCAATAAATCCAACCGCTGATTCTATTGTTGTGCCCTTTGTTCTGCTAACTGCTGCCCTTGTACCAGCGTGTCCAATAATTGAATAAACCTTTCCTCTACCGGATCTCTTCTTTCACCCATATTTTCAGTTGAGAAAGAATTACTTACTTCTTCAAAAACAGGAAGTTCGTTTGGGTAAGTGACTATGGGTATAGAACTTCCCTGTTGTGAAGAAGACCCTTGATTAATACCCAAAATACCTGATGCTGTTTGGCCTTCAGGAATTAATGGTGGTTGCCACTCTTTTCTTAATTCTCGCTGATAATATCTCCTTTCTCTTTCACTCATTAACCCTCACAGGTTGGCAAGACTAAAAGCTCTGATACCACTATAATAGGCTGCCCTGTCTGCTGTAAATTTCCCTAACACCCTGTTGTTATTTCTTCGAATAGTTTGCAAGCATTCAGTAATAATCTGATTTTTTCCCACTCCTGAAGTTTTTTGTGGTTAAGTTGTATCCTGGTGCATTTTGATAGTTTGTGCTTTCATTCATTCACTAGCATGATGAACAATAAACCTCCTATCAACAATCAAGCTAATGGACATTGTTTGCTTTCCATTCCAATGATTAATTCATATCAAACATCTAACTGAATTCAATTGCTATTATCAAAGACATTTATCAAAGACACTCATAGTGTTTTTACTTCTAAGGTAAAATACATGGATATATATTTAGTATGCAATGTAAATTACAGCTGCAAGTGAGATAACTGTGAACCTAGAGAATTAGTTAATCTATTGTATTTCCTTCTAAGACCTTCGTTCCAGCAGCAATCTCCTTCCACGACACAATGACTTCAACCTTTGTTTAGACGCCACTATTTCCAGTGTCACAAACTGAATCACGGCTACCTGTTGTTCTTCACACGCCCAACACCCCACACACAGCAGCTTATCACCAATCACGCACAAAAATTAATATTCGCCCAGTTGGAAAGGAGTTTTAACACGCCCAGCTAGGACGTCTTTCTACGCTCAGTCTGTACACAGCCCACGCCCAACCAATAGAATTAACCTCGCCCAACAGTAGTAATAAGATTTACGCCCAACAGATATATTGGTGTTGAATGTATCTTAAAAGGTTCAGCTTCTAACATCTGGCCTATATAATGCAAAATACGAAGTCCCATGTATGACTCCCTTCCCAATACGCCCAACTGTATCAGATTTTAGTGTCCAACAGAAAGGTCAATTACATCCAGCAAGGTAGTTTGAATGATGTTCACAGAATGGTGAGTTCGAACTGTCTTGGCTGATGGCAATCATAGCGAACTTAATAATTAACATGTGCCCACGCTTTCCTTGTGCCAATGCCCTTATATATGTGCAGTGGATATGATGTTTTAAGCCTTCGAATATACTAAAGTTTTCTCTGTGAATGCTGACCTAGAATTTTTCTGCAACTGGAAACTTTGATACCATATAACACCGAGTTTGGTTTTAACTCCTTAGTAGTTTAGTGGGCCCTGCAGATGTTAAACAATCCTAGACCTAAAGATTCGATCCCTTCCTTCAATGCCAGTTTAATCTTAGAGATTTCCCAAACCTGGTCTCTCACAAGCAAGAGAAATGTCACACTTGAGGGGTTTTGTCCCCAAATGCTAAGAAAATCTCCAGAATGAATTTCCAGAAACTCAAAATTCACGAACACAATTTTCAAGATGTCTGAATCCTCATTAAATGCTCATATTTATTACTTCTTTTTGGCACACACCCCAAGGCACTATCAATGTGGGATAAATGAAAAGTAGAATAAAATATTATTATCCTCTTATGTCTCCACAAGGAAGGGTACTTTTAATATTTCTTTTTTGACATTAGCTTCAGCAATAAATAACCCCTTAAATAATTAAATTTAACTTTAGAAACTTTTGATTTTTGCCTGAATAATTAATTCCCCTATATAAAAGCATTCCAGGCGAATAAATAAATGCACCAAAATGAAGATAACCAAAATCTCTCCAAAAATTCACCCGACACTGAGCCCAAATTGACTTACTATAAATAGTAAGTTCCTAGAAACCCTGTCAAATCAACTCCGTTTGGCCCGAAACTGAATTTGCCTAGGCCAAATCCATCATAGATCCCTCCAAAGTCATGGTTAGCCCTCAGGACCATGACAAAAAAGGGCTGACGACAAATCGCTAGATAGCTGCTAAAAAGGGGACATTACAAAAGTGATGGAAGACTTTACGCTTTCATGGAAACTTTGTTTCCTTTCATATAAGCATCTTTGTAGTTGTTGGAATTTCTTAAGTTTTTGTATTTATTACTCTAGTTGCAATTTCTTTTCTGAAAAGAGAAAAGAATATCATCTTTTTTGAAAAAAGAGAAAAGGATGTTGTCCCACCCAGATAAGATTAGTGTTTATATGTTATAGTTAATTTGTAATAGTAGGAAAGGGAGAGCCTTCCCTTAGAATTAGAAGAGTTTTTAACTCACACATTGTGGCTGAAACCATAATTTTACACGCCTTCCGAGGTGTACAAAATTTTCAACCAACACACTCCTAATACAATCTTCATCTGGCTTCTCATTTGCATATTTCATTTTTGGTGGTCTCCGAAGAGGGTAACCAACCACCTCATAAAGTGAACTCGGATCATTAGTAGGCTGAAAATCATACTCTAACTAAGGTTTTGAATCTTCTCCCGGATCCCATACCTTACTATTTTCACCAAGTACAACATTACAACCAAGAGTTGTTCCATCATCCAACTCAAAAGGTGGATTGTCATGTGTCATATCATCACCTATCTCTAGCAATGGATTATCAACAACCACCACAAATTGATTCTTCCAATCTTGTTCATGCAAAAAAAATGAATTGTTGTTATGATGATACTAAATCAGAACTTTCATACCTAACAGCAGTAACTCTATAGCTGTCCCAAATCACCTGTGCCTCTTTGTTATGAAGATGCTCAACAATAGGATGTGGATCAACAATCTCACTAGGCCTTTGCTCAAAATCAGCTCCAAGCAATGATAAATCAGATTTTGTTTCAATATCATTGTTAAATTGATCAATGGCATCCTCCATGCTTGAATTGTGCTAAAAAATTAGAACATCATCACAATCAAGAGGAAGTTCATATTGTGTAGGATCTTCATCATACTTAGGTGCCAACGCACTTGGATTCCATGTGTCAAAAAGTTGAGCATTTTGTTTAGAAATAGAGTGCTCGATGTCCTCATGAGTGGTTGCCTTTGTGAGGAAGTCACTCCCAAGCTCACTAGCATTGATGTCTTCATAAACACTCCTCTCCAAAGGTTGTGTATGATCATCCAACCTGTATCTATTTGTACCATCATCACTAGAAATATCTAATCTTAAACCCAGGTCTATTGTTTTGTCCTTCAATTCATGCACAAAATCAACAGTAACTACATGCATGTTCAAAGAGTCTTTCTGAAACTGTCACATAATCTTTATGTATCAAGGCTCTATATCCATCCGAATGATTTACTATGAACTTGTTTTCATTTTCTTGTTTCTCATTGTTTTTTACACTAGTAGAATCTTTTTCATTCAATTCTTCTTTCTTTTTAAAGATGGATCTCAACCACCCAGGATGCTCGCACAAGTACTTCAAATTTTCCCAACTCGCTCTATAATTTTGACAACTCTCATTTTTTCTTTGATAACTTTTCTTTAATTCTATCAGCCCTTCTAGTTGGCCTTCAAAAGTCTTCATTTTTATACTGGACCCTTCAGGATGGCAAGATACACTGCTTTGATACCACTGTAATATGCAGCCCTATTTGTAGTCTAATTTTTGGGAGTGTGTTTGTTATTTTTACAATGTCTACAATGCCAAATAAAGTGTAGGTTTCAAAGATAATATTGCTATATTTATATTGAATGAAATATACTAGAAACTTCATAAATAACATTGTTGAAAATTTCAGATTTAAACTCAAACTTAAATATCCATTGTTTCTTCGAAGTAATGACAACCTAGATCACAAAATATCATTAATTATCTAAATCTTACATACCCACAAAATGCAATGCTGAAAATGTCCTTGTTGTTCACAAAATCTGCATTTTTCAAGCTCAAAACCCTAGGCGTTCAACTCCACAACAAGCTAACTTGATCGGCAATGAATGAAAGGTGAAGATAAGCTTCAATCTCCTCCTAAACGCCTCAGAAAACAGTAACATTAGTGGCTTCACACCTCTAGAAGTCCATATGAGCAAACTAGAGAGGGATGGCCAACATAGAAAGGAATATCCAGCTTGAAAGAGGACGCTTCAGCAATGGTAGCAAATCAGCAAACTAAACACTTCATTCCTCCTCCAAATATGCACTCCAAATTCTTTAGTAATTTGTGACTTCTTTTTTAATATAAATCTCTACTAATCCAAACTAAGCTTCTTGTGTGAAAACTCCAAGTGATTCTCCAGATTGTATTTTGCAATAGTGTGAAGAATGTTGCTTATGAGGGTTTTCGTCCTCACAAACCTTAGAGAAATAATCTCCAGCAAACAATCTTTTAAAATCTCCAACCAAGCACACCAAATGAACTACACTAGTTTTCTTTTATAACAATCTCAAGGGACTTCACTCTTTCCATCAATCAATGTGGGATAAATAAAGTCACTTTTTAGTTTTCCCAATGTGGAGTAGAAAATAATAAAGGCCTCATTCACTTATTTAAAAATAAAACAACTTTGACTTAATAACTAGCCCCTTTTTTTTAAAAACAACGTTGTGCAACTAGTCCAATGGGTACAAGTCGCTTAAGTCATAAAGTGACAATATTAGAGACTTAGGTGATTAAAATCAAAATATATTTCTCTGAACATAATTAAACTTCACCCGACGTCGAAATATGAAATACTACACTGTTGGAGAAACAAAGGCCGACCCAAATGCTAAAAATAGACACTTACTAAAAATAGAAATTGCTAAAAATAGTGTGTCCAAACACCAAATTGAGATACACTAAAACCTACTATAAATAGTAACTGCTAAAAATGGCCCTGCTAAAGTAAGTCTTACACAAGTTGTCCGAAATCACTCCAGAAAGTGTCGTTAATCTCCATTAATCCATCTGTACACATTGGCAACATCAAAATACCCTTCTGATCCTGTTGACACCAACACAGATAGCCAACACCAGATGCACTACAAGAGAACTAGAAAATGGGGACATATAATATAATATAATATCTATTATTTTATATTATAATAATATTATATATTAATATACAATATCATTATATAATATGATATAATATCTATTATATAATATGATATAATATCTATTATATTATATTATATAATAATATATAATAATCAATGAATTAATTAAAAAACTTCAACCGACTTGTATATAGGTTTTAATTCATTATATTATTGAATGAAAGATCCGAATGAAAAATCCTGACAAGTAGCAAACCCGACCCGAACTAGGTGCGAACTCGAACCCAAGCCGGACCTAGTCCGGGCACGGGCTACCTGAGTGCCGAACTTGGTAACTAAGGTCCACGTTCATCAAACTTGACTCATCAACAACTATACATGTGGAAGGCACTGAATTCAATGCAACAACGACTATTTTTTCATTGGTCCACATTCAAAAGGGATATATATATCCAAAGCAATGTAATTTTCTCATTGGAGGACATTAAATGTATGAAGGTGGTAGTTGTAACTACCCACATTAGGGTTTCTTATAATTACCTTGGTTGTTGATTTCAAATCAATATTGGCCATTCATTTATAATCAAGACCTCTATATAAGGCTTTGCCTTCTCATTTGTAAAGGATAATAGGGGGAAATTAGCAAGTAGCAGTAGCAGTAGGAGGAGATAAGAGATTGTTGCCAAGACTATGGTGGAATTAATACATAACTTCCATCAAAGACATGGTGGATCTTTATGTGTTGTTTCAACATTTTGGATGGTTACTACTACTTCAATTTTTAGTTGAAGTTCATTGATCATAATGGAGAAATGTGATGATTTTCGATTAGATTCCAGTTCATAGCATTTGTTGTTTGTTGATTGCAAATTGTAGTGTATGGTTAGTCTGAACCTAATTTAGCACTAGTTTGATTGTGGATGTCCATTTGGATTGTGCTAGTATTGGGTATTTGATGAATATTTTACAATATGAAAATCCTTCGTTACTGTTGTCATTTTATGACACCCTTGGTCCATTAGTAAGAACCGATTAGAGATACAATCCATGGACCAGCGCCGCCCTAGTTGGTCAAGGAGAAAAGTAGAAGAATTATGAGGTATGAGGTGTTGCCTTGCCCGGAGGAAGTTCCTCCCTTAGCATTTTCTTCCTTCCCCGGAATTCCGGAACCCCGAGGTTCCGAAATTCCTTCTCTTTGCCTTCTCTTGTTTTTCTTCTCTGGAACTCCAGAACCCCGAGTTTTCGAAGTTCCCTCTTCATTTTCTTCCCTTCTCTGAAACTTCGGAACCCCGAGGTTCTGAAGTTCCTCCCTTTCTTTCCCCTCCTCTTCTGTTCCTTGAAACTCCGGAACCCTGAGGTTCCGAAGTTCCTTTGCCAAGTCTCGCCTTTTCCTTGCCTCCTTCTCAGTTCCCTGGAACTCCAAAACCTCAAGGTCTCGAAGTTCCCTCCTAGCCTTCCTTTCTTTCCCCGGAACTCCGAAACCTCAAGGTTCCGAAGTTCTCTTCCTTTGCTTCCCTTCTTCGTTCCTCCAGAACTCCAGAACCCTGAGGTTCCGAAGTTCCCTGTTGCTCTCCTTTCTCCTTCCCGGAACCCCAAGGTTCCGAGGTTCTTTCCTTGTCTTCCCCACTTTGGGAACCCAAGTTTACGAAGTCCTCAGACTTCTTTCCTGCTGGCAACACTTCTGGATGGCATGATCAACACTCAAATCTTTAAATACTCCGACGACTTTTGTGACTTGTGCACCTTCTTTTGTGGAGCCATAGGGGTGCATTTAAGGTTTTTGGCAGGATTTCCATCAAGAGAGGTACAGGGCCATGCTAGTTGTGGTGACTTATGTCATGTCTGTATGCTCTGACTTTGGAAGGTCAGTCAATCCACCCTTCTCAGGGTTGCATTTTCAGGGTATGGCTAGGTTGCTTGCATGCACAGAATTCAAGTGCATGCACTTCCCTACACTCCCAGACTGACATTTCCCTGCACACATAGGGGTCATGATCACTCTTGTAACCATTTTTCTATATAAAGGTTGTTAAGCCTCATTGTAAAGGGTTCTCTCCCTGTTGGCTTGAGCTATTCTATGCTCTTTCACTTCTGTTGTATTTATCTTGCATTTTTGCAACTGTAAGTTTGGCCATTGGGCTTATGATGAATTGAAATCACCATTCTTGCCTTCCTTCAACTTATGTATTCTATGTATGTTTCCTTACCTTCATCATAGGTGTATGTTTGGCGGCTCTTCTCTCATATATGTTGTGTTAATTTATTTCTGAGTGTGACTTGTGGGAAACCTTCTCCCCTCTTGACATTCAGCGAATTCTAAACTCCATACATGCATTGGGGTCACTCATACAACTGAAGTTTGTGCATCTCCTGGGTGTTTCAATTGATTCTTTGTGTCATTTCGGGTAGGGAGAGAAACAATCTGTTCTTGGTGCATCACCTCCTTTTATTTTCAGCATTTCTCTCTTCCCTTTACCTTTGCAAGTTGTTAGGATAGGCTTAGGAGTAAGTTTTGAAGTGTTGAGTTGGTTCAACACCTGCACCTGGATTGAGAAGGAAGTCGGCCTTCTCTGAACATTCAACCCCCTTGTGCAAGGTCCCACACTTCGGGGTTGTTTCCATGTTTCACAAGGTTGTTGAGTTGATAGCTCAGCAAGGGTGCAAGCTTTTGTGATAACAATTACCTTTGGAGATTGCATCAGTTTTGTTTAGTCATGGCAAAGAAAGGCTTGATTTATGGAATCCATCTATCTAAGCACTATCTATTATCATCATTGTCTTTAGTTTTAGATTAGATTTCTCTAACCTTGTCCTTTTGTCTTTTATTTTTTTTCAAGTGAGTTTAGTAATCCAATTCCACGTTCTAGCAAAACATAAGTCCCTTTGTGTTACTGGCAATATTATTGTCAGAATATGCTATCTTAGTATGGATTTGTTAGTTTGCGTCTAAGGATTCTATTCGACCAGTTCTAACAGATTTGACAACATACCTTTGCTGTTGAGATGTAATTCTAGAGTTGTTCATAGTAGTTTAATAGAGTTTTTGGTACAAATTGCAGCATTGATTCATCCTTCAACAAACTCTCAAACATATCATCATTAATTCCAAGTACTTCACATTTTATGCAGATTACTTGCCAGCTATTTGACAAAATCTCTACCTTTAAATTGTTGGCCAATTGTTTGACATATTCATGGTTTTGAAAATAGAAAAGTTTCCCACTTCTTTATTATTCAAATTGTATCATATATAAGGTTCACCACCAAATTATCTTGAAATTGTAAGTCTAGATGGTTATGACATCAAGACAAAAATTAAATGTTTAATTTTCTGCATTGTCTTCATGTAGAACTGTGCAGCTTGCTGCTAGCAAGTTAGCATTCTAGTCACTGTAGTGCTTTCACCTTGCCCACATCGGAATGTGGGTGACCAAAAAGTATGAGAGTTAATAAATTTCATCAAATATTTGTCATAATCCAAAAATATTAACTCTGGGACAATAAATTGCATAGGATTTAAGATGAAACAGATAATAAACAGTTCATGCAAGATTTTCTAGGTTTAACACATACATAAATTTCTAGATAGATTGTAGAGAATGGAAATTTGTGCTCACAAACGAAACTTCAATGGCTGAATAAAACACAAAATTATGAATTTTTATAAATTAATAAGATGAAGAGTAAAGAGCAAATAACATTGTATAAATAATAGATCTAGTACAAAGTAAAATTATTAAAATTATTAGTTAGTTTCCAATAATTTATAAAATCTTTGACACAATGTTACAACACAAAGTGAACAATGAAATTACATCAATCATAATACAATCCACCATTCACATAGAATTTCATAATAGTTAAAATAATAAAATTATATCACAATAAAACGCTTCAATAAAATTCTTCTCTTTTAAAAAGAGCTTTTAATAAAATTATGATAAAAAGTAGATCCTTCCCAAAAAAAATCCCCTTACAATGTGCATTAGCACTTACTAATATGGTTTTCCAGACACGACTTGGAAACTTTCACAACATTCAAAGTCTTAAAAATTAAGATTAACTCTCCTAATTTTAATCCTTCTACTCTCACTATTGCATTTCTTATTCTATTTGAGATTGTGTGTGCTCTTTTCCAAATTTTCTAATTAAATTACAATTTACATGATCCACAAATTAAATATTTATGCAAAATTTTGAAATTATTGATTGTAAAAAAATAGATCGTTGAAAGGGGCCTTTTTAGGTAAGTCCATATTTAGACTTTTTGAGACAACAATGATTAACTTGAAATGATAATTTGACCCCCCACGTCATATGATGATGTGTAAACAAGCTCCAATGAAACCAAATTATAGTCCTTTACCTTATCCATTGGATGAAAAAGTCAATAAACATTATTTTTAACAAATTTCATCCATTGTAGGACCATGCATCTTTCATTATTTTTTGATGCCACTCAAATTTTCAATTCTTGAGAAAGTAGACCCTCAATTTAAAATTTAAGCTATAATTGACTAAAAATGCGGGTTATCCCTATGTCAAGATAACAATGTACCCGAAAAAAAAATCATTTTCAAAATTATTTACATATTTCAAATATAGAGATTGTTCTTGAAACTACTATTTTGTTAAAGGCTCCACTATAAATTATCTACACCTTGAATCACATATTTACTTAGCCCTAATGTAGACACCTAAAATCATCCTAACATCATATCAATGTTAACTTACATAAATCCAATCCATACTAATGTTTTCGGCATCATTAATTAATTAAATAACATCTACAATGGAAGTTGAATGAGAAGATTTCCTTTATATCAAGAGAAGGCCATGATTAAGTTTGTTCAAGATGAAGGGATGAGATTATTTACGTAAATACATAAATAATTAGTTGCAAGCTATAATGAGAAGGAAAAACAATTAGTTGGTCATTTATTTTTGGCAATGGAGGGAATATAGATTGATTATAAATAAAAATATTATTTAATTTAATTTAATTTATTTTTGGCAATGAATTAATTAAATAAGAAGATTATTTCATTAGACATGACTTTGGATTAGACTAATTAAATAATATAATATTTAGTTAATTAATGATGACGAAAAATTAAGATGGAATGAGTTTACATAAGGTGACTTTGGTATAATGTTAAGATGATTTTAGTTGTCTAAATCTACAACTTAAAAATAGAAATAGAAGCACGATCTATCAAATTTAAATCTATCTGATAATTGGTCCTTTTTGTGTAAAACTTTTTACCCTTCTCAAATAAAGGATTGTCATAGTTTAATTCTTTAAATTAAAAAAAATGTAAAGCTAGTCATACCAATATTTTTTGAAGAAACGTCTCCTTCTTAACACCGGTGCTGCAAAGATAGAATGAAATCTCTTAGTGTTTGAAGAAAATAAGCACAATAAGTACTTATGCTTAGGAGTGAAAACATCCTTTTATAGAAAAGAATAAGAACACAATTATTAAAATGAGAGGTATACTTCTTTTCTTAAACAACGGGCTTTATGAGTTATGGCAATTCTATACAAATTCAAAATGAAATACAAAACTGTAATAAAAATAAGGCTTTGTCTCAACCTTGACCATAAAATTATAGACTTTATGAAATTAAGTTTTCTCTTTAACCCTAACATTCACAAATAAAACAATATCTTCTTATAGAGAATCTTTATTTGATATACACAAAACTGTGAACATGTTTTTGTGGTTGGATTTCTTCCCTAAGGGTTACTCACATAAATCTGTGTCATGCAATCTTATGTATGCTGTAATATGCAGACCTGTTTGCCTTTGATTTTTGTTTGTTTTGAATGTGTTTTGCAATGATTTTGAGATGACAAATAAAGTGCAGATAATGAAAGTAACTTGTAGCAAATAAGCAACTAAAAAATATGACAATATTCAGAAATACACGTAGCTGAAAATTCCAGATTTTATTTCTGATCTGGAAGTACAATTTTTCTCAAATGTAAGAGCAACTCAAATCATTAAAAAGCATTACATATCTATTTCAGACATACCCAGAAAATGCAGAAATGAAATGGCTTGGATGGCTGGAAATGAGAAGAGAAAAGAGTGATGGCGTCCCCAAAATCAGCCACAAACCTCTGCAAAACCCCAACGCCCTCTCCAAGAACCCCCACACACTCACTTCAACAAGGTACAACCAAAATGAAGTACGACCAGCCTCAAACAATTAAAAGATGTGCAATAAAATCAATCAACCCTCTAAATCAGTCTCCACCAATAATATCGGACAGCAATCAAGAACACTACAAACTGAGAAGAAGGAATTAACAAGTCACCATTGAAGCTCAGCTGTGGTCTCTGTATGACTATGAAATCACCAAGATATTCTCCAAATTATCTCTCAATAACGTGGAGAATATCAATTGCAAGGGGTTTCGTCCTCATAAACTTGAGAAGAACTCCTCCAAGAGTAATAAATATCCAAAATATCAAACTTAGCATAAGAGAAATGAGCTCTAATTTTCTCTTTTATATTTTCCTAGAAGGGGTCGGCCTCTCCCAAATAGCCTTTTTAAAATATTAAAATAACATCAAAGACTCCATTAAGTGCGTTTAAATCTCCAAAATGCCCCCTTTATTAAATATTTGTATTTGCACTTTAATCTTGGTACTCAAATAGTCTTTATTTTAAAATAAACTAAATAATGATAAAGTTAAATATTTAATTTATTAACTTATTGTTATTTGAAATAAAACCACCAAACTACATAGAATATTGTGTTAATAATATCCACTACTCCCATTGGCATGTCTAAAAGTAGAAATACTGACAACTGGCTTAGTCGGTGCCTGAACCCAACTTTCTAAAAATATTATGGGAAAATTCGTTCAAAATCACTGCAGAAAAGGGCATCATGCTTATCATAACTACTAGAGCCCAAATAAACATATGATATTGCTATCCTATTGGATCATCTGGCTCTAAATTTCCCTAACCCTAACACATTAGCCTACAAGAACCCAATTGAATAGGTTAACAGTCCACCCTACTAAACATGTTAGGAAGAGAACATTACTGTTGGACACTGCTATCGTTACACCAAAAGCTCGAGCTATCAACGAACGCCACAATAGCCAAAGACAAGGATCCACGGGAGGCGGTTAAGCACATGTCTCGAATCCCGAGGTCAGCGCTCAACGTCTATTACAGACTAGAGGGTAACAATCCCCCCTTCGCGTGATCCGCGAGATTCGAACCCATAACCCAACGGTCTGATACCACTTGTTGGACATCGTTGCCATTACGCCAAAAGCTCGAGCTATCAACGAATGCTACAACAGCTAGAGACAAGGATCCACGGGAGGCAGTTAAGCACATGTCCCAAATCTTGAGGTCAATGTTGAATGTCTATTACAGACTAGAGGGTAACAATTACATATGCACATGTATTATTCCATTTACTTCTCTCAATGTTAGATAAATCTTGCAAATGTTGGTGACTGTTTTCAGATCACAGCATCTTATGTTTCTTAATCCTAGTCTATCAATTGCTTGCAATAGAGGTGTGAATCCCCAACAATTCCAAGAATTGCTCAATGATATATAACAAGTGAATATTTATTATGAATTGATATATGTTCCTACTTACTAGCTCATGAAGCCAATGGCAAGACTAGATCAAGATGAAATATCTAGAGAATAACTGAAACTATATTATTAGGAATTAAAAATATTACAAAATCAAATCACATATTCCAAAAACTTTCATGAGATATGTTATTGAAAATGTACTTCAGCAAAATATGAAATTACAAAACTAGAAAGTGTATTCCAAGAGCCTTGGAGATATATGGTATACTTATAATTGGGTTACCTGGGGAACTAAACATGTTTTAAACAATTTGCTATATGTTATGCTTCATTCTATGACTCTAGGCCAATCTACAAGAAGTACATTAATATGACATATGAGGGCTTTTTTGGTCATATAAGCAATTTTAAAACACATTTTTCAGGCATATCCAACTTGAGGGAAAACACATTTTTCTAGAAGCTTGTAGAAAGGGAATTTCTGTTTTAGATTTGTTAGTATTTTATTTCATACCTTTCAATGTGACACTAAAAACAACTTACAAGGTAAACGATTTATTCAAAATAGATGAAGAAGCTCTATGTAAGAAAAATAGAACAAAACCTCTATAAACTAAGGGCATGACTAGACTTTTAACAATATAATCAATTCAACACTTGAGGTTTTTAATATACATCACTGGCAAATTAAAGAAATTATTGGCGATTTTCTCTCAAGTAAGGGCACAAATTGATTCAACACTTATAATACTCAAAGTGAACTTTTCATCTTTTTATTTAAAGGAAATTAATACTTACTTTTTTTTGGCTAGAAGCAAAGACCCAAAATTGTAAGCACAACACAAAGATTGAATTGATTTGAACAAAAGAAGCATGATTTGGTAATAGGAATTAATGAATTGAGTACAAAGCCACAAACACCAACTTTATATGAACATGCAATAAAATGCCTACAAATTCAACAAAGTAATTCTATCTACCCAAGCACAAACAAGATCTCTTAAAACATTTGAACAAGAATTTTAGCATTATGCAGGCATAATATTCTTATTAAAAAACTATTGCAAATGACACGTTTGTAAGCATGTACAAAATTTTGCATGATACATAATAAAGTACATGTGGGAAAAGTACATGCCAATCCTTGGGCAACAAGAATAGAATGCTGAGTATCCTATCCTCTCTTGAATAAGGAAATCTCTAATGCTGTTATGAATGATCAAAGGGGATAACCTCAAGGTTCCAACTGTCAGGTCTTGACTGCTCAAGATAACTCAACGGTGATGTGTTTTGCTAGTAAACACGAGGGGGCTTACAAATGCAACAAGCTGGTTTGCATCTGCTGATGCTTAGTTCTCAGACTGGGGAAATAAATAAAAGCAAAAGGATAGGGTTTAGAAATCCTAAGGACAATGATGTTAATGGTTGGTGCTGCAGGTAGGCAGATTTCACATAACTAACCCCTGCTTAGCCAGAGATGTACTCACAACTCTACAAGGATAGTGCAAGCTCCAAGGGATAAAAGGATTTTCAGACCATGGGTATTCATTCAGGCACCCAATTCTGGCGCAGCCTGAGACAAACACCTACAGTTGAACTAAGCACAATAAAAGGGTTCAAACTAACCATGCACAGGGACCTACAATTAGCAAGCCTCCAATGGTATGAACCTGGAATCACATCCAACTCTAACTAACCGGTTGAAGAGAAACCATGCAAACAAATTAGGACAAAACAACAAAACACCATGCTTCAGTGTACCATTTATTTTTTCTAACTACCATTACAACAATTTCTTTCCCAACAATCCTATTCTACTTCTACTTTGCTAACTGCTAAAAAATAATCTAACTTCTAAAATCTAACTATCTAACTCCTAAAAATCTAACCCTTTACAAAGAGAGAGGCATCTACCTTTATAGATTTTACAATTTGAATCAGAGGCCAGGATTGAAACCATCCAATGGCTGCAATCTGCCTTCTAGAAGCCTAATAGCTTTAGCCCATGCCTAGTAGTTCCCATAACTTCCCAACTGCCTTTTCAACCACTTCTTCAGCTACTTGCAACTGTTTTACATAAATTCTGCAAATCAGGCAGCTGGGAAATAACTAACCTATGTCCCCCCTTGTTTTAAATGGCATTAATGGGGCCCACACGTAGTTATTTACAATAAGGCCATTGTTTTACAAACAAAATGATTTTCTATTGTTTCTAGTTGTGCATCTCTTTGATTCTGCATGTTCTCGTAGCATCCTGTGTAAGCACCAGCCTTTAATCTTGTGATTTGGACTTCAACTTGTTGTCTTGCCGATGGTTGTGGTTTCACCTTCCTGATCTTTGGGGCACACTCTTTGTTGACGCTGCAAGCCGCTGAGGTGTTCAGTGTACTGGTGTGGTGTTTGTGATACTTCAAATGGTAGCGCTTAAGCATATCTGTATGGCTTCCTTTGAGATCCTCATCTTGCCTGAATAGATAGGTCAAAGATCAATTATCATTTTGTTGTCATTTCATTATTGTCACTTAACACTGATCTTACTTAATTGGTTTGGATATCTTCATTGGGTGCCACCAAACTAGAAAACTTCATCACAATATTACATCAATTCCCTTATTGACAAAATTTGATAGTTCAGGCCTCTCTTACGCGATAGGAATGCTTTGGGAGCAATGCCTCATTCTCTTCGTGTTAGCACATACCGAAGTTTAGAGTCTCATGGTTTTGACGTTATTAAACTTGGCTTGAAACAAAATTTGGTATATTTTTCAGCCTTTACAAAGGCGTTGTGAGGGCAAAATGTCCTCCCCTTGACAACATGAACATATTTTCGGTGTTTAGAGGCTTCAGCAAACTTTAAGATGTTAATGAATTTTGTGTTTTTACCTTGCCAAACTTTATTACCCCTCTTCTATGTTTTGAAACTTCAACCCTTTAAAGGTGACTTTGGAGCTATTGGGATATCTCTCGGTGAATACAAGAGAGCTTTATTTCAATTTCAACACCCATGGCTTATGTTACTGGTCATCATTTAAGTTCGAACTCTATTGCTTTGTTTTGGTTTTAAACATAGCATGGGCATTTTCTTTCCAGCTATATGTGTTTATCCTAACACACAGCCCTATAGTCATCTTCACTTCTACAACATAAGTTAGAGGGAGAGGAACAATATAGCATATGTAGTGGGTCAGTATGAGCGCGTGAATGATCCCTTCACCATGCGCATGGTCAGAACTATGCGAGAAGGACAGCAGCACAAGCTGTCCAAACAGGCAATTGCACTAATATGGAAGTATAAGACTTCGGTTTTTTTCTCGAGCTTTGAAGGGCAATGACAGGAGGTGATTTCAAAGAAAAACTCAAACTTTTCTTTTCATTGGCTTCTCAACTTTTCATTCGACTTTCACCTGTTTTTCTCTTAGATGCAATTCAGGATTAATCATTAGGGATGCTGGAAATGTAGAGTCAGGCCTATGATAGCGAATAAAAAGAATGATTTCATTTGAATGAAATACCCGAGCTTTTCTTTGTGTCTCAACCTCACGTGGAGCATTGTCAAGATTTTCTTGGCATTTTTAGGTGGTTCGACTTTGTCTACAGACTTCTCTCTCTCTTACATGGGCAAGCAAAATGGGGGTCCCTTGGCTAAGAGGGGGTGGGATGTGCAAGCACAACAGGGAGGTCGGCCCCTTTTGAAAACATTTATTTGAAATTTCAATGTCAAGAAGGATTTCCAAAATACCAAACAGTAAGCACACATGTGAACCTTGTGTGAGTCAATTCGAGAATAGGTGCCCAACTCCACTCCCCCCCCCCCCCCTACTCAGAGAAAATAATCTATAGTTAGTAGATTGCCTAACCTCGAGCACCTTCTATTCCCACTCAACGCGAAGATAGTTTCCTTCTTTGAACCCAATCTTCACCATAAGATTTTTGTCCTAGGCTGCAACTTTGAACAAGATGTTCAAATTCCACCACTGAGGTTTTCAAAATATGAAATGCCAAAAGATGTGAATGCCTTTTTCCCTGCACAAGCTTCCTTTTGATAACTCACTTTAGATCTTTCTAATAAATACTTTTTGCAACCACTTTGAAAACTTTCTAGAAAAATTATTAATACTTTTTGGACAAATAAGTCACTTTTTTATAAAATAATTATTAATTAAGTATAAGTTGCCATAAAATAAAGATAATTCAAGACAACTAGATTTAATTAGTTATTGATTTATTTTCTCTTGCTTGCAAATGGAGACATTACAAATTTATATATATCAAACTTAGATATTACCATGAAAGGTACGGTTTTAAAAAAAAATCAATAGATCACCTTTCCAGCACAAATTAGTATCTCCCTTGATACTAATCCAAATCAAAATGTGACCACTGTTTGAAAAGCTGTCAAAATCCTCTTTCAACGAATCTAAACTCACTTTTTATAAAAATTTGATTCATGAACACTCTACAAGGAATTTGCCCCTTATCGGAAAAAAAATAAAATCAGCCACAATCTTCTTCCCAGCCTTGAAAAAAGTTCTTATACCAAATGTTAAGAACCTCACATGAAATAATATAAAAAATTTAATATATTTAAAAATAGAATAAACCCCTGAGATAGGGCAGTACCATACCATAGCCACTTTGAGGGAGAAAACCTCCCAATGCTAATTTGAAAGAGACAACTCTCTCAGCAAAGTATAAACTCCAATTAATATTCAAGATTCTTTTTACATTTGATAAGTAACTACAATAAATAAAGTCTTGCTAAAGACAACTATAACTATCCCATGCATGTAGATGCTAAATACTTTTATTTAATTTAACTAGTGAGATAAATTACAAAGATTATGCACATACACCTTTATGTAGTACTAATTAATACATTATCATATCATACACCTAGATGCATAACAATTATGACTATGTGCATCTTCAGATAGTGAAAAATTATACATAAATATTTGGTAGAACGAATGTTCATATTGATTGTATCTAGGGAGAAATTTGGTTGTCATTTTAGTGATTGCTTCTTGTTATTTTAGTAATCATGTTATTCTTTTATTAAATCCAACAGCAATACATCTTTTAGAGTAATATATATAACACCGGATTTTATTAGTAAACAAGATCAAGAATTACTACTTGCAATTACATATTTATAATAGAAAATTGTATTATAAGTTAACTCTAACCTGATGCCACCACCACCCGCTGGTCCATTTGTATAAAGAGCTTCACATTCCTGTGTGAAATGTACTGCATGGTCCTTTGAACTAAAGAGGCCATCCATTCGTAACCTTATGTCCATTGGCTCACCAGTTGACAAAGGATGTAAATCAGCAGAATGTGCCTGCAAGCTATCTACTCCAATGATGTATGAAACTATGTGATCTTGAGTTCCATGATACATCTGCTCTATCCATGAGCGAACCTATTATTTGAATTGATGAAAAAGAACAAACCATCATTATCTCAAGCATTTCAAAATATAAATGTTATAGTTTATACAGAACATGAAATCTATAAAATTAAATATTAAAATGAAGCTACATGCTTTAACCAAAGTCATTAAAAATATATAATTGAATATTGCTCCTAATATACTTCCAGTTTCCGCAACAGAGTATTAGTATTTAAAATCCCAAATTCAAAGTTAGTGAATTGGCTAAATATGCTCTTAAAAAGAATAAATGAGAAAAACTATCATCGCTATAATTACTCTCTGTGGAGGTCATCTTGAGATTAGCTAAAACACAGATGGGTCAAAACCCACAAAAAATAAAAATCTAACAATGCTTACAATGATACTTATTCTTGCCTTTCTTAATTAATGATGGATGTGGTGTTCCTCTTGCCCTTCCTTTTGTTTTTCTCCTTGCCCTTATCACCACCTTGCTGCTGTCCTTTACCCTATTGTCTCTTTGGCTCGACCATTAGAACAAGCATCTGTAAATGCCCAAACAGCCCACCAATGAATTTCTTTAGCACCTTCTGGTCCATGATGCTTTTTCCAAGTTCCACCGCTTCTTCTGGAATTTACTTGTGTACTATTGTACACTTTGGCCTTCTTTTTATCTAAGGAAATGTCAATGGATGGTTTTTTCATCCTCATAGAATATGGGTTAAAATTGTTTCATCAACAGATCTTTTTAAGTCTTCTCACTTGGATATTGGTTAACACTTTTCAAATCTGCAATGAAGACAAACGACTTCACATTATATGAGAGCATGCCCAGTAATTTCTGTCATGCAAAGTATATTTGTTGATGTTCACTCAACTGTTGCAAACTGAAATAAACCTCAAATCAGGCTATCCAATGATTATGTTTTCTGCACTCACCTCTCCATCAAACAGCTGAATGTTGGTCTTAACTTCAGCCTTCAAGATTGAAATGTTTTCACTAGAAGTAGGCTGTTCTGAATCTTGTTCTTTGCCTTTGAGCTCTTTTCCCTGCTCTTCTTGATTTTGAGGAAGTCCCAACTTTTGTTACAAGGCTATTATTACATATTAAAGCCTCTCTAGTCTGACCACTGATAGAGATCTTTAGGCCACATCATCTGCCAACCTGCAAATCTTGCTTCAACTCCATCCATCTCCCTCTCCATATCTGTTGCCATCACTCTCTTTTCTCTATTCCATTCTTTGTACTAATCTTGGGCTCAAATGGATCAAAATCACCACATCCACTAGAGTTTTCATATGTGTAACCTATAGGCTATAATTTTCAACCTTTTTTACCACAAACACAATTGTAAAGAACCTAAATATTGCTCTGATACCATCTGATATGTACACTAATGATGATATTCCACAAACAGTTCTTTAACTAAAGATATGAGCCACCAACACACAAATCTGAGCAGAGACTGTAATCTTTGTAAAAATACTTGAATTCTTCATACTCATTCATTAGTACACCCATTGGAATATATGAAATCATAAGGAAAACTAGAAACACCAAGGAAACATGCATAGACAATGACTAAAACACCAAATTACCCCGAAGAAATCCTCAATAGGTGAAATATCCAGCAATATTTAGACTTCATCATTTTTCTGATTACTATCCTGAACTACTGAAATCTGCAATAGGAGATTAAACACCGCACGTTGGCAGGGTCTAGGTTCTGATGCCACTGTTAGGAACCCTACTAATTGCAAATAACTTAAAAAGATTTTTCAAATTTGATTCACATGAGTTTTTTCAAACAATTGGCATGCAATGATTCAATTGTAATTTCTGATCTAAAGCTCATAAATAGCTGCAACTAAATCAGGTTTATAGGCACAATCCTAAATGTTTAGCAATCACTGAGTTTCTTCAGGTACATTTTGATGAAAAATTGGCATCAACTAGACTAAGAATATTTTCAACAATGTTTGTTCTGGAATCCCATTGTTTGACAATTAACGATAATACTCTTTTATTATGATACAAATCAGATGAACAAGAGTATAATATTGATCTCAGACAACTACAATGCAAGTCATCTTTACTGTAATAAGGCATTCCAAACTTGGAAATGAAAAGATTCTAACCTCACAACTATTGAAGCTGATAACAGTGTTATTACTGATAAATGCAATTACCCAGATGGCTTCTCTATATTCTGGAATTCCTGAAATCTCCTGCACTCCAAAGGGACAATTTGAAATGCCAACCACCTATTGGTCATATAATGCTGTTCGATCCATACAAAACCTTTTGAATGCTTACCACGTCTTTTTCAAAAAACACAAAAACATTAGAATCTGTCAATTCCTTGGCTCCACATCACCCCCTTGGAGCCAATCAACTTACTTGAGGAAAAGCAAGACAATGGATCCTACAATTTTGGGTGTTGGGTCACAACAGAAATATCCATCTTCTTCCTTTTAGTTACTGAATGCCATAACCTTCAGCACATACCCAGCTCCCTCTGTTGTCTATTTTTATAGGCAATGAAGCTACTAATAAATGTAAACCAGACTTGTGGAAAGGATGAAACACTACTTTTTTTTAAAATTTTATGCCCTTGTTTTCACACTCAACATCCACATTCTATCTTCAACATGAACTCCACCCTACTTTTTTACTCCCAATGCTCACGACCTAGCACTTTGCTAAATTACACTCTAATTTCAAGCTTTATACACCCATGTCTTGGCGTTAGGGCAAATCACACCAGTATTTAAAAGTTTTTTGGCCTCTATTGATATTCATGCCTAGCTGTGTTTTCCACGACTTCCTTATTTGAACATTATGAACTTCAAAATACATATGGCTGCCATTAAATTCTCATACATTTGTAGAAATGGACTTGACTTCTAAAGTGAACTTGCTAAATGCAACAACAATCATGAATTGGCAACTAGCAGATAGAATGGATAGCATTCATTTGGGGTGACTTGTTGGTGTAAATAATGTCTCATAATTACACTTTACTTAAGTTGACTTAGGATAATGCATCTCATAGTAGTTTGGATATGAGACACTTGGGGAAGTGTGCACATAGGGATGATGCATGATGGAGAAATTCCACCTTTTGTGGTCTTATCTTGTTGTTACATTCCACCTTTGGTGGGTGATCTACATCTTGTGGAATATTTTATTATATCTCCTACCTACTCCTACCTACCCTACCTACCCTTGTTTCTCATTGAGCCACATGTCATAATTGTGTGCTCACATATCCATATGGCCTTGCCTTTATAAGCAGGTTCATCTACATAGTATGTAATGATCCAGTTGATCAGTATTTTGCATATCGATTAGAATACAGTTTATTCTTATCAAATCTATTTGTCTCTCTTTTGTGCTATTCAACGTGCTCTTGATCTTGGCTATCTTCAACAAATTCCTACATGACTAGAAATTGTAGCAAACCCCTTTTGAAGTGCTCTCTTGCTTCCCAAAATCCTTCATCTATATTGTGTGAATCACTCTTTAAAATACAAAACCCACAACCAAATTATTAAAATTTAAATACATGGATACAACTTTTGATGTTGCAATGTTCAAACGGATTACATTGAGCATTGTAGGTGATCCCTGAATGGAATCACTCAAAACGAAACGAGGGTTTCCATCCTCATCTCGAAATCTTCAGCTCTTTGTCGATCCTTGGCTGGAACCGCATTGCCTTCCGGTTTTTTGTTTATCAGGAAAACCGTTGGGGTTTTCATCCCTCAAGTGAGAAATTTAGTCATAGGCACAAATCTCCAAAAGAGAAATAACCAAACTCGAAATGAATACTTGTTATCTCCTAAGCCTCCTTTTATAACCTCCCGCAAAACTTTCCAAATAATATCTTTTTAATAACACTTTTAATAAAATAATATTCCTTTTGCACTAGGCTGCCATAAAATCAAATATTATCCATAAAACCCATTTGATTTAATAATAACATATTAGTTGCACTCTATTAATAAAATAAAGTTATTTTGAGGAGCTAAATATTTAAATATCAAATTAATTTGATTGGTTAGAAAGGAGACATGACAATTAGGCACTTGTTTAGTGGTAGAAATCCAACCATCCACTCATTCAAAATTGAAAAAAGCATTTTAAAATTTTTTCTTAATTTAATTCTTCAGCCATTATGCATGGCACATTGTTATAAGTTTATGCTTAAACTATGGTGAATTTCTGTCTGTAAAAAATCCTAGAGGATTGCGCATAAGGTATTGTACTAGGTTAATGGTATTGCAAGCAACTAGCAAAGAAATATATCTACAAGGAGTTGTGACCAAGTTTTATCTATAGTTGCACCGTTCAACTTAGCCGCCTATGATTAAAGATCTATAATTTAAAAGTAATCCTTGACAAAGTACAGTAGTCAAAATATGTTATAATTATATTTGTATGAGGATTCATTCTAGTTTTGTTGGTTATATCTTTAGAAGATCTCTAGAAAAACATTACTAAGCTTGGCAAAAGTGTAGAAGAGGTTTATTATCCTGTTGTTCATTGGTTTTTGGAACCCTTGAACCTGAACATAGGTGTTTTCCCTATTTTAAAAAGTTTGGTCACCATGACTACACCTAGGTGAAAGCCTTAGGGTGAGGATTAGTGCAGAAAACAAAACCAAGTTGTTCTCCTCTTGTCACAAGTTTGTAATTCCTCTATTGTTGAGAGGAACTGATCTCCATATAGCTTCATCCCACAATCAAGAAGAATAGGATTACCTTTGGGAAGGAAGAGAAGCCATTGGTTATACAAATGCATTTGTACTTCATGGACCACATAATGCTTGTGTACAAGGAGGGCCCAACAGCGTGGTGATATATAGACCCAAATGAGCTACAAAAGATTGATGAGGATCAAGCTACATAAATATTAGTGTCCAAAAGTGGGAGTTTCAAGTACATGGGTCCAATAGTTCTAGCAACGAGTTTGATATGGCATTCAGGGAGGATTATTAAATGACTAAAACATTGGCCCATTGTACTTGAAAGTTAACACTTGATGTAATCATGATATTGAATATAATAATATATTTATGTTTAAATTTTTTAGTGCATTGTTAGTTCAATTGATTCTTTGTGTTTACAATTTAATTTTACGAAAAAAGACAAATTGCAATTTCTTTTACAATTTTTTTATAATTAATTTTTCAAGTACCCTATCATATTTGTGTTGCTGTCCTCTTCCATCCACTGTGTTTGGAAATTATTTTTCAAATTTGAAAGGGTGGTTCCCTAATTTAATCTAGTCCAAAATTAAAAAAGTCGGATAACCCATATTATCGAAAAATATGAAACACAATTATAGTCATTGTGCACTAACTACAAAAGCTTGCTACTTATGCACGCTATTTAAAATATTCTTTGAGGTTTTGCATGAAAGTAAAACAACCTAAAAGCAAAGTTGACCTATTTTCTTACTAGAAGCACAAGATTTGCGATGTTCTTATCTCATCATGAGGTTTTCTATTATGTAACTTAAAAACAATACAAACTAAAAACAAATACTACTCAATGGTAGAAATAGAGATTGATGAATTTATATTAACAATAGGATCAATTTAACATAAGAAACATTTCACAAACAGTATGAAACACAATGCAAGATTGAAGGCAGCAATTATTTAAAAGCTTGCAAAGTACTGATTAAGAAGAAAGAACAAATACTAAGCAAAGTTGAACACAAATCTTCTTATTACTAACTTATCGAATCTCAACATTAATAAACTCACTTCAAAGCTGAATAGAAACTTCTACAACATAATTTTTGCACAAAATCTCCTTACAGCGTACGTGCACAAGGCATTTACTTATTAACCCTCAACAAGAGGCGAAAAAAATAACCCCACAAAGCTCACGCTTTAAAGAAAAACTGATCTTTGTTTAAAAACTAATGGCCTCAAAATATAGAATTATAAAAAATGACTAGTTATGTATCATCAATTTTTCTATTTCAATATATGAATTTGAATATTTTGAATGTCTAGGGGGTTCAGGAGATGGTACACTATTGTTTTGCTTTGCCAATCAAAATGGATCCAAAAACTCTCTAATTTCCATGATTGAAGGGTTTTGTGCTGATTCTTCTCTATCCAACTATCACTGTGCAAAGTTTCTATTGTTGATAAACAATATTTGGTACTTAGGTAGCTTAAGTCTGTATGTAGTAGTTTGTTGAAATGTTGCGACTGATCAGCAAAGTACTGTACACTCTGCACGTATCCTCGCCAGGGTCCGGGGCCGGGCCGGGCCCCGGGCAGGGGTTCGAGGGCGGCAGCCCCCGAGAAAATTTTTTTTGCCGTTTTTTGTTGATGAAAACCGACATTGTAATAAAACCCTAAAAAGGCCGACTTTGTTTGTTGCCCTAAAAACGCATGTTATAAGCAGCTGGGATGCTTAAGGCATTGTAAGGTTGATGTACTATTTTTGCTGGATACTAAGAAAGATTGGACAGCTGTGTATGGTGGACGTAACCCATTCTGGGTGAACCACGTTAAATCTTTGTGTTATCTGTGTCTTGTTTTAGTTCTTTATCTTTCATATTTAAATCTGCATATAATTGTTAGTTCATATTTGCTTCGGATTTGCTTGAAACCCTAACAATTGGTATCAGAGCGAGGTTTTCTGTAATTGGCAGGACTTTCAGATTTGAGTGGGAGCAATGGAGGATTCCAAATTCAAGGTTGAAAAGTTTAACGGCCAGAATTATCAGTTATGGAAAATGCAGATGGAGGATTACTTGTATCAAAAGGATTTGTGGCGGCCATTGGAAGGAAAGGCAAAGAAACCGACCACAATATCAGATGAAAAGTGGGACATTTTAGATAGAAAGGCACTGGGATCCATTCGATTGTGCCTTGCGTCGTCTGTAGCATTCAATATAACAGAAGCAAAAACGACTGTAGATTTGATGGCAACATTGGCTAAGCTGTATGAGAAACCCTCGGCTTCGAATAAGGTATTTCTTATGAAACGTTTGTTTAATTTGAAAATGAGTGAGGGAGGATCTGTAGCGGAGCACTTAAATGAATTTAATACAATTACCAGTCAATTGTCTTCGGTAAAAATTACCTTTGCAGAAGAGGTTAGGGCTCTCTTGATTTTATGTTCTTTGCCAGAAAGCTGGAATAGCTTGGTTATGGCTGTAAATAACTCTATCTCTGGTAAAAATACTTTGGTATTTGATGATATTGTTGGTGTTATCCTAAGCGAGGAAATGCGAAGGAAAAGCACAGGTGAGACTTCAACATCATCGGGTAGTGTTTTGAATGTGGAGAACAGAGGAAGATCAAAGGAAAGAGGAAAAGGCCCTGGGAATGAGAAGTCACGAGGGAAGTCAAAGAAAGGACGCTCTCAATCTAGAGGAAAGAAAGATTGCTGGTACTGCAGAAAGCCTGGTCATCTAAAGAAAGACTGTTGGTCTCGAAAAAACAAAGAAGGAGACAAAAATGAAAATGACAGTAAGGAAGCTAATATTGCAAGTAATACTTTACAAGATGCTTTAATCTTATGTTTGGATAATGTTAATGATTCCTGGGTAATAGATTCTGGGGCTTCATTTCATACTACACCCCATAGAAAATATTTTCTAGATTATGTTCAAGGTGATTTTGGACAGGTATATTTGGGTGATGATGAGCCCTGCCAAATTGTTGGAAAAGGAAAGATAAAGATCAAGTTGCAGAATGGTAATGACTGGTTTCTGCAAGAGGTAAGACATGTTCCTAATTTAAGAAGAAATTTAATTTCTGCAGGACAATTAGGTAGTGAAGGTTGCATAGTTACCTTCTCAGACAATATGTGGAAGGTCACTAAAGGATCATTAGTAGTAGCTAAAGGTGCGAAGGTAGGCACATTATATCTGTGTACTGGTAACACTTACTCTACCTTAGCTACTACAGATAAAGTTACTGCAGGAACAACAACAATAAATGTTGCAAGAATAGATTCGATAATGTGGCACCATAGGCTTGGGCACATGAGTGAGAAAGGGATGAAAATCCTTCACTCCAAAAATCTATTGCCAGGACTAAAGAAGATTGATTTAGAGTTCTGTGAAAACTGTGTTTATGGTAAACAGAAAAGAGTCAGATTTCTCAAGGTTGGGAAAGAGAAGAAGAGTGAGAAGTTAGAGCTTGTACATTCAGATGTATGGGGACCGGCTCAGGTATCATCTCTTGGTGGCTCTTGTTATTATGTTATTTTTATTGATGACTCAACCAGAAAAACATGGGTATATTTCCTAAAACAAAAATCAGATGTTTTTGAAACTTTTAAGAAATGGAAAGCTTTGGTTGAGAATGAGACAAGAAAAAAGTTGAAGTGTCTCAGATCGGATAATGGAGGTGAGTATTGCAGCAAAACATTTGAAGATTCTTGTTCCTTAAATGGGATTCGAAAGCAGAAGACAGTTCCAGGAACTCCACAGGAAAATGGTGTGTCAGAGAGAATGAATAGGACTATCATGGAACGTGCGAGGAGCATGAGATTGCATGCTGGATTGCCCTTACATTTTTGGGCAGATGTTGTACATACTGCTGTCTATTTGATAAATAGAGGAGCTTCAACCCCTTTGGATGGTGGTATTCTAGAGGAGGCATGGACTGGTAAAAAGGTAAATTATTCTTTTCTAAAAACTTTTGGTTGCGAAGCTTTTGTCCATGTTGATAAAGAAAACAGAACCAAGCTTGATGCTAAATCTCAGAAATGTACCTTCATTGGATATGGGATAGATGAATATGGCTATCGGTTATGGGATTTTGAAAATAAGAAAATAATTAGAAGTAGAGATGTTATATTCAATGAGAAGGTTATGTATAAAGAACAGATGCAGGAAAAGAAGCATGAATAGGAAAAACAAGAATATGTGATGTTGGATGAGATTCCTGAAAATGAAATGCCACAGGTACCTGATGCTCAGCAACAACAGATTGTCCCACAAACTCCTACAAGTGTTAGATGTTCTACGAGGACAAGTAGACCCCCTGAAAGATTTTCTCCTTCTTTGTATTCTATTTTATTAACGGATTCTGGTGAACCAGAAGAATATGAAAAAGCAATGCAGGTAGATGCCAAACAACAGTGGGAGCTAGGCATGAAAGAGGAGATGGACTCCTTGATGAAAAATAAGACTTGGGACTTAGTCCCTTTACCTGCAGAAAAAAGAGCCTTGCCTAACAAATGGGTTTATCGGCTGAAGGAGAAGGAAGGAGGTCAGAAAAGATATAAGGCCAAACTTGTGGTAAAAGGTTTTGCACAGAAAAAGGGTATAAATTATGATGAAATATTTTCTCCAGTTGTAAAAATGACTTCAATTAGAACTGTACTTAGTCTTGTGTCTGCAGATGATTTACATCTTGAACAATTAGATGTCAAAACAACTTTTCTCCATGGAGATTTGGAGGAGGAAATTTACATGTTGCAACCACAGGGATATGAGGTCAAAGGTAAGGAGAACTTGGTGTGCAGGTTGAAGAAAAGTCTGTATGGCCTAAAGCAAGCACCCCGACAATGGTATTTAAAATTTGATAGTTTCATGGCTGAACACGGTTATCATAGATGTCATTCTGATCATTGTGTATATTTTAAGAGATTTGATAATGGCAATTATATTATCCTGTTGCTTTATGTTGATGACATGCTTGTTGCTGGGTCTAACATGCAACATATAAATGATCTTAAATAGAAATTAGCCAAGTCATTTGCTATGAAGGATTTGGGTGCAGCTAAGCAAATTCTTGGTATGAGGATTACACGGGACAGGAAAAATAGAACCTTGAATTTGTCCCAAAGTGAGTATATAAAGAAGGTGTTGAAAAGATTTAACATGCAGGATGCAAAAGCAGTTAGTACACCTTTGGCTAGTCATTTCAAATTGATTAAGGAGATGTGCCCAAAGGCATAGGAAGAGGTTAATAAAATGTCTAACATCCCGTATTCATTAGCTGTTGGCAGTCTGATGTATGCAATGGTATGCACAAGGCCAGATATTGCACATGCAGTGGGAGTTGTGAGCAGGTTTATGAGTAATCCGGGTATGGAACATTGGAATGCTGTGAAATGGATTCTTCGGTATTTGAACGGAACTACTACGAAGACATTATGTTTCAAAGGATCTAATGCTGCTCTGAGTGGATTTGTTGACTCTGATCTGGTGGGTGATATTGATTCACGGAGGAGTACTACACGGTATGTTTTTACTATAGGGGGAACTGCAGTCAGTTGGATTTCTAGGCTGCAAAAGGTTGTTGCACTTTCAACCACTGAAGCTGAGTATGTTGCTGCTACAGAAGCCAGCAAGGAGATGATTTGGTTGCAATGTCTTTTGAAGGAATTGGGTCAGACACAAGAGGATAGCCCATTGTATACTGATAGCCAGAGTGCCATTCATCTTGCAAAGAACTCAGCTTTTCATTCAAGGAAAAAGCACATTCAGCTCAGGTACCACTTCATTCGGACTGTTTTGGAGGAGGGTTAGTTACGGCTTGAGAAGATTCACACAAGTGAGAATCCTGCCGATATGTTCACAAAGGCAATTCCACAGGAGAAGCTGATTTCTTCATTAGTTTCTGTTGGTCTTCTTGATTGATAATTGTGGAATTTATACCAGTTAAGTCCTAGTGTTTTATCCAGCGGATGTTGTATGTATAGTGGTGTCGTGTAAGTATCAGTCTCCAAGTGGGAGATTGTTCAGTGTGGAGCCTGATCAGTCTCCAAGTGGGAGATTGTTGAAATGTGGCGACTGATCAGCAAAGTACTGTACACTCTGCACGTATTTCGTTGATGAAATTTTTTTCGCCGTTTTTCATTGATGAAAACCGACATTGTAATAAAACCCTAAAAAGGCCGACTTTGTTTGTTGCCCTAAAAACGCATGTTATAAGCGGCTGGGATGCTTAAGGCATTGTAAGGTTGATGTACTATTTTTGTTGGATAATAAGAAAGATTGGACGGCTGTGTATGGTGGACGTAACCCATTCTGGGTGAACCACGTTAAATCTCTGTGTTATCTGTGTCCTGTTTTAGTTCTTTATCTTTCGTATTTAAATCTGCATATAATTGTTAGTTCATATTTGCTTCGGATCTGCTTGAAACCCTAACACAGTTCTCCCTGCAAATTTTATCAATTCATCCAGATTGCTATTATTTAAGGCTGATCCTCCCAACTTAGTTGTGATTAGCTGCTCAAAATTACTCTTTACCATATCTAGATTATCTTCAATAAATGTGTATTGTTGAGGTGTGTAGAAATATAGAATATCCTGCTCAATAATTTTTAGCTTCTCTATGTTCTCCTTAACAATCTTTAGAGTGGGCTCTTGTAACTCAAACAGAACTTAGCACTTAGCTATCCATTTTGGAACCTGATCATTTCAAATTATCTATCACCTCCAATTTAATCAACTCCTCTACTCCCCAAAACTCCATTGATCTAAACTGGTTAATATGCCACTACACAAGGGAATATTAGCAGTACTGGTGTATTGTACATGAGATGAAGCTGTAAATGATCTACTTAACAAGTTCGCAAATGATTTCCTAGCTACCAATCACAATAACAACTTTGTGTTGGTGCTTGCAGTAATCAATTCAATCAGAACGGATGCATCTTAGAATGTCCTGCAGTTTTTGGATTGATAATAAATATGCAGCATAACTTGAATAGAAATGTTAAGAGATAACTATTGACATTCATAACAGCATGTAGCAGATAGCAATTGCCAAACAAAACACTTATCAAAGAATAGTCTGCAAGTTTGGTGATGACCAATAAAAAGTGCAACATAGCTAAAGGGACCACATGGTAAGGGTAAGCCGCTAAAGAGTGATACTTAAGAGGGAAATGAGAATAAGAGGAAGAAATATCAATTGCAAAATTCATCTGGTACTTCCAACTCACACTTTGGGTCTTGATATTTGCAAAAACTATGCTCAAAGTGTCTACTGAAGAGAATTGTGTGTTTTGGATATACCCTGAGGCCTGAACAATAACACAATCAGTTTGTTGTATTTTCTATTGATGCCCTAGAGTGTATTATGAAATTCTAATTGATGAAGAACACACTGTGACCATGCAAGACAGTAAGTTCAGATTTCTTGTAGGATGCTTATTAAGTTATTTGCTAATTATTTCTTAGTTGCACTGAGTATATGCAAGGTCAAGGTCATCAATTCAAATGGGTGTATGTGCCTCAACAAATCCTGGACAAATCTCCCTGACAATAGATACAGAGGAAACCTTGTGAAACTCAAGGGGTTATTTACCTGCACCCTCCCATTTTTCTAATTCAAATACATTTATGCACTATAACCTTGAGCTTTAACAAGAAAAACTATTGAGAGAATTACAATCTTCTTGCACACGATATAAATTTTCTAAGACATGGATAGAATACAGGAACCTCATATTACGAATCAAGTGAATTTCCTAATGATCTGTGGAAATTAAAAATCACTAGTTATCACATTTCAAATACTCGAGTTAGAAGATAGCGTATCTTTAAAAATTGGACTCAAAACAAACTTGGCGGCTCAAAATTTTTAATTGGTCTTGGAACTCAGCAAAAATAAGAAAAAAATCACGAATTTAAATATATATATAAATTCAAATAAAATACAAAAAACAATGTTAAAAAGCATAGTAAATGAATTTAGAGATCGCTAGCAAGGAGATTGTGGAAAAATCCTTTAAATCCATAGCAAGGCAAAAACATTGAAAAGAAATCAAGAAAATTAAAATAAATTTTCTGCTAGCTGGCGGGATTTTAGTATAAACACGCAATTTTTTCTGTGCAAATCTCCACAAGTACTTGCCAGAACCTCAAAATGTCATGTTTTCGGCAACTTACTAGGCTATATAGATTGGTTAGTGAGTACTCATTAGTTTGGCAAGTTCTCTACAGTTTATGAAATTAGGTAGAGAGGATTCCAAAAGAGAATATCTAACCAGATAATCTGCTGCTGTTGCACGCTTCACACAACCCAATCCTCCATACGATATTTCTCCCCAACCTTTCCAGCCACATTCCTGTAAACAAAATTGAGGTTTTTTTCATGATAACTAGGCACAGAAAATTGAAAAAAAGAAAACAATTCCTAAATGATGAAGCAACTGATTACAGCATTTTCAATATCTGTACATATCCGAAGATCAAAGTGATAAACATATTATTTAATGTTGGAAGAGAAGCATTTGAGACTATCATCCATACCTTATATTCTCTAAAATATTGATTCTACATGTTCACTGTAATTTAAAGCTACTAACTTGCATAAAACAAAATGATGACTGTGTCAAAAGAAAGAAAGCATGAAATTAAATTGATGTCCACAGTAAACAAAGCTGATCTATACAACTTGAAAGCACATATAGTCACAATGGAAAACTACTAGAGGGAAAAGAACCCTAGGATTTGAAAAACAACTAAACATAGTTGAAGGGGACAAATTGAACGATGGTAAAACCCTAATCATATGATCCAAATAGAAGTAGAAATAGCTATGTCAAAGAAATACAAATCAAGGAAAGAAATTACTGAAGACAAAAGCTGGAGACCAAGGTAGTAAACCAGCACAGCCATTCATTGCAAATCTCTGAAAAAGATTGACAATAAATAAACTCATTTTGTGCTGCACTGGGTGGAAAACCAACATTTTTTCCAAGCAACTGTATGCTATTTATAATTTTGGTTTGCCAAACAAAATCCCAATTCCAAGCAATGGTACTAAGATATTTAAGGTTATTTTGAAAATAGAGCAATATAGTAAGTCTTTCTGTGAAAGTTTATTGGAATTCGGCAATTTTTTAAATTTCCCAAGTTTTGCCACCTTGTTTGAGTCCGAATAAAAAATGACTTACAATGTTTGAGTCTCAACATTATGATCTTCTACTTTAGTTTTTTTTTCTGCAATGTCAGTATCAATTTCTTTAACAAGTTTGACTTAAGTAACAATGAGTAGCCTGGGAATCCAGAAATTGGAAATACAGGTGTAGAAAGGGAAAGAGGAAGCAATCAAAGTAATGCAATTGGGAGTGCTATGAATTTTAGTTGCCCTTCCAAGACACTAGAGGATTTGGCCAAGTGTCCACTCAATAAGAAGACCCCATTTTTGGAATGAAAACGAAAAACAATTAAATTGAAAAAATCAGTTTTTTCTTATTTCTCAAGCATTCTTCACCAGCTAACAATAGGTCAGACTTGATTAAATACCAAAAGTCTTGGGAGAGTTCAACCAGAAACCCATCAGATCTTGGAGCTTTGTCTTGACTAAAGGAGAAAATTACTCTTTCCAATTCAACCTCCTTGATAGAAAAATATGAATTTGAATTTCTGAACTCTGTATACAAAACAATCTTTAAGATAGAAGGAAGAATCAAGAGTTATGTACTTGCATACATCAGAATCAGTCAGTAAATCCTGAAAGTATTTTTTGACTACATTTATTGACAGAATCAAGAAAGTTAATAGTGTTATCATCTAGAAGAATTAAATGGTCCATTTTGGTGTGTTGTATATGGTCCATATAAGAGTCACAGAATAATTTAGTGTTGGCATCTTCATTGCAGATCCGGTTTGCCTTGGTTTCTGGGGCCAATAGGACTCTTTATTCAGTTGAAGGCTAGAAAGTTGATAAACAAGTTAAACTTCCTCCTTTTACATATCAGCCATGCAAACCTTCTCCCTGATTTACTGTTGCAAGATTCCTAGTTTACAAAGCGAATCTGACTTATCAGAAAATACGTTCCCAAAACATCCATGTTCCAAAACTTTGGTTCCTGTTTTAGAAAATAGAGTTTGCCAACTAAATTGTACATAAAACATCCAGAAATTAAAGGCCATTCTACCTGTTGTGACGTTATCACACATCACCCCCTTGCAAATGGGGACCCCAACTTTTTTGCTTGTAGGGTAGTCGTTTTGTTAGATTGCTTAGCTTGGCAGTAGTTTCTTAGGTCGTTAGCCTTATTGGTATTGTCAAAACTGAGTTAAAGAGGTATGTGAAATCAATCATATGGATGTTGTCAATGATGCTAAGCTTGCTAGGTTGTCAATATTGTCCAAGGGATGAAATTTGCTCGGTGTTGTACAAACTTGTCAAGGTTGTTAAAGATGCAAAGAGGTTCCTAAAGTGTTGGAGTGGAAATTTCACTTGCAATTACTGAAGTGTTTCATGTGGATCTTACTCTACAATGTTGAGGTTGTCAAGGTTGAAATGTTACATTTTTTCTAAATGTTGAGCAGCCTAAGGATTTTCACACAAGGCAAGAAGGGGTAAATGTTAATCAAGTGCTAATCATGAACAAAATCTGAGTCTTGCAAGGCATTGATCAATGCATGATTGAATGAAATTCTGATCCTAATTAATGCAACAATGAGAAATCTCACTTGATGCATAAGTGATTCAAACCCCGCCCTTATTAGATTGATATTTGCATATCTTATTATTAATGGTCAATAATGTATTTTTAGTTAGATTAGATTCTTTCTAATTTAGTCTTTTGTTATCGATTGTTTCTTTCGGAAACATCGTCAATGTAATTGCCTATACGTACACTCTCATTTGTTAAATAAATCATGCAATTACCATTGTAACATGCTATCAGAGCGGAAGAACTTCTGGGCATTTTTGTTTTTCCTATAATTCGCATTTCATTCTGAAAATCGTATGAGGACTTCAAGCTTGTTGTTGGTTGAAAATTTTGTACACTTGGGGGATGTGCAAAATTGTGGTTTCAACCACAGTGAGTGAGTATGATACTCTCCTAATTTAGGGAAGGCTCCCCCTATCTACAAACTAAACTAATCTAATATGGGTGAGACAGCAGTCTTTCTTCTTCTTTCCAGAAAAACTATACTCTTTTCTCTTCACAGAAAAGCAATAGCAATTGGAAATAAATAATAGCAAATACAAAAATGAGACTTTTTTGTAGGATTTTTGGAACATAAAGGGAAGGAAAGTTTCCATGAAGGCACAAAGACCTCCGTCACTTCCCCGAGACGGGAAAACAGAAATGAAAGCTCAAAATCTTCAACTATCTATTCTCTTATCAACCTTTTCAAAATGATAACAATGTACAACACACAGCAGCTCAAAGTCTATCTATATGATGCACTTCACCTTACATGCACAAGTCTTAAAAATAAAAGAAACACAAAGTCTACTAGTTATCTCCTTACTTGAGCTTTCTACACTAGCTTCAAACGTGATAAACAGCTCAAAGTCTGCAAGACCAAGTCTGAAAACTAAACCTATATCTCCAAATGCAATTAGCAGCTCAAAGTCTGCAAGATTGAATTTAAATCCCTCTTGAACAATAGAACAAAAATCACAATCAACTCCAGAAAATGTCGTCACATAACAACTTAAATTGACACAAAGTCTCAACACAACTTTTTAGGCACCCTGACGGTGTCTAGACTCTGTTCTGACCATGGCTTGCACAAACTGACTTATGACTTCCAAAACTTGGACCTTTCAAAACTGACAAAATGGTGTCGAGAAGGGTTGTGAAGCTCTAACAAAACCCTAAAAAGCAAAAACAAGGAGGGTCCCCATTCGCAATGGGACGATGTGTGAAAAAGGTCACAACATGTCCCTGATATCACCAACCAACTTCTGTAACACCAACACCAATGGTACTGATAATCTATGCCAAACCAAATCAATCCCAACCATAGGTGTCGCTAGAGCATAAATCTCATGAGGAAGCAACTTGGAGTGCTAACAAGGTTTGCTTCTCAACTCTACGCCAAGCAAGCTATCATACACTCTGTCTAGCACATGCACCACTGAACTATGCATTTGAAATAGATCATGCACATGAGGATCAAATGTAAAACTATATGCACTCCTCACTATGTACACCTCAGAAAACTCCTCTGTGAACCCTGTCTGAAGACCCAATGCACTAGTAGGGCCCCAAACGCTACAATTAATGCTCATCTCAGGTCTGGGGTCAAGAGAGTGATCAACATCTAACTCAAAGAGGGGATTATCATAGGATAAAGTAGCATCTGTCTCAAACAAGGGATTGTTCACAAACTAAACAATACCTCCATGCTGATCCAAATCATACAACTCTGAACCCCTGGAGTCATGAGTGAACGCGAACTCCTCCTGGATCATCTCACGCTCCTTCTCCTGAATAATCTCATGCTCTATCTTCCTGCCCCCTTTACTAATGAGAGAGATAGTAGGCAAGATCCCATCTGCAATTCCCCTCAACAGATATTTCCTGTTATTCAACTCAAATTTCATTTCCAATCTAGGTACGTTGAGGGTAAATATAATATCCCAATTATTTTTATTTTTATTTTTAAGGCCAACACTAAAAATCAACAAGAAATTAACCCGTTAAGGTTAGAAATCATAAACTGAAACATGCTGGGAAAGGAACCCTTCCACTTTCTGATCACCAAGTGCCCAATGTGGGAAGGTGAGAGCATACGGTGTTGAGGGGACCATTAGCTTAAGAAACTGAAATACAATGCAATGCTTGGGCGGCAAGCCAGCCCCTTCCGCTTACCCAGCGGGAAAACAAGGAAACTTGGCGGTGAACCAGCCAAGTAAGATACACAAAATAAGAATCACTCAACCGCAATATTTCAGCGGGAGGACTGCAATTACATAACAACTTCAACTCGACCGCTTACGCAGCGAGAGGACCATTACACATAACTATCACTCGACCACTTATGCAGTGGGAGGACTGAAATTACAAATTTGCTTGATAGTAGGCGGCAAGCCAGCCTCTTCCACTTTTTCAGTGGGATGAGAATTACAAAGCAGAACTGGTTAGTAGTACTACTACTTAACCTTACAAAAATAGAGATAAGAGAAGGAAAGTAATGCAGATTATCACAATAAGAACATGAATTTCTGCTAAAACCAATCTGCAGGCTGGAATTACAAATCAACAACCTATGAAAATGCTAAAAAGCTCATAACTCCCTCAATATACATCCAAATCACTTCAAACCAGTCCCAAACCCACAATATATCAAGTGCAACAACAACTAACCAAAACCATGTTACCAAAAACCCCTCATTAATTTGGCATGCATCCCAATGCAAACAGAAAACCCACGCCTAGCCTAAGAATTTTGATTTGGTCTAGGAAATTCAAAGCTTAATTAAAATTGCTATAAACTCACAAAATGTATCACCATTGCTGGGAAGGAGGATGGAGCTGATACCCATAACTGTCAGCCGCTTCAGCAGAGAGGTGTGATCGAGAATGTACTTCAGCCAAAGGCAAAACCAGCAAGTCTCCAGAATCATTTCAACACCAAAAATGTCTATGGCAAGCTCTGAGAATGTAGTAGAATACAGCACGCAGCTAGGTACTATGTTTCAAGTACGAAACCGGGAAGCACTAGGGAGACGCACCTCGAAGCCTCAAGTTTTGTCACCAAACCGACAGCATAACATTACAAATTTTCAAGATGCCTCAAATGGGAGCCCAAGGCTCTTATTTATAACTTCTCACCATCAAAATTCAAATGCAAATTCCCCCAAACTCCACTTCCTTCATTTGCATTTCATTTCACCTCATGTGGACCCCAACTGTAGCACCATTTCCCACAAGTCAAACTTCACGCCAAAGGCATGGACCCACATTAAACACTTTGGCAAATATTAGAGATGCAATATAAAAATAATATTCCTCTAAGTAATTTCGATATCCCTTATTACACATGAATTTTGCCAAACTTAGGAGATAATAGACATTAATCCCAAATTCCATAAATCAATAGCAATTAATCAGATTAATTAAATATTAAACCTTAGGATAAGGAAATAATATTTAATTGCGTTACATATGGCTCCCGTACTGATTACTACCAAAACCAGGATGAAACTGAGGCAAGAAGACCACTGAACTACTGCAGGATCAGGAACCTGTCCACTGCCAGAAATAGAATTATGCCATACTACCACTTACTAAAAATAGTAAGTCAAGAACTAATGGTCCGAAAAGCATGATCTTCGCGCCCAATGACAGAGCATGGAGAGCTCAATAGGACAGTATCACCAAAATAGCCATTCCCCGACTTACTAAAAATAGTAAATCCTCGCTTCATCAATGCTGGACCCTCATTCTTCATTCCACCTAGCCTACGGGTCTCAGGAATAGGCTAATGGACCACTGGAAGGTCATCAATGAGAAGGGGGCATTACAGTAAATTCTCCGATGTCTTGGAGCCATTTCATACCCAATACTATATACACCGCACCCATGTTGACCACATAGAAGTCAACCTGTAACTCATAATCATTCAGTTGTAAGGTGAGATTACCTATCCGCTTGGTGCATGTGAGGGTATATCCATCTGCAACTCGGACTCTAAACCCATTGAAGTCCTCTGTCTGAAGTGTACATTTGGTCACAAACCTCTCATCGATAAAATTATGCGTTGCTCCAGTGTCAAGCATAGCAATGCAATGCTATCCATTGACTGTTCCCTTGAATCCTAAGTTACTGGTACTTCACATTTTTCCCCCAAATCCAGATACGATACGTATCGGATTCGGATTCGCCCTGGAATCCCTGTGGATTCGGACAAGGCACTGATTTTTTCCTCCTGACACCTATCCGCTTTTTGAGTCACGAATCTTGATGCATTCGGTGTAGACGTGGCGATTCCACAGGGTTTTTTTGACGAATCCGCATCATTCACAAATTTTGAGGGTTTTTTTCACGGGTCGAATCGTGTTTTTTAACGTGTTAAAGCCTAAAGCAAAGCCAAAAGTTAAAAAACGCGAAACCATTCCTTCCATGCCACGCACAGTGAAAAATACTAAGGAAAACCGAAAAACGGAAACCATTCTTTCCGCTACGACGACACAAAGGTGAGAGGAGGTGCGACGACACAAAGGAGGTGATGGGAGGCGTGACAGGAGGCGCAAAGGCACAGAGGAGGCGAGACGGGAGGTGCCACAGCAGGAGGGCAATGGCCGACGACCAACCCCCATTCTTTTCGGCTTCCGCATCCTCCATTTTTCCGGCTTCCGCTGCAAGTACGAAAACATGTTTTCTATTAAAAAATTTATTATAGTTTGTTAAAAAAATTATTATAGTTTGTTAAATTTTATTATAGTTTTTTTAAAAAATTATTATAGTTTGTTAAATTTTATAATATTTTTTTTTAAAAACTATTCATATTTAAAATAATAATAATTAAATAATACTAAATACAAATCAAAATGATATTTAATTTTAATTTGTAGTATTATTATTTAATTTATTTTAAATAGGTATATTTTAATTACTTATTGTGTAATTTAGAAGTTTGTAAAAATTTAAATGTTGTTATTACTTTCATAATTATAATAATTTCACTTTCATTTTAAATAAATTATTGAATTTAATTTTATATATTTAACATTTATAATCTATTGTTTAATATTAAATATTAATAATTATTTTTTAATTTGTTGTAGAAATCATAATGGCAACGACTACTAGCTCTACTCCTCAACGGACTTTCAAAACTGACCCAAATTCACCTTTATGGAAATATGTCAAAATAATAGACCAAGTAAAAGGTGGTGGAACATTTAATTGGATATGCAACTTCTGTAGTGTGAAAAAAACTAGCTCCTACAGTCGTGTCAAAGCACATTTTTGTGCCATTCCCCAACAAGGAATCAAACCATGTCTAGGAAAGGATGGAAATGGGATGTCACTTCAAGAAATAGCAGGATATATTAGAGAGCAAGAGGAAGCAAATGCAAGAGTTGGTCGTGCCTCAAACCATCCTTTGTTGACAAGAAGAGGAAGTAGATCAAAGAGGCCCCCTACTTCTCCATCTTATAGCGATTTTCCTGATATCATGGTAGAGAGCCACCCATTCTTGGACCCAATTAGTGAAGAACCTATTATTGTAAAGAGAAGCAGGGGACCATTAGAGAGAGCATTTAAGAATGATGCTAGAGAGATTACAGATCAATCCGTTGGAAGATGTCTATATGCAAACAGTTTGTCATTTAATGTGGTACGATCACCATATTGGCAGGATATGTTGAGAAAGGTAAATGAGGCTCCACAAGGGTACACAGGGCCAGGTTATGAGAAAGTGCGTAGCACCTTACTAGCAAAGGAGGTAAAAAACATAGACAATGCATTGGCTCCCATTAGAAATTCATGGAAACAAACAGGGGTGTCCATTTCAGATGGATGGAAGGATACCAAAAATCAGCCATTAATTAATGTAATTGCAATGTGCCCTAAAGGGGCAATGTTTCTGAAAACTGTGGATTGTGAGGAACAGGTGAAGGATGCACAATTTATTGCTAACATCCTTATACAATGCATTCAGGATGTGGGACCTCAAAATGTTGTCCAAGTAATAACGGACAATGCAAAGAATTGTAGAGATGCAGGTATGTTGATTGAGACACGGTTTGAACACATATTTTGGACACCTTGTGCTGTCCACTCTCTCAACCTCATGCTACAAAAGATAGGCAGGAACATACATTGGATCAAACAAATTTATGTTGAGGCTGAAGAGATCCAAATGTTCATCACAAACCATAACATGTCACAGGCCATTTTCTAATCATTTTCACAGTTGGAGTTGCTAAAGGTAATTGAAAAACTTCAATTTTTAAAATCTACATTTCACTTTGATGATTACTTAATTTTTTTTTTTTTTATCATATCTTCTTTGTATTCTAATTTTTATTTTTAATTTTTGAATAGGTTGCCGAGACTCGATTTGCATCCAACACAATCGTCTTGAGGCGACTTGTGAAGGTGCGACAGCCACTTGCTAGCATGGTAATTAGTCAAAGTTGGTCCCTATGGAGGCAATCCAATACTGAAAGGGCAACAAATGTAAAGCACATGATCCTAGATGACACTTGGTGGGATCGAGTGGAATATCTTTTGAGTTTCATTGAGCCCATCATGAGTATGATCCATTATACTGACATGGATCACCCATGTTTGGGAGAGGTATACGATGGCATTGACTCGATGATTGAGAAAATGAAAGCCATCATCAATGCAAAAGAGCAAGATCCCGAAGAAACTTTCTTCAAAGAGGTTCAATCAATTTGTGTTGAGCGGTGGAACAAAATGACCACCCCACTACATCTTGCATTTGCATTGACTCCCAAATTTTATAGTGATGAAATGCTTGCTAAGCCATCAAGGGTACCACCATATAGAGATTCAAAAGTCAATGAAGGGTGTAGGACAGCACTTACTAAACTCTTCCCCGATTCTGAAATGGAGGATTTAATGACAAGTGAGTTTGCTATTTTTGTAGCCTCCAATGGTCAAAGTGTTTCTGCTCTCCGTGACAAGTATAAAAAGGATTCTCATGCTTGGTAGTACCTCAATGGCCATACCTCCCCAAACCTTCAAACTCTTGCAATCAAAGTTTTATCGCAAGTAAGTTTCTTAATTTTTATTGCTCTCTAAATTTATATTTTTTACTATTTTATGATTGTCACCCTCTCACTTTGTGTCAATTATTCAATAGGTTGCTAGTTCCTCTTCATCTGAGCGAAATTGGAGCACATACTCCTTTATCCACTCAGTGAAACGCAACCGACTGGCAACAAGTAAGGCGGAAGAGCTCGTTTATGTGCATTCAAACTTGCACCTTCTTACTCATAAACAAAATGAGTACAAGGATGGGAGCACAAAGTTTTGGGATGTAGATCCAAAGCAAACTGATTTGGATTTTTCAGCTGCCACACAATCTTTACTTTCTGGGGAGTCTGATAGCCAATTTGCTGCTAGTGCAAGTGGCAGTGAGGCTGCATGTGGTTCCAATACTCTACCTACATCATCTAATGTCAATGATGATATTGATCTTGATCTTCCTAGTGACCCATATGATGCTATTGCTGATTATTAGTTGTGTTATTTTATTGTTGAACCAATGAACAATGAATTTGATATCTATCATAACATTCAAAGTTTGACAAATGGATATTTCATATTAGATTAGACTTATAGTAAATTTGTAATTTTGTTATAGTTATAAACTTATATCAATATGAATCATATATGATAGTTCCAAGTTTTGTTTAGCAAATGGATGATATGTGGGATTCTAAATTTAATTTTTGTTTCTACTTATTAGACTGTATATATGTATATATTTATGATTTTTACATTTTTTTGTACGGACATACCCAGCCCCTCCCCCAAAAAAATTGTCGTACCAGCGTACCATACCCACGTACCCGTACCCGTACCGGCAACTTAGCTTGAATCGGAATGAAATCTCATCCTGCACGTTAGCAAATAATGCCATAGGAGATAGATTCCCATCAGGCCCAAACTCTGCAGAGGCTTTTCCACCCTGATCAACTGTAGTGTCCACCCTTGATTCGACTTATTTTGACTAGTGTTGGCTTTTATATTTTGCTTGATAGACTTATCTAGACTATATTTTGATGATTTGGATGATGATTACTCATGTGCTTCAATGACTTATGATTGATGTTAGATACTATTGGACATATGCTATTTTGATGATCTATATGGATGTTGGTACTATCATGATTGATCATGTGATTTGATGATATATGTACTCAATGGATTTTATATGCTCACCATGTGATAGATTATTGATAGATTAGATTTATCATGGTTTTGATGATGATTACGATTATACTAACCCTACTTTATGTTTGCATATGATGAGATGTTTATGAGATGTGTTTGACTATTGTTTGACTGTCTTTGTGATAGAGACGATTCCACATCACTCATTGTGAGCGGGATGTGTCGTCGCGATTCTCTATCACTTGCTTGTTCTATAAATGTATATGTATATGTGGTATTGTCGTTTTGTGGTTGCAGGATTTTGCAGGTACCAGACATCGACTCCACCTGGCTTCACAGGTCTGAGCGTGTCTTAGTTCCAATGGCTTGTGTGGTTCGAAGATGGCATGAGATTCCCTTCACATACTCTAGGTCTAAGTTATTCACCATGTTTAGTCAGTGTCTTGGCATAATTCGCCATGTCAGTTAGTAAGCTTGGTCCTTTGGTATTGTGAGTCCAGTTTATGCCAGTTGATTTACTTGATGATGTTAGAGTAATTATGTGTAGTTTTCTATTTGGAAATGTTTATTTTAATATATTTAATTTATAAGTTTTCAATATTTAATTATTTGATATTTATATTTATTTGATAATTAACATTTATTGATTTTATGATTATTTTAATATTTGATAAGCTTTATTGTTGTTTAATATTTATTTAATATTTGCGATTTAATCTTTAATGGTATTTGACTATTTAATTATTTATTTGACTTTCTATGGTTTAACATTTATTTGATATCTTTTATCTATTTGGTTCTTTAATTTATTTTATTAGCTTTTGGTTTAATTGATTTTAATTCCCTTTTGGATTAAATTTATTTTCATCTTATATTTATTTAATAGTTTGACTTTTTATTTCTAAGTGGGGTGTATGAGCACAATAAATTAAATAAAGAAATAAAAACAATCCCACTTGGTTGAATAAGTATATTTTATTTACTTTACCTACCCTTCACTCTCATTGGTTAAATTCAAAATGGATGAATAAATTATATTATATGGTGGGTTGGTAAAATATACTCCAAAATGGAATATTTTGATTGGACGAAATTGAGGCTAGGGTTTTTGGATTATTGTTGCTTTTAATTTTCATTCCCGTGAAGTTTTTCGGTTGGATTTTTGCTATTCTCTGGAAATTTCTTCCTTGGTTTTGGATTGCTGCACTCTTGGTTTTTGGCTGGAGCTTGATTGGATTTTGGTTTGGCTTGTGGGAGCTCTTCTTCAACTACAAACCATCACACAGGTTGCAGGTTGGAGGCTTCTCCATTGGTTTCTTGTTTTGCTTTCAAAGTTTGAAACTTGTATGCTCCATGTTTGATTTGGTTAAAAAAAAAAAAGATTTGGTTTATGCATTCTCTTTAGCCTTCCTATATTTGGAATGGGTAGCCATGGGATTCTATATTCTTTGCTTGGTTTATAGTTCTGGAAATAATGCTTCATGTGCATTGCCGTGAATGTTCATCATGAGGAATATCTTGCAGATTTTGTATATGTCTTGTATGAATTATTTTAATAAGATTTGTATTTTATATTAAGGAGATTTTAACCTAGTAGATGAGTTCTTATGGAGATTGTGAATCTGGGAAAGAGGAGAGTCTTTGTGAGCTCCCAATCTAGCTCTGTTGTAGAGGAGACTCACAGGACTTTTTCCCCTTTTTATTTTCACACATCCCCTTATGTATGGATGTTATTGGTTATGTGGAATGTCTTTTTAAATGTATTTTGAGTCATATATTATGCTTTCTATATTTTAAAATTCAAAGTTGTGGAGTATTTCCTTAGTTTTGACAGTGCTGGAGATGTTCTTCCTCCAAAAGTCTGCATTATGTTTTCAATTGGAGTTCCTCGGATGAATTTTATTATTTTATTTTGTTCACATATTCTTATAGTTATTTCGTGCCGATTCCAACGAGTATAAATACGTCATATTTGGCTGTTTATATTTCGAGCAGTTTTGATTTCGCACTTAAGTAGTTTTCTACCAAAATTTACTTTTTTTTTTATGCACTAAAATATCAATCATATGTGCCATTATGTGTATTTTTAAGGTTTTGTCCAGTTTGAAGTCTATTTGAGGTCAGTTGGATTTGGGGTTATACCAGAGGCTTTTTGAGGGCATTTATGATGTTGTTTAAATTATTTATGATTGGTGATGTCTTCATATGATTTATTTATTTTTGTTTTGTATGCATTTTACTCCATTTGAGTTGTTTGTGCTTCCTCTCTTGTTGATGCACCAAGAGAGAGATTGAGATTCTTGTGATTATGTGCCAGCAAGTGGATAGGCCTTGCTGAGATTATGTGATGATTCATTTCAGATTTGATGGTATTTCTTATGGCCTTGATATGTTTATTTGGCCAAGAGGCTCATTGATTTTTGATTCTCATGATGTTAACTTTCCCATGTTTCATGATTATGAGATGATATTGTTGTTTGCATATGGATTATTTGTGATTTCAAATTTATGTATATTCTCAGATCCAATTATGATTCTAGAGCCTCTTGTGTTTTCATGTTTGAGACCATGTTAGGGGGGAGTGGGCTTCCTTGTGATGACCGGGGTCACGAGAGATAGGCTTGCATGAGGTTCCTTGTAAGGATGCATGAAGTCTAACTACCCAACCCATCAATTATTAGGTTATCATGGGAAGTAAGTAATGTTGTAGGTTGCATATCTCATGAGTAGATAATTATATTATGATGCAATAATGAAGGTGAAATATATCTTTCACATGCGTAGTATGCTATTGTGGAAATGAATTCAAGTAATGATGCTAAAGTACCCTAGGGAAAGATTGATGATGTTGTTATATTTCCGCTTGCGTTAATTCATGAAATGAGCAATGATATATGTTCATATTGGTTAATTGATGAACGAATGTAAATAGATGGAGATGTTATGTGTTGCATTAATTGTTATTAGATGTTAATTAAAAAATAATAATTATCTCCATTTGTATATTATTGTTTAGTTTCTTGAGGGTATTTTGGCGGGCATTACATCAACCCCTGAAGCAACTGGCTGATCTGAAATTTCAGAGTCGGAATCCTCACAATACGCCCACATTACACAATTGTCTTTTCCCTTAGGTCTCAGAGGACAGTCGTGCTCTTTGCTATAAGACTCCTTGCACCAGAAAAACATTTTTTTTTTCCTTAACTCCTCCCGTGACTCCTCATCCACCACGGTTGTTGATTTCTTTTTCTTATTAACAAATTGTTGAGGACTCTCATTGCTAGAAAGAGTAGCATCCTTATGAGTAGGCTTGCTTTTCGAAGCTGCCTACTCCATGCTCCTGGCCTTCCTCGCAGCTTCCTGAAGTGAAGGGAGATCAAAAGATTTGATCCATCCTCTCAATGGTTCACATAAGCCCTCTGTAAACAGCATAACCAACCTTCTTTCAGATATGTTGGGAACCATAACTGATAGCTTCTGAAAATCAACAATGTAACTCTCTAGACTCCCAACCTGCTTGAGTTGTGCCAAGTCCCTGAAATATGTTTCAAGATCCTTCTTATCAAAGCATTCAATCAACCTATCGGTGAACTCCTGATATGAGGAATTGAAGTTATGTCGCAAGGTGACCATCCCATTATGCCACCAGTCATGAACCACCCTATCCAGGTGCAATGTTGTATACTTGATTGCATCCCCTTCTGTCATAAGCCGAAGAGTTAAGAAAGTATCCAATTTATGGATTCACGATCGTGCTGTGACATTTTCGCTGCCATCAAACATCGGTAAGGTGAGTTTACTGGTAGCATATTCAAGGTCCTTGTTTTGATTCCACAATCTTCTATCTTGCCTTGACCTGTGGTGCTCTCTCCTTTGACTAATAAATCAGTCGAAGTTTAAATGTTCCTTTACTTCTAGGGTGATTAAATTCCACTCATCATGCAATTCATAACATTATCAGCAAATGAAGCATCTTCCTCTTTCCAAACATTTTCTTCTCCTGGTTCATCCTGTTGAACACTATATTTGAAAATAAAAAATATATATAAAAAATGTATATTCCCATAGGCGTGAAGACTGAAAGATGTTTTCGGCCAGCAAATTGTATCGAGCACTGCAAAAGAAGTTTCATCGAAAGAGTATTTTCATCGAAATGAGGTATGTAAAGCACCGAACAAAAGTATTTCGGCAAAAGGTCACTTTCGATGAATGTAGAAAATCACTCATCGATACTCTAAGTTTCATCGAAAGGCAAAAAGGCAAAAGTAATTTCGAAGGAATATCATTACCGAAGAAACTCATAAAGCATTCATCGAAACGCAAGTTTTCATCGATGACATAATGTCGAACAAAAGCAAAGGTGTTTCATCGATAAAGGAGGATATCGATGAAAAAGGAATGTCGATGAACATACATGGGCCCTCACCGAAGAAAGAAACTCATCGAAAGAATGATTTCGATGAAACTTGCGAGTGACTTATCGAAAAGGAGGACTATCAATGAAAGAATGATTTCGATGAGTCTTGAAAGTGGCTTCTCGACATGGGCTATTCACCGAAACAATAGTATCGAAGAAAATGGGCTTTCGATGAAGGATTTAAACACTCGGCCGAAGACAAGGGTTTCATCGATAACTTGAAATATGATCACTTTGAGCGAACTGTACTTCCCGCGAAAGAGTTAAAGGCCCAAGTGAAGAATGTCACATCTGCAATTAAGTTTAAACACTTGAGTAGCCGTTGTAGACACAGAACATTAACTATGCACAAGTTGCCCATACGATTACAGTTGAACTGATTGAATTTTCATAAGAACTAGATCAATGCTAAAAGACTAAAAATTGCGGAGAGCTTGTGGAAACTTGCGAACGATAACCAGAAGAGCTGAGCATTTCTCCAAGTAAGTGTTGTTTCTCATATTTGCTGTAATCATGGAACCTTCGTCTTCTTCTTCTAAAAAGAGTAGGAAAGGAAAAGAGTTAAACCCTGAAGAGAAGCCCAAGAGACAAAAGAAGGAAGGAAGAGCTCTGACTCAGGATTTATTAGACCAATGTCCCTCATCTAGTGTAAGGTCCAAAAAGATCAAAAGTGAAGAAGAAGGATTGGAGGATAGGTTTGAAAATCTAGGAGATATTTGGACTGAAATCAGAGGACATGAGTTATTCTTATTTAGTTACAAAAGAAGGGACGCTCCTGAACCCATAAGTAATCTATGGAAGAAGAACTTATGCAAATTGGTAGTCCCAAATGTGTTTGTAGATGTAGAATTAATGAAAGCTCTGGTAGATTGTTACAACCCAAGAACCAAAACCATATGTGATTACAGAGGGAATACATTAGTAGTAATTAACAAACAGACTATTGATATGGTGTTTGATTTGGACTGGGAGGTGGAGGAGAGTATCGATATGAAGAAACTTTCACAAGAATTCTTTAGTTTGGAAAACATCTACAGGACTTGGAGGCTACCTATTCACAGGCCAAAAGTGGGTGGGTCATTTGTTCCATTCAGCAAAGATGACAAGGTGCCATTTGATGTCAACCATTTCCATCCTTATTTTAAATATACCTATTATGCTGCAGCTCAAGTATTAGGCCTAGAGGCTCATCCACTCATGGATATTGGGGTTATGGTTCTGTGTGCTGATTTACAGTCAAAAGACCCTAGGTCATTTGATTTTGCCACTTATGTTGCAGATGCTTTAAATCATGGATTGGAAAAGTTGAAAGGGGACCTTGTGAATGTTCATTTTTCATTGTATTCCTTGTTAATGCATATCATTCTTTATTGTGGACAAGAGATTAATTTCTGGTCAGATGATTTCTGCATTCGATCCTATGATAAAAATGGTTTGAAGAAGCCAGTTCAGTTATGGGTATCTACATGGGACCAGAGGTTCATGAACAACCAGTACTGGCACTTTCAAGAATATTTTGTGAAACCTCTTAGTGCAGCTTTTGGGCAACACAGGGATTACACTTTGTCCCCTGAAATCAAGAGATTCCTCAGACCAAAGGACTTCTCTCCAGAGTCACAGATTGATCATAATTGGGGTGATTGGTATTGCCATAACAATCACACAGAAATCAGGATATTTGGATATGAAGGAAAACCCCACATGCTCCCAATTACAGTGCCAAACAGGGTGGCTAGCCTGGAGATTATAAGACAATTGTCTATTGTCAGTGCTAAACACCTTACAGATTCCGGTAAACAATCCATTGTTCCAGGTTTATTGGTTTTTTCTGATTTCATTGTTAAAAGTTCAAAAAGTTATCATTTACTGCAGAACAAGTTAGACTACTATGGCATGACTCTGGGTGAACCTAGAGAGAACTTTGACCCTGAAGGATATATAAGAGCTGCCAGAGTATCACAAAAACTCAAAGCCGGAATACATGTGGCCAAAATGCCAGATGACCTGATTAAGAATCTTGAAAGAGAGGAGGCCAAAGCTTTGAGAGAAAAGAGTGAGTTAGTTTGGGAGGCCTACAAATGGAAAAGGGCAAGGGGAATGATAGATGGAGACCTAATTGGAAATCTCCAAGATCCTCTTGAAGTGGCTAAAAGGCTGCTTCAACATGAAGCAGAAATCATGCATAGAGTGCCCTCGCAATTCCTTCATTTCATTAATACTGAGAAGGATAGTCAGCCCCTAGCCCACATGTCACCAAAATCGACCGCCAGTAGTATCCCAGCTGATTCTCCTAGAGAAGATTATCCTCCTGGTTTCGAAGCAGAGATGAATATGGACACTGGTGAAATTAACATCAAGGATGTCGTCGATATAAGGATGACTGAGCATGAAGATTTTGTTGCTGATGATGGATTCGCCTCCTCTAGGGAATTTCTTTCATTTTTATACCAATACAAAGGAGCTCATGTAAAACGAAGCATGGCTGGAAGACCAGAAGAGGAACAGATGAAGAAATTGCAGGATGAGATTGATGTCCTCATGAAGGATATGACTCCTGAGAAAGGGAGGAAATTACTGAAAGAGGCCGGTGTAATCATCTTCTCTGGTTGGGATATAAACTCAGCACTTTTATTTGACGGCTTCCTGAAGAAACAAGACTTAAATCAACAGGTGTTGCCTCAGGAGATAGACAAATTGTTCTTAGGCTCTGGATATGATCCAGACAAGAAAGCTCTCCTACAATGGGCATTATATCCAAAGGGGAAGAGGCCTATCATTGTAGACATTGAAGAAACCTTTGGGCACCTCATGGTTCATCAGGTTGGTAAGACAGACCCTAGGATCACTGCTAAACTCAACTTGGATGTTGCTAGATTGAACCTAGACCAGACAGAATTTTTGGTCAGAGAAAACGTCACATATAAGGGTTTATATGAAAAATCTAAAGAGGAGAATCAAAAGTTGCAGGCAAAAGTATTGCAACTAGAGACAGGGACTCCTATCAGTGAATACACCTCATACCCCGCGGGACGTAGCTTGGACGATGTCTTTGATGCTCTGTACTGGAAGTATCAAGCAGAAAAGGCCAATAAACGCGCAGAAGGTATCCAACAAAGGATGGACAAACTGGTCAACAACATCATAGGACATCGATTTAACACCATGCTCTTGCAGGTTGAACCATATTGGAAAGTATATAATGGAACGATAAAAGCGTTAACAGAGCATGAGAGGTTAAAAGCACGATTGCATGAAGTACTAAATAATGTCGATGCCTTGACGCCAGAGGAAAAAGCTGAGGGGACTGCGTATATGGAGAATCATGTCAAACTTGAAGATATGCTAAGAAGAGATCTGAAGGAGTTGGATGATGAGAAACCTATTGGAATGCCCTCCGTTTACAAAGAAGGAGATGTGATATCCCTGGAGGACTTGCGAAAAGAGCTCATCAGCGTCAAGGATTGGGCCTTGTCAAAAATAGATCGAAGTAAGGATATGGCCCCTACTGTCAACCAGATAATATTCAAATATCTGTCGCTGGGAGATGAAGTGAAGAAACAGACTGTTCGGATCAAAACCTTTAAAGACGATGACTACATTCATCATTTAGGACTTCTAAATCTATTTCTGCTTAAGTTTGTTAGAAGCACTCAAACTAATGATTAGTGTTTCGAAAAGTCGTGTCTCTTCATGAAAAGTCTTCATCCTCATATATATATGAGAATGATTTTTGTAATATGGGGCGATAGTGATTATATAGGATGAAGGTAGCGAAAAATGACAGCCTGTAAGTCTTTTGTATACAAACTATAATGGAATACAAATTTTGATCAACTATTTCTCTGCATATGTGTTGTGGATCATTTCATTTTCTTTTGGCAATCGTCTGTGATATTGTCTGATAAGATAAGGTTATTCATGTTCTTAAGATCAGATCTATGTTTTATATTATAATGTTGCAACAAAAGTTTTGCTTGCGGATTGTGATTGTTCCTTGCAAAGCATAATTGACTGGTCCCTTAAGGGTAGGGTTAAATTCACTCAATCAGCATATGATATAAGCATTCATTTGGTTCCAAAAGAAATAATAACTGACAGGTTCATAAAGGGATGAATTAAAAAACTGTCTCACAGGTTCGCACCATAAGTCCTAAAGAAAAGTGTAATGACTCTGTAACCCAAACAGCGAAGAAGGCACTGGCTAAATTACAAGTTGCACTCATCATTTCATTCATAATTGAGTATTTTAATAAGCAATAGAAGTAATTAAGAAACATAAAGCAAACAGTTATTACAAACAACAATCTTGAACTCATCTGCTATATCTCCATTCAAGGAACTCATGCCATTTCAAGATCAGGATATATCAGATTAGGATAATAAATCTGCTATAAAAAGCACTGGTAATTGGAGACATTCAATGAATAGGTATACCTGCCTAGGTCCTGCAGAGCCTAAAGTGAGAGAGTTAGCAACCAAACAGGTTCACTCTATATGTTGGCCAAGTCAATTGGAGGGTTTGATCATAGGAGTTGGCATTTCCTTAGAACCTATCCAATCTGTTGATTTGAGACCCAACACATCCCTCAAGAAAGTGGGTCCTGTTGGCGTATCAGTGGTGCGAGTAGGTGTTCTCTGTGCCCTAGGAGTCCCAACCACACTCCTATTCTCACCCTGCTCATGATTTTGTCTTCTCGGATTATTCAACTGCAGTATGGTTGCAATGAGCTGCAGTAATGTATCAGCTACACGTTGTTGTCCATCTTGTAGACCTCTCAAGGTTTCTCTCACTTCTTTGGCTTCATCCCCTAGTGGACTATTTTCCCTTCTATCATCCATACTTGCAACCTGTCCAGTATTCCTAGAAGATGACTCTTGTTGAGTACCAATCAATCCTGACACTGTTTTCCCTTCAGGTACCTGCAGTGAATGCCAAGTTTTCCGGAATTCCCTCTAATAATATCTTCTTTCCTTGTCACTTGGTTGCATTAACAATCTAATTTAAACCCAAAGGATGGTAGGAAACTACTTTGATACCACTGTGAAGTACCCAAGTACTTCCCAACCAAGAACTTTGACCCTACTGTTGAATGAATTCTGAAATTTTGCTTTGTTTTTTTATTTTTATACTTTTTTGTGTTTTTTGGGATATGACATACAATTAAAAATAAACGTCGGAAATGAAAAGCTCTACTAGAAATAATTAAGCCAAGCTGCAATTGAAGAAGCTTTATTTATTCTTCTTTCTAGGGTTTATACAATGACATGCATACCCAGAAATTAAGTAATGATATTCTATTGCAAATTCTGGAATTGCAGGCAGCTGCAGCAAATCTGATCAGAAGTTCTTCCCGCAACAAACAGTGATTTCTCCTCCTCAAAATTCACACCAAATACTTTCAATGAATTGGGCGACAACCTTGATGAAGACTTGAACCCAAAAAGCTAGGTGATTTGCCTAGAATGAACACGTGTAGGGCAGAAGATGGTACGGATGGAAATAAGAAAGTTGTACGACCTGAAATTAGCATGCCTAGTGATGAATGAACACAGCCTTACAATTATTCTTCTCTTCACCAAAAATCTGCTCAAAACCCTCGATTAATCTTTCTCCAGTTTGCACAAATATGGCCTCTGAGTGAAGCCACGCTGATTGCTACCTTCAATGGATATTTCACCACCTCAGTATAGCTGCAACACTGAAGAGTTGACATTCTCCAATGGCTGTAAGTGCTGGAAACCCTTGGTTTCTTCCCACTGCTCATGAATGAAGAGATCAAAAATATCAATAATAATGAATTTGATCTTCTCTTGGCACTTTATATATTTCTCATGAAGGAGGTTGATTTCCCTTTAAAAAGCACCTTTTTAATCATTTAATAACATTAGAAGTTTGCACTTTAATAACAATTAATATTCTCCTTGGTCTAGGCGCCTAAATAATTAAATAACATGGCCCCCTTTTAATGATAAATTGACCCCTCAACTTAAAGTGCAAATATTTTTTTTATAATATGCCTTCAATGATTAATTATTAATAAAGTATTACTTTATTAATAATTAGAATAACATAGCTCCATAAATACTCATTATTTCTTGATTCCGTCTGAACCAGGGAGTCAATCATTGCATCCACTGCGCCTCCATCTTCCTTACTAAAAATAGTAAGGGTCCCTCACAAACATCCATTGACTTACTATTAATAGTAAGTGTGAGAAACTGAAGGCCAATCCTGAACCAAACTGAGTCCGGAGGAGAGAATACTCTACCAACTACCCACCAGAACCCTCTAACCATCTACTTTAGCCTACGAGGGCCAAAATAATAGGCTAAATTGTCAAGAACAGGAACGAGCTAAAAAGGGGACATTACAGCATATGAGGTTTCCTTGTTCAAGAGAGGATAGAATACCTTGGTATTTTATTCTGTGTTTGAAGTGCATTAAAAACACATCAACACTACCCACCAAGATGCAATATTTGAAATGATGAATAAATAGTGTCTCTACATTTTCCCATATCTAAGATAATAGTTATTGGTGATAGGTGTTGGTTGGATAGAGAGGCAAATAGGACAATGATCCCAGAGAGTAGAGTTCTACGGCAAAGCTAAGAATGTGGCCAAGCATTCTGACAATGCATTGAGGGCCCTCTGTTTGCTGCACCAAAGATATATAACCTGGACCAAGTCAAGATGGACAAAATTAACTTCTTTTAAAACAATTACAATTGGGAATCCATGTGAGGATTGAAAGGCAGCTAACCTTTCTTGTAAATTGTATGCAAGACAATATTAACAATGCCACCAAAATATAGCACGATTCTATTGAACTGATAACAACCACATTTTAAGATCCGATACCTTGTTATCTCTAAATTTCCCATGATGAAATATGCACATTCACTAGATGGATAAGAAAAGCAAATTCATTTGAATGGAAACTGGCTGTTAGACATCAACTATGATGACTATAATTTTGGAACTTGCGGTTTGTTGGTTTGCAGTGAATTAGGACACATATCAGTATATAATGACATGCTTTGCAAATAGATTCTTTGGATCTCGAAGTTGGCTTCTTATAAGAGAGTCATGTCCATACATCTTGACTGACACCAATTTTAAGGAACTTCCTCTTGTTTAGAGCACTTAATAATCCAACATTCAAGAAATTATTTTCATGATGAATGATTTTAGGATAATGTGTAATGTCCCCATTTTTTGGAGAGGAATTAATTAATTAATTTAATTAGTTAAGTTGTCCGAATTTTTATTATTTTTCATGGATAGCTTAATTAATTATTTTAATTAAAAATATTAAGTTAATTATTTATAAAGTTATCAAATAAATTAAAAACTAAAAGATGACTTTATATTTAATTAATTTAATAAAGTGACTTAATTAAAAATTATATCATAAAGTCACTTAAGTGAAATAATATTATTTTAATATTATTTCTAGAAGCTTCTAGAAATGAGCTGAAAAAGTATAAAGGGAGATCTAGTTGAGCTTCAAGGAGCTTGGGGATTGGATTTTGATATTGATTGAGTTTTGTAGAACCAAGGGGTGTCTGTAGACTATTGTCTTTGGGAACAAAAACTCCCATTGATAGCATAACTGAGGGAGTGAAAGACCTTCCGAGGGGTTGCAGCTGAGAGTCGGAGACAACTGAGTCTTCCATATTGTGCTTATTGGGATTACTACATTTTCATGGTGATTGGGATTCATGGTATTTTCAGATCATTATATTGGACATCCCTAGTGTATCGATTTTTATGTGAGAAAGAGGCGATCTTATTGATGGACAATTAGAGGTGGAGATTGTGAGTTTGCTGATTAAATTGCAGGTCTGAGACAAAATCGGGTATCCTACTCTAAACCCATGATTTAGTTCCTATGTCATCATTGAATGCAGCATAGCACACATGGATGACAGTGATATCATTGAGAACTTGAGGCGTTTCATATTGAAGCTTTTGGGAAGGAAAATTGGAAGGATTTGGTAGCAAATCAGGTCTGAAGTCAGAATCATATCAGACCTCCATTCCCTACAATGCTTATAGACTTCCATAGTGGTGTCAAATCTCATCAAGAAGGGTAGCGCTGGCATAAGGACTGAAGGGCGATACTATTAGGAGCATTTGAAGGGAGAAATTAAGAAGGATTCATTGATCAATCGAAATCTGCAGTCAAGCTGTAACAGTCCTCTCATACCCACGATTTTGCACAAAGACACTCATATTTGCATCGAACTACAGTTTTGATGGCAGCATTAACCTTGGAGAGGAGAATCGATCATTTTCAGGGAAATAGTAAGATGTTGGAGCTGTCCATTATTCACTATCAGTCCACCAATATTGCAGCAGGGGCGATTTCTGAAGACAAGTTCGATTTGCAGATTGGAGGCTCCAAATCCATGATATTGCTTGCTTCTTCAACTATCGAGTTAGGCGATCTCTTCCAGGTTCATTTGTCAAACATTCTATGTACTTATTTCAGATAAGTTGTAATGTTCATGGCTGTCCTGAGTCCTCAGAATTTCTGAGAAATAGGTGGGTTGAGTTTGGTCATTAGTATTGTTATTGTGAAGACCTATTGATCATCATTTTGAATAAGAAAGGAGGAATAAGGTTGTATTTCGATTACATGATTTTCTGAGGTTTCATGCCAATTGTTTGATGTAATGTCAGCTAGCTGTAAGTACATAATTGTGTGTCCTAATTGGTATAGAACAGCATAAACTAGTTGCATATGCATCTTTGGCAATTATCCTATCAATTAGAAGTTATTGTAATCGTTCATTCATGAGAAATATGTGGTTGTTAACCTCTACACAAATCTGAAAAAATTCTGAGACAACATATCAGCATAACACACAAAACATAAAAACCGCATAACATGCAGTTGGACAGCAAATATTCCTTGCATTTTCAGTCAATCTACCACAGGGAATATTACAGGAACCATAATCTGCTGAAGAGTTCGACCATTGTCTATACCTGGGAGAGCTTGCTAGATGGATTAAACAATTTGTTGTCCTCCATCTAGTCAAGAGTTAACCTGTTTCCATAGAAGGATTTCCTTCACTTCTTCCTATTGATGTTGGAGTTAGTTTCCCAGTTTGACGATACTTTAGATTTTCACTGCCTGAGCCATGAATTTTGTGGATGACATTAATGCTTTGAGGTGGTGAACCATCAGTGATAGAGGTTGATTCTGAAATTCTGCAGTCTTGTCCAGATTTTGAGAAGTTTGAGAATATCATGAATTGGACATATGTAGACTCCCCTGGGGTTCTTGGAAGAGCTTTCCTTGCAGCTATATGACTCACTAGGTTGTCCTTTGTCATTGCTCCAGCTACCACCACTTCTTATTATGGGTTTCTGCAGCAGTGTTTAGAATTTTCATAGTTTCATAGAAAACAGCTCTTTCTCGTTCTCAGGAGGATGGGTCGTACTGGAAACTACCATAGGAGGGTGATGTTTGTCTGCTGCCTGAGGAAGTGGAGTACAGAGAAATGCAACATTAAAAGGAATTGTTTTCATAGTCAATGACATTTTCTCATTCAATCACTCCCAGTTCCAACAGATTGTAATCTAGTAGGGGCTTTTCTAGATAGATGTTAATGTAGATTCATGCATACAGAAGTACTCGGAATTGATATCTCAGCTCAGATGCTGCAATTGATTTTCTCATTACATTGCCTATCTTCCAAAGAGGAGGTTCACCCTATATTCAGAAGGGATCAAAGCAAATATCAACAATACAAGAATGTTAGAGAATTTTATTGTAGAACTTAATGTTGGAATCTTTTATCTCATGAAAAGTCCACATTTGTTGCAAAACTAGGGACCTCCTTAAAAAATTGTGTCCATTTTAGAAATCAAAATAGATATGAAATAGCCTTTAGGCATCACAAGCATGTAATAGATCCTTTGGGTTCCATCTTTAGGCAAACCAGAATTTCAGAGCTTTTAGACCTGTAGCCCCAATGAAACAACAAATCGGAGCAGTTTCTTTGAGATGACAAAAGACTCTATTTCCTCCACAAAATACGGAATTTTTCAAAGTGCAATCTGTGATAACTATTCAACCTTATTAAATGTTTCTTATTCATCATTTCTATGGGAGACTTTTATTCCACGTGTCTAGAAAAATCAGTAGAGAATAACTGCATTTGTACACTGTCCTAACAAAATCCAGAGATTTCCAAGCTTAGGATTTGTTAAGGAAAAGCAAGTCCACAAGAAGTGGTTTCCGATTAATCTTTCAGAACTGAGATGGTTTGTGTTTAATCATTTATATTTGGATTGACCACCTATTAACATCCTAGTGTGCTTTCAAAGGTGAATGATTATTGGAGCTAGCTTTATCAACAAAGACTCCCATAAGAAAAGGAAAATAGAATTCCAACCATGAGTTCTGTTCATTTGGTACACAACTACATTTGTAACAGCAGCTTAGAGAATAAATTCCTTTGAAGACCTTTCAGATAGACTGAACTAGAGAAAAAGATTTTTCCAGCCACTCATTGGCCATTGACACAAATACTTAATCTTATTTGCCTTTTATGGTGCATATGTTCTATTGAATGGGATGCCATGACAATTAGCATTTCAAAAACAATATTTCACTATAGATAACTTTCTATGCACAAAATAAATCCAATTCAAGGGACTTCCTACCACAAAAAAAAAATCCTAAAACATTTGCATCCTTAGGATTCACATAAATTTATCAACTCAACAAACTCATTTGAATTGCAACAAATCTAACCTTGAGTATAAAATTCCCAAGATAAATATTAAATCAATGCTCCTAAATAATACGCTATTGGTTCATGAACAATGAGAAAATGGATGCAATTTTTTCTTTACCTGTGGCACCAATTGGAGTAATCTCTCAGGACGTTCTAAAATATTTGCTTCTGCTCCCTCGGCAAGAACTAAATCTTTAGACAAAGGTGAAAAGAACACATTTTGAAAATTTACAACCTGCATTTAATATGTTAGATTTCTTAAACCTGTTACAAAGAAAATTAAGTGTTTACATACAAACATACAAAGATCACAATGATTTGACAAAGCAGTCATACCATTAACAGAATAAGCTTGGCCAAATTTGTTTCACAGGAGAGAAAATTTCACGTGTATAATTTTTTGTAATGATGTCTATGCATCAATCAAATCTAGTATGAAAAAACAATAGAGGTATAACAACATCCAAAAAGTAACACCAAGCACAAATTCTCACAACATCTGGAGTAATATATTCACTAGGATCTCCAACTTCATAAAGGAGCTGTTGAGCACAAGTTCTGAAACTGATCTCCCCTCCACTGTTCTCTGCTTTGCCCAAATAGACTTTTCCATCAAAGGTGATGTCTGCAAATGGCAGTGACACATCGAGAAGTTGCTGAAAAGAAAAGTTCCGATGTGGATCCGCTACACAGGTATAAACATAAAAAGTTTATATTAAGATCACATATTCAGAAAAATTCTTCACGAGTTGCTAGAAATCATATCTAACAGGAGGTTAATCAGTGTGATCTTTTCAGTTACAAAGGAACATTGCATTATATCAACATAAAACACTATTACATCTACCACAAGTAAAATACAAATCACAGAAAAATGTCTACCTACTACCTTTGCAGAAAAATACAAAGCTTATAGAAATTACTTCTCTACAACAGCTATCATCTAAAAAACAAAAACCAAAAAAAGTGAAAAGCAATGAATAAAAACCAGATACAATTAAGGGCTAGTGCCACGACTAAACAAAAGAACAACACACCCATATCTGATTCAGCTAGTTTAACTAGTCTACCTAGTATTTCATCTGTAGATTGCAACTCCATATGTAGCATTTCATTGAGAGCTATAACAACCCACCCTACTTTTTTTTTTGCAAATATAGAAATGCATATGCAATCTGAGAGTGGGCAAGGTTAGATATTATAATTCTTCAACCACACTATCTATGATGTATGCAAGAAGATAAATGGTGGCAAGCTGACTAGAGTGCACGGACAATTGAGCCACCCTAATCATACCTCTTCAATGGAGTACACGAATCGAAGGAAAGCCATTGGCAGAATGTCTAAGATTGACTCAGACCAAAATGGTTGATAATGCTAGCTTGTTCAATTCCAAAAAGGGTTGTGTGCTGATGCTATTATAATTGGCCGTAAACCAACCAATCCTATAGTATGAAATGCATGCAAATGATAACCCTTCGGTAATATTACCATTCAAAGAATTCAAAGTAGTTAGGAAATGCATTACATTATGACAAAGATAAGAAATTTCTGTAATCAATTGTAATATCAGGTCTGATCCTACATAAACAATACTGCAACACAATGAATTAGTTCATAAAACCATATAACAAGGGAATATAAGCTCACAATGGTCAATGGAACTCTGCAATGCTGAACAACGATGAATATATGCTGATTAGAACATTATTGTCACAAAAATAAGACTAATACACTGTTGATAACACACTTGAAGCACCACCCACACAACAGTAGCCATTACCCAGATGCACACCAACACAACCAAATTGAAATACTATTGAAAACATTCATATTTCTCTTCAGAATCGATGTAGATCAAACTAATAAGACATAATATACTACTGTAGGTCTGAAACAGATACTAATGTTACTAGTACATCCCACAAAAACCTCAAACATCCTCCTAGAACATGTTATAATCTTCAACAAAATTGCATCAACAACATTTAACAGTATACATCACATATTTCCATTTTACCAAACATATGTATAAAAATCAGCTTGCAACAATGTGATCTCAAGGTGACATCACCATGTCTAGCTAGGAGGGTTTCCCCAAAACTAGTATTCTGAGAGTTTTCATCCTCAATAAATATGATGTCAAATTCTTCTTTAGAGAAAATGAAAATGAAAAATAACTCAATTAGCCTTCTTCTCAAGATCCTCCTTTTATAACCTATTTAGAGCTATTTTACAAAAAAAGCATTTTTTCTTTATTGTTGCTTTTTTGGAAAAAGCATTTTTCCTTTTTCATTGTTTTTTGCTTTTTCATTACTTTTTCAGTTTTTTTTTGCTTTTTCATTGTTTTTTTTCCAAAAAAAACACTTTTTGTTTTTTATTCTCTTTCAAAAAAGCATTTTTCCCTTTAATAAAATAAAATAAAGTGTCCTTATGACCACTTTTCATCACCTTGAACCTAATGACTCTTTATTTGCACACTAAAAACACCTTTTTTAATAAAAAATTAAAGATAAGTTCTCATATAAAATATTGAAAAGTAACTTTTTGACAACTTAATTATTCAAATTGATTTCCCTTTTCCAATGCCAATTAGCTTATGGGAAAACTTGTAATATCCCTGATGTTATTAACTAAGATATCCAAGGGATATTGTCAAACAATGTACTGATTACTTTGCTGTTCAAACTTCCTAACTGTATAACCTGCGTGTTATGCAGATTTGTAGTCCACTTGAGTGTTATGCTGTTTTGATTTTCTGCAACACTTCAGACTAATTTTGACACTAGGAAAATTGATTTTCTAATGCGGATGACTTCAAAACAAATAGGACAATAATCAAGGATGATAATGCAACTTGTATTTTTATGTTTTGATGAAAATGCATGAATAGATATGCAGAAATATGTGATTACAACAGACTGTAATTATGACAAATAGTTGGCATACAATCATGTAACAACACATAGACTAGCAACCTTATATCTCCCTTTATTAAAAGGCAATAGACTTATTACAATGTCTAGATAAGGGCCAAAGACTCTTGGCTAAACAATGATAATTTTCAGAGTGTCTGAGTACAAATGACAGCCATGAATTCACACATACATAACTGAAACTTATTGTAAATAGTGCCAAGAAGAACCTGGAAATATCGCCTAGGTGTAGATGTGAAGAAGCAAGCAATATCAAGATGCCTTATGCACTCCTTATGCCAATTCGGTCCATTCACCAAAATCGCCCCTGTTCTGAGGTAAATGAGAATAACAAATAAATACCAGCAGATTCATCTCCTTTCAATCATCAAATACCATCGTTGACCTTAACCAAAAAGGGTTCTCCAAACCAGAGATGAAATCGATGCATGAACTAGGAGTTATGATGAAAATCGTGGGACATGGAAGGACTGATCGAATTTGTCTCAGATCTGAAAAGCCTGCAACTCTCTTCAAAATCGACCTCCAATATGCTCCAAGAAAAACACCTAGCCTCTCTCAATGTGTAGGCTCAATCATCACTGTCCATTCACCAAAGAGATGAAGTCTTCACCAAAAATCGTTCACCATGAAAACTGATATCAAACCACAATTAGCTCAGTATGAAGGACTGAATGTCCCTCACTCTCAAGGCAACCCTGAAATATTCCGAGCCAAATTTTTTCGTTTGTACAAAATTACAAATTACATTCAATGCACCCGATAAGGTTAGAAGATAAACCAAAACGTGCTGAAGCAACTCTAACCAGAATGTACACCAAGATCCCGATGTGGGCAAGGTGTGAGCATTGGTCAGAGGATCTAAAACAAATTGCTTATGCTATGAATGTCCACGTGCTAAGGAGAAGGGGACATAATAAAACTTTAGAAAATAAGCAAATGGCTAAACAATTGCTCATGTGCGAGAAGGGGACATTACAAGAGCCATGGCTACACAAAAGTGCAACAATCCCATACCTCATTCAAATAGTTCATTTCATAGTTACAAGAGTTGCTAGGTGTTGTGACGTATTCACACATCGCCCCATTGCAAATGGGGACCCCTACTTTTCTCTTTCTAGGATTAGTCCTCTTAGCTTAGTTCTGGTTAGTGTTGAGTCTTTCGCTATGAACCTTTGCATTGAAAAGGTATAGTGGGTCAAGAGGTCAGAAGTTGATCAAGTTTGTCTCTCTAAGATGTACTGGGGTTCGACACTTCCTTTGCCCAACCAAGATTTTATCACTTCCACTTCTCCCAACACTACTTGTGAGTGCCCAGGCCAGATCACTCTCATTTCCATTCCTCACCTTCGCCATCACCATTCTACCCTTCCATCGTTTTTGTCTCTCTCTTCATTCCATAACCATCCATCTTGACGGCTTTCCACTTCCCCTTTCCTACCCTTCACCTACATTTACTCTTACCACTACACCCCTTAACCTCCATCCCATCCTAAACCTCCCTTCACTTAACTTAAACCTACCCTTCCATCTTAGACCCTCACCTTCCTATCCTCTATCCTCCATCCACCTTTCATACCCCATGCCTTAACCTCCTTCCTATACCTATCCTAACCTACCACTTCCATGTCCCTTACCTTACATCCCATCATCTAACCTATACCTTTACCTACCTAACCCTCTCCCCATCCTAGTATACTCATCCACTACCCTTCATCTACATTTACACCTACCTTGCCCACACCTACATCTTCCACCCTCCTATCTCTATAACCCTTAGCCTACCACATCCTAACCTCCCTACCTACTTAATTATTCCCATTTCCCACCTTTATTCCTAATTACCTTCTTCCTACCCACACCTTTCCACTTTACCATCTACCCTCATCCTAGCCTACCCCTATCCTATCCCTATCCCAACCCCCTTACATCTCACACCCCTTACCCTTTTCACTACCCCTTATACCTCCCGTTCCACTTTACTCCCCATATCCTAACTCCTACCTCCCACCTCAGCACTTCTTATAACCCCGTATCGACTTTCAATTACCCCTTATGTCTCCCTTTCCCAGCATCTTCTCCTTCCCTTCCTCACGTGGCATTTCCCTTACCACTCTTCCCTTCCCCCACAACACCTCACATTTCTTCATCAATCCCTGCCAAATCACATCTTGGTCTTGGGCCCCACACACTCTAAAATGGAGAATTAAATAAATTCTTTCAAGAACTCTCCTGCTGGGCCCCACATAATCTGAAATGGAGATTTGGAAAGCTTGTTTGAAGACATAATATTTCCTTTGATTTCCTTTACCACGTAGCTTTGATTTGGCCCCACCAAAATTTTGAAATAAAAGAAAAGTTTTTAAAAGAATTCTAAAAAAAAGTATCCACCTCATCAGTCTTTGCAAGGTGTGGTAACACAAAATAAGGAGGTGGCCCTTAATGAAGATGTGTCACTTTAGTGAAGATAGAAGAAAACAGACTCCTTAACATCCACCGGCTATATAAGAAGACACTCATCCTCATTCTAAGGCATCGATCAAAGCAATTTATACAATCTACTCTGGATAAAATGATTGATCATTTCATTGATCAAACATACGTTGACAAGGAGAAATGGAACAAATTTGAGTTTAAGGCAAGTTGCAGCAGACAGAGAGGCAGAGCTACAAATTTGAGGATCAAAATTAAGATCAGAATTGATCAAAATTCAGATCAGAACTGATTGTTATTTCCCAAATTTCTGATTGTTATTTCCCAGATTTGAATTAATGATGCATTAAGGGTGTGAAGAATTGTTTTGTTTGCATGTTTCTTGATTCATTATATGTCTTTCAGGTTTTGATAGGAGGATCGGAAGCTGATAAAGAGATGGTTTCAGACTACACTCAGGCAAATTGAATTCAATTACTCGCACATCAATATCCACATTTGAAAAGAGACAATATCAAAATTCAATCACATGAAGAAGATGGATCAGACCATTACTATGCACTTGCAGAGCTGAATGCAGGATATTCAACACCTTAAACAGAATTGGAGTTTGATACAAAGGCAAAGGGGCAGATTTCAAAGGAATTCCAGATCATTTTCCAAGGTTCTGATTTGATGTTTGATATGAAGATAGAAGAAAAGAGAAAGATGAGCACCCAAGGAAGCATGGAGGACAAGTCACGACAACATCAATCTGGAAGATAATTATTCAGAAATAACTTCCTCCACCATTCAAGAGATCTGATCACACTTACATTGAGAAGCAGGTTGAAAGGAAGTGCTCCCTGATTGGAGTAAAATCTGCTTCCACCGCTCATAGTTGGGAGCGATGTAGGCACTTGAATGGATGAAATGAAAGGAGTGGGCAAAGGATGTGTTAAATTTCAAGTTTGGATTTCAACTTCATTTGAACACTTGAGTGAATTTCCTGATTCGCTCCAGTACCTTCCAAAGGGACAGGAGCGAAGTTATTCAAGCTCATGTACCTTGCTAAGATCAAGAAGACAGGATTGGAGAAAGAATGGACAAAGAGAAGGAATTGACTTATATATGCCCTTGAAGTAAGTGAATTCAAAATTGAGCGATGAAAAAGCAAAGAATTTGTGCAAACTTGACAAATTCGCTCCTGACTCTTCCAAAGGTACAGGATCGAATTTTCTTTGAGGTCATGTACCTTCCAAAGGTACCCAAGCGAAATCTCTTCTAGGCCTTCTTGGGGTCAAAATGATGATATTTTCATATGGAAGAATTGGAATCTAAGCCTAAAATGATGAAAAGGAGGCAATAAGTGAATTTAGCTAGTAAAGAAGCTAATTCGCTCATGTACCTGTCAGAGGGACAGGAGCGAATTCTCCATGAGCCCTGAACCTTGCCCATGGTCTTGAGCGAACTCTTATCTTTGAGCCTTTTGAGGATTAATTGATGATGTTTTCATAGGAGAGGAATTGAAAATCAAAGATCAAGGCAATGAGAACAAGTTGAAGCATGAATTGAGCCTAATACCTCAAATTCGCTGGCCTTAATTGCTCACTCAAAAAATTAAATGGATCCTATTATGAGCTAGGTTGAGGGCAGATGGACTTGATCAAGGTGGAAGAAGGACTCAAAACCTAGGTTTAAGAGCAAAATTGAAGGAATATGAAGTGTTTGAATCAAACAGAAGAACTTCGCTCCTGCCCTTCCAAAGGTACAGGAGACCCCCTATCTCACTTAATGCACTAAGAAGATCTTGTTTTAAGCTAAGATGGAGGCGAATTGACTTGATCATGGTGAGAAAAGAATTAAGAAATCAAGTCTAAGGCAAGATAAAGGAGGAATTGAGTGTGAATTCAGCTGGGAACGAAATTCGCTTGTGTCCCTCTCTAAGGTACCAAAGCGAAATGCATTTATGGTGAATGATTTGCTAATAAAGGCGCGTTAAAGGATTTCTTCAAGGTAATTCAAGTGGCCAAACGTCCTAAAAATCATAAGAATTAAACATGCCTCAATCAAATAATGGTAAAAACTTCATCATTTTCTCAATTCGCTCACGTCCCTTTCTAAGGTACCAAGGCGAAATTTTATTAGGGACCTGTACCTCTTGAAGGTACAAGAGCGAAATCAGGTGAAGATTAAGTGCTTTGCATGGGAAGACCGGCTGGAGAGAAGACTAAAAGCAAGCAAGTCGGCCTATGAGCATTAATGCAATAACAAAACCAATTTCACCTTTTGGCGCAAAGGACTAATTTGAATTTACAATGTGAAAGTCGGCCAGTTTAAGGGAGATGCAATTAAATTTATTTATCCAAAGCAAAGTCGGCTTTTAGAGAAAGAGGTGAAGGCGCCTATTTAAAGGAGGTTGATTCTTAGTTATCCATCATTCATTTCAAGACATCTTATCTTCCTAAAAGGTGAATTCAAGATCAGATTTGAAGAGCGAACTTCAGCAGTCACGAGGCGAATCCTCAAGAAAGGATCAACATGTCTCCAGCTTAGACCTCATTCAAAAACAGTGAACTTAAAGAACGAGATCCTCCAGCTTAGACCTCATTCAAAAAAAGTGAACTTAAAGAACGAGATCCACCAACAATTAAAGGAGTGAATTCCAGATTTGTCAATTACAAGACAACAATCTCCACAAGCTCAAGTTCATTAAGGAAAAGAAAGAAATCAGAAGGACCAAGTTGGAGGGAAGATCAAAACGAGGATCTCAAGAAGGATATTTTGACATCAAGGTCAAAGGAAGACCTCTTCAAGAGGATCTCATAGGCAAACACAAGAGAGTCAAGGAAGGGTACATCGTTCATCAAGTATATCAAGGACGATGGAGGATCGACCAAGGTCATCACAAAGCAAGTACCAAACAAGGTGGCATCCCAGTCACTGTTCCTCCAATCAGATAGGTCCACATCAGCCTGTCCAAATTCAATGTACCTGACTCACAGTGGTGCCACAAACTTCGAGGCACCTACCCTGATTTCCTATTGGTCCACACTCATGAGAATGTAATTTTCTCATTGGCTAAAGGAGTTTGTTGTAACAAACCCTAATTAGGGTTTTCATCTTGTAATCCTAGCCATTGATTGTAAATCAATCAGAGCCATTGAAATGTAAAGAGCTCTCTATATAAAGCTCTAGCTCTTCATTTGTAAAGGTTAATGGTTAGTTAATAGTGAATAATAAGAGAATAGCTAATAGTCAGAAGTTAGTAGCTAGAATAGAAGCTTAGATAGCAATTACAGTAGATTAGGAAGAGAAGGCAAGAAATTGTTGCCTTGATTGTAAATGAACTCCATTTTCATTGAAGTTATGGTGAAGTGTGTTGTTTCTTTGCAATATGCATGGTTTCTTGTTGAATCTTCATTTTAGATGGTAAATGATTAGATTGAATGAAAGAAGTTATTGAATGCACTCGCATGGAATCCGCCTAGTCCAAACCACTAGCCTCTTACTGATTGTGAGCGTGCCTTGTGTGGTCAACTGGATTGATATGAGCCTAACCTCGAATCATCCTACACTCATTGTTTATGCATTAACTTGAATGGTGATCAATATTCGGTGGTAATGGTTCAAACATCTTTCAAATGTCCTTAGAAGATTGCACTGAGCTTGTGTCAGTTTGTTCATTTTGATGGTGAGACCTCGCTCAGTAGGATTCCATCTAATCATTCACTCATCTTCCTACATTCTTAGGATTAGAATAGAATCTCTCAACCCTTCGTCCTTTGACATTTTTTCAATTCAAGTTAGTCTAGGACAAAGAGCATCGCCCAATTGAAATATCAGATGATCAAGTTCCAACAAATCAAACATTCAGGCATTCGAATGTAAGTCCCCTTGTGATTCCAGCATAATCACATCATACCAACTGTGCTTATCCACACGTAGAGACCCTACATACCAAAACCTTGGAGTTATTTCGATTGATCCTTAGGTAAATCTTCAGCATACAAATAACTTTGTTCAAGAGAGGATAAGATACCTTGGTATTTTATTACGTGTTCACATGTGCATGAAAAACACATCAACACTAGGACTCACCTAGGCTTAGAAAAAACAGCATAAAAATTTGAAATTGCTCAAACCTAAAAGCATGAAAGTCAAGCACATTTTGAAGAGTTTTGACGATTGTTGGAAGATGGTTAAGAGTGAAAATTATCATAAATGGCATGCGCCATGACAGCTTGTACGATCTCGTAGGCTTTAATTTGGGCTTGGTGGTGGCAGCTACAGCCCTCAGCCCCACCTTGTATCACAACAAGGAGCACTCCCTAGAATCCTTATGAGGGGTGTTGCCCCTCAACCCAACTAGGGGCATTGCCCCCAAACCCCCACAAGGGGTTTTGCCCCTTGAGCCCATTGGAGGTGGTACTCCCAAATCCCTGATCTAGTTTTAAAAAACAAGAAAATGAGAATCTTTTTGGGCCATGTTGAATGGAAGAGAAACATTTTTTTTATTTTTGGACTTTTCTCTAACTAAATTCCTAGTAATTAAATTATGTTTATACTTCTAGTTTGCTAAGTCAAAGCATATCCTAAGTAATGCTCCTAAGGATACACCAACATAAACAAGCTTGTATGACATACAAGTGAATGACTCCACATAAAGCTAGTGATATTGGGCTTTGCAATACAAGCTTCTTTTTACCATATTTCATGAATCCATGTTGTGAATTTTTGTTTTGTATGCAATGGATATCATAATCCACGAGTTATGTACACTTTAAAAACTTGATACGGACTTCTACAAGCAAGAGTTGGATGTGGAAGAAACCTTGAACAAGCTGCAGTAGTGCTTCTTGTTGTTTTATGGCTTTTGGTTGCTTGGTCTCTTTTTGTTGGTTGTAGTTTGGTTGCCAGGTGGCTGTGTTTTTTCTTTGGGCAGCATTTTGTAATAGGGTTTCCCATTATGAAGATTATTCCACCATATAGACCTGCCCAAGTTGAGAGAACCCCTATTATCAATAATGTTCCTATTGCTGATGAATTGTCTGACATGGTTCCAAGCCTTCCACATAGACTTGAATACTTCTGATCCTGCAGGGGAGATCTCAAAATTACCAGCAATCAGGTCCCCCATGGGTAAGTTCTTCCAATTTTTTGCCATTTTTGGGGTTGATCGCTGTATATTGTGTCTAATCAGAATTTTCCAAGGTTCATAGCCATCAAGGGCTTTACAAATCCAATTGGCAGCCAAAGCAATTCCCTGGATTTTAAGATCTTTGAGGCCCATACCGCCCTGAAGCTTAGATCTGACACACCAACCCCATTTGACAGCATGTTGTTTCCTGTTCCCCTTCCCATCTGACCAAAGAAATTTCCTGATTTGTTTTTGACGATAGTTGAATTGGTAATTACTAAATAGCCAAGCTGAGGAGCAATAGATGTTATATGATGACAAGATTTTTTGACAGACCTGGAAGCGACCTTCTAGGGAGAGAAAGTTCTTGTTCCATTTGGTGAGTTTTTTATCCACCTTATTCCTGAACCACTCCCACATTTCTTTCAGATTCGGGGAGACAGAGAAGGGAACACCCAGATATCTGGTGATAGTGTTCGGCTCTCCCCATTTCAATTCAAATTTAGACAGCCAGTTGGGAGGGGAGTCGGTCCACCCTAGCAGGGTAGATTTGTGGAGAGCAATTCTACTGCCTGGGGCCTTACAGAAAATTTCAATGTTATGGAGGAGAGAGGATAAGTTCCCCTCATCCTGGGTGAATAGAATAGCTGTATCATCTATGAACTGAACATTGATGATTTCTTCATTATTAGGGAGAGAAATACCTTTGACCCTCGGGGTTATACTGTAGTCCTTAAGAACATAGTGCATAGCATCAGCAGCCAGGACAAATAGGGCCGGGGCAAGTGGGCATCCCTGTCTAATTGACCTGGAAAGAACAATATTATCAGATCTGCTCCCATTTACATCGACAACAGCATTGGCATCGCAGAGTAGTGTTTGCACAATCTTACAGAATGTCTCAGGGAAGCCCAAACTTACTAACATCTGGACTATGAAACTCCACTCTATTCTATCATATGCATTTTCAAAATCAATCAACAGCGTGGCCCCATTCTGTCCTGAGACCTTAGCCCACTCAAGTGATTCCCAGCAGGTCACCAAGTTTTCAAGGATATATCTGCCTTTAACAAAACTTGTTTGGGTGGGGCTGATTATTTTTGGCAGAATTTTAATCAACCTGTTGGCTACCACTTTGGCCAATATCTTATAAGATACATTTAGTAGCGTGATAGGCCTCCAATTCTTAAGCAATGTCTTGTCTCCCTCCTTAGGAATGAGTTTGATAAGCCATTGATTGATTTCTTTGCCCAGGGTTCCTTTGCTGATAGCTTCCAGATAAAGGTCATGGAGATCTCCTACAATCCACTCAATGTTTTTCTTATAAAATTCCACCAGAAAGCCATCCAGTCCAGGGGACCTGTCATTGTCCATTGAGGAGATGGCCTTTGCAATTTCCTCTCTTGAGATGGGTTTCCCTACAGATTCATAATCCTCAGCATTAAGCTTGGTTGGGGTCAACTCCTTAATGAGTTCCCTAGCAGCCCTAAAGTCATCATTTAACTCTTCTGTGGTGAAAAGTTTTTGGTAGAATTGGGAGAAGCACTTTAGGATCTCCTCTAAATCTGTAATATGGGTATTGTTATCCCAAATAGCATTGATGTTCTCTTTAGCCTCTTTGACTTTAAGTAATTGGAAGAAGAATTTTGACCCCTTGTCTCCTGAGTCCAACCAGTTTAATTTGGTCCTGGTTTTCAACCCCCTAATTTTCTAATTTTGTATCTTCCTGGGGTGGTCCTTGATTGACACCAGAGTGTTAGTAAGGTTTTCATCATTAGGGGAGTTATGTAGGTTCATCTCTGCAATGCAAAGGTCTTCCTGAAGCAGTCTTTCTACCCTCCTGGCATCCTTGGCTTTCTTTTTCCCCACTGTTTGACAGAGGGTGGGCCATCTTTTAATGTTCAGGTTCCATTTATCAATCTTAGAGAGTCGGATCTGATTGTTCATATTAAACAGTCTGATGAAGGCCAGGGCAGAACAAAGATCCTCATCCTCCAAGAGTCTGGTTTTTAAGTTGAAGGAAGGAGGTCTTGAAGAGGGGGGGAGGCCAAATGGAGAGAGGTCAATTCCCATTATTATGGGGTGGTGATCTGACAGTGTGTATGGGGAGACAGAGTAATGATCTCCATTAGCACCTTTGCCAATATCAAAGTGGCATTTATTGAAGTAAAGTTTGTCCAGCCTGTAGTAGATCGTTTTATTCATCTGTTGGTAGTTACACCAAGTGAACCATACAGTGTTCAATTGGTCTTTTCTTCCAACAATAGGATCAATAAGATGTAGTTTATTAATCATTTTGTCCCATTGCAACCTTTCCATTCCCTTCCATTCAAATTTGTTGCCACCTTTTTTGTCATTGGCTGATTCAACCATATTGAAATCCCCCCCAATAATCCACGAGATATCTTCTAGCCCTATTAGCCAGTTCCATAGCTCCACCCTCTCTCTATAGTCATTAGGGGCATATACAGAGCAAATTCCAAACTTCTGGTCTTCCAGTTGAATAGATACATTTAAGGCCGATTTGTAGGGTGAAACCCATAGCTTTTAGCTCTTGTAGGAGAAGGCAATCCATGTTTTTATGGCCATTAAGGAATCTTTTGATGATATATTTCCGATCAGAGGCCTCAAGGCCCCTGATGTTCCAAGAGATTGTTTTCAGCATGACTAACTTAGTTGAGTAGGGTCCGTTTGGGATTTAAATCCCTCAAAACATTTAGGCCATTCCTCTTTATTTGTGATATTGCTAGCATCAAATGCAATAGAAGAGCAAGGTCGACCTCTCTTTTTCCTTGCCTTGGATATTTGTTCAGGGCCAAGGGATTCCTTCCTGGAAGCACTATCTTTACTATTCTTGGGGGATCTCTTCCTTCTAGTTTTCCTGTTTTTAACCACAGTAAATCCTTCTTGTGTATCTGTCGAGCCTTGTTCAAAGTTAGTGTTTCCAGGAGTGAACGGGTCCATGATGATCCCCACTTCTTGGGTGGTAGCTTGCTTTGCCTTAAGGGCATCAATAGGGGTGCTAGAAGTACAATAGGTATTACTAGCAAGGTCTCTCGTAGTGGCCTTTGAGTCAATGGGTGCATCTAGAGGGACTACTGAGACCTCATCCATAGTAGGTCCTCCCACTTCCCCTTCCAAGGTAGGAGTCTCATCAGTTTTGAGTCTAGTAAGATCTTTACATGCAGACAATTAAGGGTCCTGGTCAGAGGCCCTGCTAATAGTATCTGTAATAATTGGAGCACCCCTATCCATGTCCTCAAGGTCAGGTATCTGCCACGGGGAGGCTTCAATTTCCAATTTCTGCTTAAGAAGGTTTTGCTCAAGAACTTTCCTAGCTTCAACTGCTCTTCTCAATTTTTCCATCACTAGCTGTTGTGAGTTATGGGATCTTGGGCCCAGGAGAAGATCAGGGATGCCAACAAACTCAGAGGGGCTAAAGGGTGGAGGATGGGCAGCGGAGAGGGCTTCCTTAATAGCATTGTTGTAGTTCAAGATGGAATTAGCCATCGAGGGGGCTGAGGAAGAAGGGGGGGGGGGGTCGGGGGGTTGAGGGGAAGGCGACGACGGAGGGGGAAAAAACAGGTTGGGGGGGGGCAGAGGGAGGATCATGAGAAGGAATAGACAGAGGAGGTTCAGAGGGGGCAGTCTGAGTCATGGCGGGGGGAGGACCAGAAGGATGTTTCTTAACTCTATTGGTTTTATTTGTCAATAAAGGGCATTTACTTCTAAAATGGCCACTTACCTTACAGTAATGACAGACATCTATGCCACCCATGTATTCAATTGGACAGCAGAAGGTTTTATTGTCCAGACATCGCAATTTCGGTGGGGTAGACCATACCCGGTTTGAGGGCAATGAGTAATCTAGCATCAAGATGAGGGAGAACGGAGGGGGAGGAGTCAATTTTTACAATTTTTCCCAAGGGTTTTGCAATTTTATCAATACAAGACCAGAGAAATGGGGGGATATTTTTAATGGTTATCCATTTTGGACAAGATAGGGCGAGAATTTCATCATTACAAGCCTCAGGGTCCCAACGAACAGCCCTAAAAGACGAGTTCCCTACTGACCAGAACTGTTTATTTACAATCTTGCTTTGGCTTTCTTTATTGTCAAAAAAGATTAAAAACAGACCCTTCTGAATCATTCTACAAAATGAAAAATGAAACCCTAGTTTATTAACCCACACATCTTGCAGCCATTTGTTCATGTATTGACGAGATGGTACATTATTTACATCAAAGGCAGCAAAAAAAATAGCCAAATCCCTAAGTCTCGAAATCTCGGAAGAAATGGCAGAAAGCATTGAACCATTAGGTTTAATGATGATGCGCTTGGAGGGGGAGACCTCTCCTTGTGTTCTCGTGAGATGGGCTTCATCTTCATGCTGCTGTGCAGTCTCAAACTTTGCATCTTCAGGGAATAGAAACTGCTTGCCCTCCACCGCCTGACTGAAGGTTTTCCGTCTCACTCGTTTGTTCTCGGAGGAAGGAATGGCCGGTTTAACTTTGCTTTGGGCATCTTTATTGGCCTCCATTAAAGGCAGTAAGCGCACAGTAAATGCTCGAGGGCTGCCCAGCGAAGCCAAGGAGCCCTCGCATGCGGTGGCGTCCTGCAACCAACGACACCTCCGAAGTTTGTGCCCTAGTTGCAGAGCACCCCTTCCCTTTCCTCAATCTTTTTGATCTCGAATATAAATAGATAATTTTATAAAATTACCTAATAAATAAACTTTAATATATTAAATTTTATATTTTTTATATATTAATAATAAAAAACCTAAAAAATATATTTTAAAATATTAAATTTTAATCTATAACATTAATATGTTAAAGAAGAAGAAAAAGAAAATAAAACAATATCTATACGTTTTAATATGTGAAATTTTATAAAAAATAGAAAATAGGGCCATATTTTAATAGCCGCCCATTTGCATTAATTCCTATAGGACAAAATATAATAAAAACACCAAAGAAGACCTACAAATCCAAATAAATAAAATATATTCAATAGTTAGAATATATTAATAGCCGCCTTCTAATAGCATGGGTTTTAGTTAGTGGATGAGAAGAGCTACACAGCCGATAAGAGGACTTGGTCGTGGATACCTGTACCAAAAATCCAATACTTCCCGTTTCGCCCTACATCCCAATGTTTCACAACACCTCAGGTTCACCCATTTTGTTAGATCCTGACCCCCCATCATGATCTCCCCGGTGGTTCATACAAGAGCTATTGCTGTTTGATTGTTGGTCTAGAATCGCTACCCTAGGTTTTGAATATTCAATGCATTTTAAAAATATTTTTTAATAATCAAACTTTAGGGCCTTCTCTGTATGAATTTGGGCGAACTTAAATGAATTTTTAATATTTTTATGAAGTTCGCTGGATTTCGAATTTCTTCCTTGAAATTTGGCAAATGTTGTGACATAAGTAATATATTAATAAATATAATTTTATCAAAACTGAATATATTTCATCATAACTTTTAATTCAAAATTTTAAGAATAGTTTGGGAGATAGAACTTACCTTGCTTTATTGTAATAATCTTCCCTGCATTTTGTGAATGCCCTTGAATGAAGGGCACGAGTTTTTATTTTTTTGTTACAAATCTTTAAACACTGAACTCGATTCTCATGCTCTTTAAAACTTTTGATTCTAGCGTTTAAAAGGAAGTTGGGGGCTTTCTTCGGCGTTAGTAACGTTGCTAAAGGATTCAAGTTTATCTTAGAATTGCTAAAGCCTACTTTGGCTTGAAGTCTTCGATCTTTCAAATTGTTTTAAAACCCCCCTTAGATGCCTTTTCAGTGCTTTTATTGGCAAAAACAAGGGCATGGGAAGGTCGATAGCAAAGTCCACCTTCTTTTGTCAAACACCGAACTTCATTTCGTGTTTTTTTTTTAAAATTTTAAGCGCTTTGATGGCTCAAAAAGCAATAACAAGACCAAAAGCATAACCTCGCCTTAAAGAAAATGCCGATGTTTGGTTTGTTTTAAGGTTCGATTTTTAGAAGTAAATTTGGGCTTTACTTTGGTTTTGGCAAAGGCGTTAAAAAAAGAAATGATTGTTTTGTTTTAGTTGCTAATGTCGAATTTTGGTTGATAATTGGTATTTTAAAATGCTTGAGACTTTGGTGTTTTATTGGCCAAAGCAAGGGGATGAGAAAGAGCGATATTACCTCACCTTAGTTGCAAGTGCCTAACTTTGATCTTTTAAATATTTTAGAACACTTGAATTAATTTCGCCCCTTTTTCAACAAACATCATAAGCCACTCATGACAAAGTCGACTTTGGCTAATGATTTAAAATTTGAACTTTGGCATTTCATAGTGAAATTTGGAGTTTATTTCGGCCTTTTCAAACATTTTGGCAATAAACACTTCATTACTTTAGCCCTTTTTACCGAACTTTGGAATCATGTTCCAAATGCTAGCTTTTTCAAATGCTTTAAGGCAGTGACCTGGGTGATATCTCTACACTTTGAAGGCTCTTTCCCTACAGTAAGATTCAAATTTTCAGGCTCAGGTATACGGGCATGCCTTTGTCTAGTTCCTATCACGTTTCAAATTCAAGCTCTCTCTCTCTCTCTCTCTCTCTCTCTCTCTTAGACGAACAGAATTATTTCAGGACCTTGATGAGGCAAACAAAGGGAGGGGGGTCCTTGTCGAAGATGGGGAGTGTGTGCAAGGCACAACAAACTCCATAGATCCTTAAATTTAATAGTATTCCCCTTGTGGCATTGGGTCCAACTATCATAGAAGACATTGAGATTTACTTGAATATGGGTTTGGTTTTTAGGATTGAAAACCTATGGCCTAGCCTAGCTAAGCTTCATGCTTGGCTAACTAAGTTTTCGCAATCCTTGTTTGATGTTTTAGTACTCTACCCATTTGTGCAAGATTATTTTATTGTCATGTTTGATATGAAGGAAGATCATCGGGCTCTTCTAGAATGGGGACCCTAGTATTGGGGTTTTTCTCTACTAATATGGTTCCCTAAATTTTCTCCCTTCTTTGGCTTCCTTTGCCATGGCTCTTGTTTGGGTACATCCACCTAACCTCCAAATTCACTTTTGGTAGCCACTTAGTCTTTCAACTATCGATAATGCCTTGGGTAGACAAAGACCCAATATCTGTGATTTCAAAAGAAATCCACAAAAACATACTAACATATGTTGAAGAAAATAAATACAAGTAAAAAGATGAATATAATCAACTTCATAATTCAACTAGAGTACTTCTAGGAAACCACTATGTGCAAATTATTGCATTAAGATTTTGGATCCTACTCCATGATCCAATATGATGGGAAAGAATTGTGCACGAGTTTTTGAATCAATGACTCATGGAGTATGATCCAAAACAATTATCCAAAAATTTACACACAATTATTTCCTAGAAGCACTCTAGTTGAATTACTACAATGGATTGTAGAAATCTAATGTCTCTAACTTCACAATCATTTTTTCTATTTTCCAAAGGCAATAACTATAGTATTTGAAATCAAAGAATCAAAACAAGAGTGCTATGAAATATGAATCTTGATTAGCATGTCCATACCAGGATGCATGTAGTAGCCACCTGTTAGTTGACAACCGCACTCAAGCAAGTGACCAGCCAAAGTTCCTTGAGCAAGTTTATCGAATTCGTTCCAGTTCCAACCAAGCTCATACACCTAAAATGCATTATATCTCATTATAACTTGAATTTTTCGGATTCGTTCCAGTTCCAACCAAGCTCATACACCTAAAATGCATTATATCTCATTATAACTTGAATTTTTTTCCAAAAATAAGAAATTTTAAAAACAAAAGCAAATGAAAATTGATCTCAAAATAAGAAAAATTCCCATAAAATCAAGTTAGGAATACTTCAACAAAGTTAATGATTACAATGGTAGATATGATTGGCTACATAATGTTAATTTAGGAAGGTTCTAGAAGGGACATACATGCCATGATAACAATTCAAGGAGGCATTGCCATTTCAGGGAACAAAGAAGTCAATATGATGAACATTTGTCACTAACATCAGAACCATGAAACATAATTGCATCATAGACTAAGTGAGGTTAAGAGAGAAGCCATCATAAATACATGTGAATGGCACTTCATTTCATCCTACAAATATTTGTTCTAGAGTAACTATGCCAAAGAAAATTACATTATTTCTCTTCAAGGGCATTGATATTTAATCCACGTGAGCAGCTCTACTTTAAAAATGAATATAATTACAACTTAAACTAGAACATTGTATGAGAAAATCCTCTTTTCAAATTTGCAAGGGAAGCTCCCTAATCTAACCTACTCCTAAAGTCTAAAACAAATCATTTAGATTGCTTCTTATGCACATTGTAAAATTTATATTTTCGGGGTATTTTCATGAAAGTAAAATGTTGATAGCAATCTCTATCTTTCTTGATCTCGGCAGTTAGAGCAGAAGATTGAAGTACTCTAGCTTTCAACAGGTATTTTTGTTTATATGGCTAAGCTATAACATGAATTAAACACAAATGATATCCACTAATTCAAACAAAGATCAAGAATTCAGAACAATAGTAGGATTGATTGAACAAAGAAAAAATATGAATAAAAAGAAGAAAAAAGCATGAAATTGAAAAGGAACAATAACCCAAAAACATAAAAAAATACATTGAGGATATAAGATAGATGTTATGCAAACTTAAACATGAATCTTCTTTATTGCTAACTTGTCAATGTAATGTCCCCATTTTTAGCAAAAGTAATCTATGAACAATTTGCTTAGTTTCCAAGTTCTTCCTAAGGCTAATTGGTGAACAAGAGGAATCCCCGAAGTTCTTGGAGAGCACAGGTTCAGTATTGTAGGATTTTAATTCATAGCAAAGAGCTCAATTAGTCGTGCGGATCATCACAACACTTCCAGAAGTGTTTTCTAACATTTGGGGAGCTCTCCAAACTTCTTGGACAAGCAGTGTAGTTTTAGTAAGTCATCCAATTGCCTCTAATCATCATCTCAAGTCTTCAATATAATGTTGGTATGATCACAGTTTGGTTTCTATGTTGTTTTAATTCTTTCCACAACTTGGGTAAAATAATTTAAGTTTCTAATGTTAAATATTAAAGTGATAGCTTAAATGTAATATCTCTTTAAAAGGTGTTAAAGTGGTTTCAAAGTTGGACATCTAGGGCATGGGGTGGCCTATTTGTAATGTCCCAACTTTTAGCAAAAGTGACTTGTAAAAAATTAGCCTAGTTTCCAAGTTCTTCATGCAGGTTGGTGGTGGCTAGACCCATGGAGGAAGTTGCATGTGTTTTGGGTAGAACTTTTAACATTGACATGATTATAGAAGACCTACATGAAATAAACATTTAAGTATAATTGGTATTTATATTTGGATATTTATTTTCTTATACTTGAAGTTAAATCATGTATATTGTCAAGATGTTTGAGATGGATTTCAGATCTTTAGGAGTTATGATGCAAATTCTAGTTTTGGAGGATCTAATAAGTTTTCAAACTTAGTCAAATTTCAATGATCAGCAGTTTTTAGTGTTTTCTCATTGTATGTTTAGTTCTGTTATGACAGTTCGAACAGCAGCAAAAAAGCGTTATCAGATCTACAACAGTATTTCATCATTCAAACAAGGTATATCATTGTTATTTCATTGTTGGATTGATGGGTTCGTGATATTTGCTATTATCTAGGTGTGTTACAATAGTGTTTTCTATACCAGCACTTTACATCAGTAATTAATCCTCTTATTTTGGTGTTTATGATGCATAAGAACTAACTTTGTGATTCTTTGAATGATCATACTACCAAAAGCTATTATTGTTAGTGTGAAAAGAGATATTATCAAACTAGTATGCTTTCATATTAGTAGAGTCCTATTCACACTACACTTAAGCTCACATAGAGGTTATCCAGACTTTTGTCTCACCTCATGTAAACTCACCTAGCGTCCCAACACTTGTCCATAGAATCCTACACTTGTTTCATACTTGGAGTGGTAGTTTTAGTTTAACTCCTACCTACTCACCTCTGCTTGCTTGCTTTTACAAACAAGACTCAATTGTACATTTTACATTACAAGCTTATGATATTTCTCATTTTGCACATTGTTTATTTGTGGAGAGTTCTAAATTTGCAAGCAGATTTTTTCTGCTCCAACATGGTATCAAAGCAAGCTTGCAACTTCTCTCTCTTATTTGAAATTTGTGAGGGTCTTGGGCATCAAGTTTTCTAGGGTGCATTTTGAAGTGAAATGAATGTCATAGTTGCAATCAAGAGGGCTAAGGAATGACTTTTGACACAATATTTGGAGATGAAAATTTGTTTGTAGATTTTTTGTGCCCCATCCACGGTGGGTCATACAGAAAGTTGTACCATTTCTAGGATCCGTATGACCATACTGCTTTTGTACCTATTGTGACCTTTTCACACATCACCCCATTGCAAATGGGCACCCCCTTTTTTGCTTAGGTGTCTAGTTGTTTTCTAGGGTTTTGTTAATTTCGCAATAGTTCTTGATCTTCGGAGGCAATTCACTTTTGAAAAATTTGATTAAGTTTGTAGTTTGAGCTAGCATTGATGAAGGGTCATTAAAATTGTAGGGTGGAAGCGAAATGCACAATATTGACAATTTTGTAAAATGTTGTCAATATTGTTGATATGTTGTTAACATTGTTGAGTTGTTGTCAGAATGCTAAGTGTTGGTGTAGTGTCAGGTTGTCAAGTTTCTATGTTGCATTTGGGGTTAAGTGATTGAGCAAATTAAGAGTTTTCGCACTAAGGGGAATGTCAATCAATGCAAATACTTCCTAAAGCCCGACCTTGTTTTGTAGAATGCAAGATCTATTGAAAGTTCAACTTGACAATTGTGCACAATCAATTGAAACTCCGACCTCGAGGAATACAAACTTGTTTAAAAATGGTGAGGAAAATGCAAAATTGTTCCATACACCGCCATCAAACTTGACCTATTGCAAAACTTATTGAAACTCCGATCTTGATCAATGCAAAGCTGAATGAAACTCCGACCTCAAGTGTAAGGTTGTTTCAAAATCCAATCAGCAAAATTGCATAAACAGAAACAAACTCTAAGCAGCCTTAATGCAAGACATGAAAAAACTCCAACTAAGCCATGAGAGATTGCAAAATGGTCACAAAGTTTGACCTCATGGAATGCAAAATGTGTGTGGAGTCCGCCATGGTAGACGAATGCAAATCTGATCCAAAGTCTGACCTACATCATTTCATAACTTGAATTAACTCTGACCTAGATGAGAAGAGAAGAGTGCAAATCATGGCAAAAGTCCAATCTCTATAATGCGTATTCCTTTCAAAGTCCAATTCAACATTGCAAGAATTGCCTAAACTCTGACCTAAGGTATTTGATAATTGCAAAACTTGACAAAGGTCTGATCAGTATCAATGTAAATTTTACATAAACTCTGACTTGGGGAGGCAAAGTCTAATCAAAGTCCAACTTGCATCAATGCACAATTAATCTAAAGTCTGATCTTGGTTATTGCAAATTCAATTAAAACTCCAATCTTCCTTGTGTAGAACCTTGAAAAACTCCGCTTTACATATTGCAAGAACGATTTAAAGTCCGATCTATGATTGATAAGAATGCAAAGTTGTCAAAGACTCCGATTCGTAGAGGAGGTAACACAAAACATTTTAAAACTCCAACCAACCTAGTGAAGGAGTGTAAAATTCATCAAAAGTCCGACTTGGCAAACAAAGCAAATCTCAAGAAAAGTCCAATCTTATGATTGATAGGAATGTTGTAGTATCCCTTGCTTATGTATGGAAGAATTGATGATTTTGATTCAAGGAATATTGTCCAACAAGTTACATACAATCTACAACTAAGCACTTTACTGATTTGCAAAGTATATAGGAAACATATATCAATTTAACTACCAAGGGAACAACTTAATTTTTCATCAATACTAGAATTGACATTATGTCAAATAGATGTCATACATGCTTCAGAAATATGGGAGTTTGAAGTATACAACTGTTGCAATTAATTTCTGATCACTATTTCAGACTTTCTAAGATAGACAATGACATTCATTGATACATGAACAAAGATGTAAGTTTGCAACTGATCTCTAAATCGAACCTTGACAAGATAGGATTCCAATTAAGCACACTTGAATTGGCTGAGTACCAATTCCGAAGAGCAACCCTTCAGAGGATCTTTCACCCCCTCAGTTATGCAATCACTGGGGAGGTATCGTTCCCAATGATTCAGCTGAATACTTGCAGACCTTCAAGCTCCACAAATGCTCAAGTAGATGCACTAGAGAAAATAAACTTCGATGCCAAATGAGAGACCCATGGGGTCTATTTATTCACTTTTTAGAATCTTCCTCTAGAAGCCTCTTAACTTTCTAGAAGTATCCATAACTTTCTAGAAGTATCCATAATAGAATCTTCCTCTAGAAGCCTCTTAACTTTCTAGAAGTATCCATAACTTTCTAGAAGTATCCATAATAGAATCTTCCTCCAGAAGCCTCTTAACTTTCTAGAAGTATCCATGTTGACAGGAATAATCATTATGTTATGTTGGTATATTATGTTTATGTTGTCGTCGGTAATAATGAGTTACGGCGGTCAGTTAGTTAGCCGACGGGTAGGTAGTTGGAGTCGCGACGGTTGTGTCGCACCCCTTCGGCTGTCATATATTGTACCACCTCCGGGTGTTGGAGGACATGTAATGTTGGCGACAGATTATAATATGAACATCTTTTGACATTAATGGCAAGCTTATTCTGGTACTTCTTTTGTATTTGCATTGTGCATTGCTGTTCGATTTCTGTATTCTTCCTGTTTACCCAGTGAGGTAAACATTTGGCGCCGCTGCCTAGACGAACTCGGGAACGGAAGACACGGATGGCGCACAGACACAATGGGCCTACCCGTTGGTGAAGTAAACCCGGAGGCCGACGACGCGCGGACAGAACTTTATACAGGAGAAGACGCGGCAATGCGAGAGTTTTCAATTTTGTTCCAGGTGGCCATTCAGACATACGTTCGACGAGAAGCAGCGGAGGCAGAAATCCCACCAAGTGCCGTGTGGACAGCGCTGGAGGTTAGCCCGGTAGTAAACCGGTTAATGAACCACCTCCCCCGGTTGCTTGCAGAGGCATCGCTGGCACAACAGGCCCACCTGGAGGAGATTGCCCAAGAAGAGCGACGACAACAAATCCTGCAACGCTACGAAGAGAACAGCCGACGGGAAACGGAATGAGATGGCGCCAGGCCAGGAGGAAATTGAACCTTTGACTTATGCCCAATAGACTAAATAAGGACAAAAAATAAAAAGATACAGAGTGACGAATGGGAAGTGGCACAAACCGCGTTGAATCTCAGACAGCAGATAGAACGAAGGCGTAGGCTAAGGCAGCTTGCCGAGGGACGACCGGCCGAGGGGTTGCCTGAAGGGAACCCAGGAGGTGTCACGGAGGTTGCGGAGGCAGAGATAGACGGAGAGAACTACACTGTCTACACTGTTGTAGGGCTGCCAGAAGGAGTCACGGAGGGTGCCGAAGGAGAACTCTATAGTTCGCCAGAATACCATCATAGGGTAAGAAGCTGCGAAGATTTGGTGGAACAAACAAGGCGAAGTCTAAACCTGATCGACGCTACCAGAGACTTGCTCAAGAATTTGTCCATTTCAGAGGATCACCGAAGGGAGCCGGGCACGGGTGACGGCGAAGGGGAAGCTAACCGCACGGTAGTCGCTCTCACGCCACAAAGGGAGGATCACCGAAGGGAGCCGGGCACGGGTGACGGCGAAGGGGAAGCTAACCGCACGGTAGGTACAAGGCAGAACACCGTACCTTTGGTCACCACCACAAGAGACATCAGCGGCATCCGAGGGAGCAGCGCCGGAGGGCAGACACGGCCACAACCGCCTCCAAGTGGACGACTTCCATCAATGGCGACCAAACAAAAGTTGCCCAAATTCAACGGGGATAGCAAAGATGATCCCGCACGGCATTGCCGTACCTGCGAAACCATCTGGACAGCCAACGGGGTGACTGACCAGGATGAATGGATGAAGCAGTTCCCCGCCTCACTATGAGGAGTGGCTATTGACTGGTATTCAGACTTGGATAAAACTGGGGTAACTACGTGGGATGAATTGAAGAAAGCATTCGAGAAGGAATTTCGGCTTCTCCGAGATGATAATGAGATAGTCTCCGAAATCTATGGAACAAAGCAAGGAAAGAAGGAGACCGTACGGGCGTATGGCCGCCGACTGAAGGAATTAGTCGGAAAGATGGAAAGCCAACCGGCTGATGGCTTAAAGAAGCAGTGGTTTGTCGAGGGTTTGAACCCTAAGCTACGACGAAAGATGAAAATTGTGCCTCCGACATCCTACAATGATGCATACAACCGGGCCATGGACTTGGAAAGTGAAAATAAGACGGCCAAAAAGAAGAAGAATAGATCTTCGTCATCCTCTGAAGATGATACGTCGGAAGAAGAGAGTAGCAGTGATGAGAAGCCCAAGAAGAAAGTCACGGCCCTTCAGAAGGATATGGAACGAATGTTAAAAGAGTTTAAGACAATGAAGGGGACCACAGGCAAGGATGATGAATTGTGGTGCACGGATTGTAAGGAGAACGGCCACACAAAGGGTGCCTGTCCCAAGAAGGCATTCTGTGACATCTGCCAGATCATGGGACATTCTACGAAGGAATGCCCATACAATCTGAAGGCACGTAACCAGCAAGTGCTCTTTGCCCAGGAGCAGCCCTCCACATCGGATTCAAACAATAATGCATCTTCCGGAGGCTACCGAGGAAACCGACAAGGCAGACGGGGGAATAATAATAATTCCACTAGAAACAGGGTCCAATACGATGCGAAGGGACGCCCGATTATCCAATGTAGGGCCTGTAATCAGTGGGGGCACTTCGCCCGTGATTGCACGAAGGAAGCCACCCCTCAGCACCTCTGTCGTTGGTGTGGGCCAGGCAACCATGAGGACGCAAATTGCCCACAAGCAGGGGTTAATCTCCTCAACATTGAGAAGGCTAAGAAGACTGGTGAGAAAGAAGTACTGGCGATCACCCGCGCCCAGATGAACAAAACCACTTATCCCGACCCCCGTATGGAGAAGGAGAGATTACGGGAGGCAAAGGCCAATATTGAACGTGAGATGACGACCGAACGACGAGACAACGAGGTGGCGAGTACATCATCCCGTACGGAAGCAAAAAATAACATCATTGGGCAAATCTTGCAGATGGAGGTGCCGATAAAGGTAAAAGACCTTCTAGACTCTATGCCACAATTGAGGACTGCCATCCTCACCAATGTGCAAAGCACCGCAGCGTCGAGTGCCCCACAGGTACGGGTTCCCGCCACCGCATCGTCGAGTGCACCACAGGTAGGGGTTCCCGCCACCGCTTCGAAGAGTACACCACAGGTGGAGGTTTCCGTCAGCCCTTCGACTGACCCGATGTTACTAGCCTTGAGCAGTGGTAGACACCTAGCTGTGGTAGAAATGGGTATCCGTGGGACCATTCTGAAGGACACCATTGTGGATGGTGGATCTGGGGTGAATGTACTACCAGAAGAAACATGGAAGCGGCTGGGGAAGCCCACCCTGTGGCCACCCACATTCAACCTGGTGGGAGCGGACCAACACGACATTAAGCCACTCGGCCTGTTGATGGCCCACCAAGTGACGATTGGTACGCAACCATTCTTGTTAGATTTCGTGGTTATTCCCTCGAAGAAGAAAGGCTATGACACCATCCTGGGGAGAACGTGGTTGATCAACGCAAGGGTAAACCACAACTGGAAGAAAAATACACTTTCCATGGAGAAGGGAGGGCGGAAATATACCATTGACCTACACACCCAAGATGTCGGCGAAGAGCTCGCCTCTTCCGACTCGGACTCAGAGGACTCTAATAAAGGGGAAGGGGGTCCCGATGAAAGTAAGGGCAAGAACGTGATGGAGCCGAACAGTTATGGGGTGCTCAAATTGGAGGGATGTTATGAAGATGAGGTATGCTCACTTAATGGGCTCTTCCACTGGCAAATGGGGGATTACGAAATGTTCCAAAGCTACAGGCTAGAAGTAGAGGAACCAGAGCAACCAGAGCAACCAACAGAGGTGTACCTGCCGGAATACAAAGAATATTGGAAGGGAGACGCCCCAAACCCTGGCGACGTAAATAATCTGAAGAGTGTCGGCAACGATTGGAACCCTGTGTGGAAGGCCGCAGCCTTCAAAATCTTTATTATCCTTCTTCTTCTTATGTACGGGAAGGAGATCGTGGTCCCTATAGAATTTGTGGTTCCAGGTCTTCGGATGGCCATGGAAAATAAACTTGCCACCAATAGGTTTAAATTGAAACCCTATCACGCGAAGCGCGCAGGGGACCCGAGAGGCCGGACGGACACCCGAGAGCCCGAAGGGGGACCCAAGAGGATGGAAGGGGACCTAAGAGGCCGGGCAAGCGACTTGAGAGGCACAGGACAAAAGCAGGAGACTTTTGGGCGAGAAAAACCGAGAAGAATGAAGGGCAATCCCAGAGACAGGGGACCCGAGCCGAAGACTCTCTAGACAACTTCAAAAAAAAAAAAAAAAAAAATCGCACGGTCGTACGACAGCGACCGTACGGTCAAAAAAAAAAAAAGAAAAAGAAGGGGAAAATGGCCACCGTACGGTGGGACCAAGGTGACAAGGTGACACCACCGTGCGGTGGACGGTGCACCACCGTGCGGTGGAAGCACCGACGGTGGCACCACTGTGCGGTGGCATCACCGACGGCGGAACCACCGTGCGGTGGAAGCACCGACGGTGGCATCACCGACGGTGGCACCACCGTGCGGTGGAAGCACCGACGGTGGCACCATCGTGTGGTGGAACCACCGACGGTGGCACCATCGTGCGGTGGTCACACCGTGCGGTGGGAGCCACCGAAGGTGGTCACCAAGCCAAGACATCAAAGACGCCGCACAACACCACCACAACGAAGAACAAAACAACCCCGCACACCGCCATCACCGCACAGCAAGGGGTAAAGGGAAGAAGACGCCGAACACCGCACCAGCACGCCACCACGTGATGCGAAGGGTAAAGCACGGGCCGACCGCCACAGGTAGACCAAGTAGCCGCACGATCGGAGGTGCCAATGCTGTTGTTGACTGTATAGGGAGGTTGTATGGCCGGGTAGCCATCGGGGACATTACAGTGCCCTTAAAAAAAAACGACGACAGCCAGATTTAAAATGATTTGCTGGAGTTTGAAGCCAGGACACTGGAAATTCAGAGTGTAGAAGAAGGGTTTTTGGCATCTTAAAATATCACAGAAATGCTTCGTATGGTTTTGAGGGTTGTAAATTGGTGTTGGCGGCGGGGGCGCTGCCCCTCGACCCCGCCCTGTACTGCGACAGGGAGCGCACCTGGGGCACTGCCCCAGGACCCCGCGAGGGACGCTGCCCCTCGACCCCGCTGGGGGCGTTGCCCCCAGACCCCCAGTTTATTTTGAGCTACAGAAGACCACGGGAAGTGTTGTGGTTGTCCGTATTGTGAGACAGAAGCCTGCAGCTAAGCATTGGCAGGGAAGCCATAAGCCGTAGAGGGAGACGGAATTGGAGGTTGCGAACAAACAGAGTTTGAGGGAAGGCATTGCAGGTCCGCGCAGTTGTATGACACCAGGGAGTTATTCAGTTCAGTTTTTAGCCTTTGGGGAGTGTGATGGAGGATTTGAGTTGGCTCCTAGCATTTGTGCCAACGGATTGTGGCCACCTCCAGGCATGACTGGTACGCTTTGAGGAACTCGGAGTATGTCTCGGCTGGACGTGAGGTTGCCTTGGTGGATGCACAAAGGGCTCGGGAGGAGCTGACCACCAGGTTGGAGGCAATAGTCGCGTGAGACTTAGTTCAGCGTACCCAGGAGTTGGATGCCGAGAGAGCAGCACGGGTGGCTATCGAGGACAAATTGGCTAGGGAGACAGAATCATTTGAGTAGCAGTTGGTGGAAGCTGAGACTGAAAAACGTGTTTTGCAGACAAGTTTGGGTTAGGCCCAGGAGAACTGTGATGGCAAAGGAAGCAATATTGGTGAAATCCGCACTTGAGCATCAGATGGTAGTAGAAAAGGGTTTTCAGGCGAGGACGCAGCAAGTGTATAAGATCCGGGCCCGACTGGCGTCAGTAGTTCCTGCCGTTCATCTCTATTTTGTATTAAGTCGTCGAAGTCGACTTCTTTTCTTGGGGGGGATGATGTTGACGGGAATAATCATTATGTTATGTTGGTATATTATGTTTATGTTGTCGTCAGTAATAATGAGTTACGGCGGTCAGTTAGTTAGCCGACGGGTAGGTTGTTGGAGTCGCGACGGTTGTGTCGCACCCCTTCGGCTGTCATATATTGTACCACCTCCGGGTGTTGGAGGACATGTAATGTTGGCGACAGATTATAATATGAACATCTTTTGACATTAATGGCAAGCTTATTCTGGTACTTCTTTTGTATTTGCATTGTGCATTGCTGTTCGATTTCTGTATTCTTCCTATTTACCCAGTGAGGTAAACAATCCATAATATTCTTATAAAGTCTCATTGCACTTTTTAGATAAAAAAGTAACTTTATAAAATAAAAAGTGCACCTCAATTTAAAAATATAACATCTTGGCCCCAAATAATAAAATATAATGTCTCCAAGAGCATAATGAGCCATCCATTCACCAAATAAACGCCAAAATGACTCTCTCACCACAACCATCTGCCTACGAGAGTCTGGAATAGGCAAATCCACGTAAAGTGTCATGTCATACTAAAGAGGGGACATGACAAATGTTAAACATGTCTAAAGTCCGACTAAGGAATGCAAAATCGGTTCAAACTCCACCAAGGCAAGAAAGGAGTGTTACACTCAATCAAAGTCTGATCTGCTTTTGTAAATTCTGAAGGGGTAGCTGACTTGTCTTTGTAAATGATGTGATTTAATTTGAAAGAGAGAGTTGTAAAGTCGGCCTTAGGGGTGAAAAGGTGTGTATCTTTGGAGTAGCACCTATATAGAGGGGTGAGTCTAAGCCATTTCAAAGTCATTCAACACAATTCCAGGCAATTCAATTTAAGAGCAGGGCTGTGTGAATTTATATCAGACCAGCAGCCGATTTTTAGGCAAATTTGATCACTTTGTTGAGCATGTTTGCAATTGGAGATGGTGCGATTTTGTTAGAAACAAAGTTTAATGCTAATTAAAGGGTGATTTCCATCCATTGTCAATGAGATTGAGGTGAATTTGTGATCAGGCCTGCTGCATTTCAGAGTAAAGGCCAGGTTGCAGGTGGATTTCAAAATTATCTTCATCCTCTTTGTTTCCATTTGGTGCGAATTTATCAAGGGCTTGATTTGAAGTAATTTCAGACCTTCCTTCATCTGTTTTGTCCCCGATTTGGTGTGAATATTGTCTCTAATTGAAGTACTCATCATTTTTGTGATATTGTTAGCGAAGCTTGCAAAGTTCTAATCAAATGGATTCATCAATTCTTTTATGATTTCAAAAGATCTCATCTTACATTGATATGTTTCTTAGCCTTCTTTACATCCTTGCATATTTGCATCCTTGTAACTTAAGGTGTTTTAATTTTCAGGGGTCGATGTCAGCTCTAGGAGGTATCTCTCGAATGGCTCAAATGAAGTACGATACAAAGGAGTATTGTCCGAGTCCAAGATCACTTCAAAATGGAAAAAGGTTGGAGATACCAACCTTGGACATGTGGATATTGATGATTTCAAGAAGCAAATGTATGGACGTGATGGATGCTTACCCTCAACAATAGCAAGGAGGATGATGCATAATGGAATTGTACAAGCAGCTGATTTTCCCCCTACAATACAATGCAATGAGCTGATTGTGGAATGTGCAAGGCATTCTGATCCTCAAGAGAGACAAATATGGGCTCCTGATGGTAGAGTGTTGGCATATCTTCGAGAAGTTGCAATCAAGGAAGCATTTGGAATCCCCAATCATAATTCCACAATTTACAAGTCAAAGGAGGAAGCAATGAAAATTTATGAGGCAAAGATTGAAGCATTACTCAAGGATCCAAAGATGCTCTTATGCGTTGATTTCAAAGAAGATTATGGAGACCTCGTCCTTTTGTTAAACCGAGTCATGGGAACACCTCAAGGTGTCGTTTTTCAGCCATGGATGTTTTATTTCATTGATGAAATTGCATCCGGTGTGAAGATGATAGATTGGGGCATTATAATCAGTTATAATGTGGATGAACAATTGAGGAACTTGGAATGCACTCGATCTTTCTACATGAGTTCGCATAAGAAGTTACAGGTAACAAGGATTGATATGTAAAGGGATGGTTGGAAATAAGAAAGATCAAGTCAAGGTGTATGATTGCTATCCACAATTGCATCTACATGAGAAATCTCATTTCAAGAGAACATGCGATGCCTTTTCAATGTACATTGTCAAAACTCTACAAGGGGGTACTCATCAAAGATTAACACAAGAAGCTAAAGACTTGGTGAAGAAGTCCGGTTCATGGTACATTCAATTTCCCAAGTTCACATATATCCGAGTTCAAGGAATTGTAGGATGTCCTTACAAGCTTCCAAGATATCCTACTGATAAGATGATATTGCTTGAGATCACAAGCCCATTGTCCACATACGACAAAATTCAAAGAAGTGGGCACAAGGCTAGAGTATCCTTTCCACTTGCAATTGGGAAGATGATTGAGTCATGTCTTTCGACATAACCAGCTGAGAAATCTGATGAAGAAATACAATTTTATCCTCTTTCCCTCTAAAGATCAAGATCCAATTTTGATACTTATCATTGCATCAAAACGATAAATGAAAGAAAGTATAAGCATAGAGTTGATCTTGAGGATTATTGGGCCAATGCAGCAGACGAGTTCGAGATGAGGAAAAGGATGTGGTCAAGATTGTCAGTGTGTTTGATTAGACTTTGTGAACTTTTTCCTATGCCCGATCAACTCAAAGATGATGGAAATTATGTTCAAGTCCATTATGAAAAAGAAAACAGTAAGCCACTTCCTCCTCTTAATTGATCCGATCTTGAAATATTTACATTGATGAGACCAATTACAAAGTATACAAGGTGGTGGGTTGATCAACAAGTTGAAAGAAAAGAATACTTCCTTGACTTATGAATTGATGAGTGATTTGGAGTCACATTCATCTGATGATGAGGAAAATACTGAAAGCACAAAGAGAGATTATAGTATGCAAGAAGATGAAAATTCAAGGAAAAGGAAAGATACAACAAAATGTTCACAAGTTAGAAAAGCAAAAGTAAGGAAGGATGCAAGTGAAGAACAGAGACAAAAGTGACAAAGGGCAAGTATGACTCATTCTTCTACTAGTACCTCATTGGTAAGAGAAGTTGACTCTTTAAGAGATAAAAATGGGAGATCAATGGCTGAAAAATGAATCACAAAAGGAACTTGAGTTAAGATCTCCAATTCATGAAAATCAAAATGTGAATGCATTTGTCGAATCAATTCAGCAAGAAAATCAGGAGCATGAGTTTTCACAAGACATTGACATTCCTATTGTAGATTGCCTTATCAAACTAGGACGTAGGAACATTAGTAGTTGAAGATTTAGGAAACCCAGAAATTCCCATTCCAAATACAGATTTTGATGAAGGAATGATTTCAGCACTAAAGGGACTTTATTATAAAGTAACTTTATAATTTTTTAATAAAGTGACCTTTTAAATAAATTACAAAGTTACTTTATATTATAAAATAAAGTGACTTGAACAATAAATTATAAAGTCACTTCATGAGATAATAATAAAATGACTTTATGAAGTCATAATGGACGCCACATTGGAGGAATGAATAATTAAAGTGGGAAATATTTTATTAAAAAAATAAAATACTTGCAACCCTAAAAGTGGCGTTAGGGTTTGACGGAGAATAAAGAGACATTTGGGCTTTCATTTTGGCATCTTTGGAATCATTATTTTTTGGAGAAATCATCTTTGACACTCTAGAGCTCTTCAAGCTAGGGTTTGCCAAGAATTATTTGTGAAGACGAAATCCTTCACAAATCTGAATGTTTGCAACTGTGGAAGATCACCCAAGGGTATAATTTACAAGCAATTTCACACAAGGATTGCATTGAGCTTATTGCAGGTTTTACGTTATTCAGGAGCTACAACCAGCTAGGATTTCAAGTTTACTTGTAGGTGGAAGACATATTGCTTCCAATTTGGAAGTTTGATCGCCATATGTTGATAATAGCTTGGACGACTAGGGTTTGGGATTCAAGTTTGTAAAGATTTTGAAGAACTTAAGACTTGTTTGAAGCTGCTACAGTGATTTTGTACATTGCTACAGTAGTTACATACTTGCTATGGTGCCCTGAATAGTGAGTTTTCAGAGGCGTTTTGGGAATGGTTAGCTAGCCGACCTTGTCCAAGAAGCACCCAGCTAGCTACAACAGTCTCTTTTGGTAGGTTTTTTTATTGTTTTCAGATCCAATTAAGTGAGAATCTTAAGTCTTAAGGGCTGTTCAACAGTTCCAAGCGGTTTGGAAGGTGTTGTTTGAAGATTTCGGACTGCATTGTGTTGTTCTCTGCCCCAGATTCCACGTCTTTGACAAGGACCCTCATTGTTTTTGACTTGCTTTCTGCATGAGGAAGAGAGAGAGAGAGAGAGAGAGAGAGAGAGAGCGCTCAAGGACATGTACACCAAAATCAAACTCGTTGTTTCAACACCAAACCAATCACCAACTTCATCCCCAAACCTGAGTTAAGTTCGGCTCTAGTGGAAAAAAGAAAGCGAGTAAATCATATTTTTAAATGCCCCTCCTATTCCCTTGAAAAAGCCGAGCTTTAGGCCGAAATGCTTGGTTGCCGAAATGCTTGGTTGCCAAGTTGCTTGCAAATTCCTACAGGAGAACCTAAGTTCAAAGTTTTGTTTGAAGAAAGTTCGGCATTTACTAAACTAAACACCTGTTGCTCCCCTTGAAAATGCCGAACTTTCATCGAAATTCACACTATTCATGACAAAACTTCTATGTTTGCAGAGTCTTAGGTCAGAAAAGTTCGAAGTTAAAGCGGAAGTTTGGGTTAGTGGTCATCGTTTCCTCAAAATTCATAGGATTCCAATGAAAAAGGGATGAGTCTTCCTCATTATGGGCCCCCAAGCTTCAAGAAAAGGGCAACAAAGACCCCCTCCTAAGCATGATCAAAGAATACCAGCATTAAATCTTTATGTTTAAGAGGGATATGGGTTGATGAAGTAAAAGAAAAAAAAAAAGGCAAAATCCAAGCACAAACTAGGCCCTAGTAAACTTCATTCCATTAGCCAAGCAAAGTGTATGCCCTTTCCTAAGCAAAGTTCGGAGTTTGCAAGACCATGGACATTCCAAAAAACTTGCAAACCCCCTTGAAAACACTGAACTTGGGACCTAAACTGATCAAATTTGAAGAAATTTTGGTACTTTTAGACAAAAACACTTGCCAACACCGAGAAAAATACCGAAGTTGGTAAAAATTTAAAGAAAGTTCAGCATTTACTGAACTTTCTACTTGCAAAATCCGTGGAAAAGTCCGAGGAAAACACTGAAATTGACCTATTCATAATAAAAGTTCAGTATTTTCTTGATGTTTTGTCTTGCCACCCTCATGAAAAGGCCGAAGTTTTGGCCAATCAATCAAAATTGTGGAGGGAATGGAGCTTTGTTTCCAATGAATCTTCAAATGCCAAGGTAGAGACCGAACTTCCTCATCTTGTGCTAGCATTTAATGATGTTATAATTCCCCCTTCTAATGTTGAAAGTCTTCTTTCCCAAGTTTGTCTCAAAGTTGGGTTTGCAATCACAAAGGTCACATTGGGAGGCATCAAAGGCCTTTCCTAGAGCAGTCAAAGGCTAGTGTTGATGGAGACTCAAAATTAGGGAAAGGCTTCACCCCCCAAAGTGTTTATCCCAAGCTCATGCAGTTCATTGCTTCCTCCAAGCCAAGAGACCTTCATAGGCACGATGATAGAGTAATGTTCAAATCACATGAGGGGGGTAATCAATTTGAGTTCCTCTGGGAAACGAGAGAATGATGAAATAATGATTTAGACCTGAGTATTCACGCAAGGTGGACGACTCACAGGAGGCCGCGTGGAGATGCTTAGGATAAAGCATTACCATCCAGAGCACCAAATGAGTCGGAAGATCCCCAAGATAAAGCCAAAAGGGAGAATGCCATGAAAGCACCCTGAAGACGTCAGTGAGTAGACCCAATGGGCAAAGCAAGAAGGGTTGGATAAGAAAGGGTCCTTACCACCACCATCGGTAACAAGTTGAAAGCTAGGGCATGAGATTGCAAGAAAGGTCACAGAACAAACAATGCTGCGCGAATATGTAGAAACAGAAAATGAACAGCTGGAAATAATAGAAAGTAAATTTATTGTAAAAGCAATTGCTTTATTGTAAGATGACTACTTGTGGGCCTAGTTTAATGCAATCCAAAAGGGGGTCCCAAGTTAGTTATTTCCTAGTTACTAGATTCACCTACTAGTTGTGACCTCCTAAAGCTGTTGCAGATCTCCTCCCGCACAACACATTGCATAACTCATAAACACACCAAGTTGTTTCTTTCCTTTCTACTGTTGATTTTGAATGTTATTAGTTTGATGTTGAATGTTTTGGGAAAACAACCTACATATGGATCAACCATGGACCTAACGAATCGCCCCAATTACTAATATTGCCTGATGTCCTGGTTGAGCCCGAGAGTGGCCCACTGAATTTTTTTCTTTCAAAGTATAAAGACAAATCAGCCAGACTTAAGACTATGCCCTTTACCCTGTTATTGCTGCATGCTTTACGAAACCATCTTGGGTCAAGGATTCATGCGAATAGTCCACATTTTGTGCAATTGGTCTCTCCTTGTATACAGTTAGTTTAGTTTTCTTTTCTACTTTGGATAGTTTTATTTTCTGTTCTTAGCTTAGATTTCTTGTTTTTTGCTTTAGGCTAGGTTTTCTTTGTTTGCTTTAGTGTAGGTTCGCTTTCGGAGGGGTTGTCTCTCTATCATTTTGTAGGGGTATGTATGCTTTGCCTAACTTTGGTGTATGAAGGCAGGATATATTTCAATCTATTTCTTCGATGCCGACTTTGGTAGAGCACTTAATTCACAGTTGCCCCCGTAGTCAACTAATTTGGTTTAAAGCTTATTCATTTTAATAATCGCTAAAGTTTGTTGTTTCGTCAAAGGGAAGTCATTGCAGGCGAGAAAATTGAAGCTTTGCTTCAGCAACCACTGTAACACTCAAACCCATGTAGGCTTCGTTGCTAACAAGTCAAAATAAGTGTGAAAATAAAAAGGAAAAGAGAAAAATCAAAAGAAAGAAATTGCAAAGAAAACAATTATAAAAAATACTTGGCTTTGGGGGTGCGGACATCTCTACTGGTACTCAAAAAGAAAATTCATCGGAAATAGAGCAATCTCTGTGAGCTTACAGGTGATAACCTTGTTGGGGCTATGAATGCTTACTAGCAGCGAGGAAATATCTAGGTTGCTTTTGGAGTTCACCCTATGTAGCCTACCATGACTGAACAATGATGTCTCAACTTTCTTTAAGCAAGAATGAACTTCACTGCAAACACCTGGCTTCCAAGGTTGGTGACTTGGCTCAGTTTGTAGCCTTATTTTTACCTTGAATTTGTCTGTTTGTCATTTGGTTCGGCCTGTGGGGTGTTAACCAGAGATTCTGGGTTCAATCTAGATAGTCATCCTTAAATGTTCAAGAACATTTCCAAGCTGAGACACCATTTGTTGTGCTCTGCCCCACATTCCCTGTCTTTGACAAGGACCCCCATTGATTTTGATCTGCTATTTGCGTGAGGAAGAGAGAGGGAGCTCTGGGACATGTCCACCAAAATCAAACTCATTGTTGTTTCAACGCTCAACCAATCACCAACTTCATCCCCAAACTTGAGTTAAGTTCGGCTATGTTGGAAAAACAAAAAAAGCAAGCAAATCATATTTTAAAATGCCCCTCCTATCCCCTTAAAAAGGCCGAGCTTTAGGCTGAAATGCGTGGTTGCCAAGTTGCTTGTAAATGCCTAGAGGAGAACCTAAGTTCGGAGTTTTGTTTGAAGAAAGTTCAGCATTTACTAAACTAAATACCTGCTGCTCCCCTTGAAAATGCCTAACTTTTCATCGAATTCACACTATTCATGACAAAACTTTGGTATTTGCAGAGTCTTAGGTCTGAAAAGTTCAAAGATAAAGCCAAAGTTTGGGCCAATGGTCATGGTTTCCTCAAAATTCATAGGATTGCAATGAAAAATGGATGAGTCTTCCTCATTATGGGCCTCCAAGCTTCAAGCAAAAGGCATCAAAGACAGCCTCATAAGCATGATCAAAGAATACCAGCATTGAATCTTTATGTTTAAGAGGGATATGGGTTGATGAAGTAAAAGAAAAAATAAGGCAAAAGCCAAGTGCAAACCAAGCCCCATTAGGAACAACTTCATTCCATTAGCCAAGAAAAGTTTATGGCCTTTCCTAAGCAAAGTTCGAAGTTTACAAGACCTTGGACATTCCAAAATACCTTCAAACCCCCTGGAAAACACCGAACTTTGCACCTAAACTGATAAAATTTGAAGAAAGTTCGGTACTTTCAAACCAAAACACTTGCCAACACCAAGAAAGATACCAAAGTTGGTCAAAATTTGAAGAAAGTTCACCATTTACTGAACTTTCTGCTTGCAAACTCCGTGGAAAAGTCCGAGGAAAACACTAAAATTGACCTATTCATAAGACAAGTTTGGCATTTTGTTGATGTTTTGTCTTGCCACCCTCATGAAAAGGCCGAAGTTTTGGCCAATCAGTCCAAACTGTGGAGGGAATGGAGGTTTGTTTCCAATGACCCTTCCAATGCCGAGGTAGAGGCCGAACTTCCTTGTGCTAGCATTTAATGATGTTATAATGCCACCTTCTAATATCGAAAGTCTTCTTTCCCAAGTTAATCTCGAAGTTGGGGTTGCAACCACAAAGGTCATATTGGGAGGCATCAAAGGCCTTTCCTAGACCAGCCGAAGGCTAGTGTTGGAGACTCAAAACTAGGGAAAGTCTTCACCCCCCAAAGTGTTCATCCCAAGCTCATGTAGTTCATCGCTTCCTCCAAGCCAAGAGACCCTCGTAGGCACGATGTTAGAGTAATGTAAAACTCACATGAGGGGGGTAATCAATTTGAGTTCCTCTCGGAAATGAGGGAATGATGAAATAATGATTGATCTTAGAGTTGTGTATTCATGCAGAGTGGATTCATAGGAGGCCACGTGGAGATGCTTAGGATAAAGCATTACCATCCAGAGCACCGAACGAGCCAGAAGATCCCCAACATAAAGCCAGAAGGAAGAGTGCCATGGAAGCACCCTAAAGACGTCAGTGAGCAGACCCAATGGGCGAAGCAAGAAGGGTTGGATAAGCAACAACCCTTACCACCACCATTGGCAACAAGTTGAAATCCAGGGCATGAGTTACAGCAAAGGTGACAGAACACAGAATGCTACAGGAGTATGAAGAAACAGAAAATGAACAGCTGGAAATAACAGAAAGTAAATTTATTATACATGCAATTGCTTTATTTTAAGATGACTACTTGTGGGCCCAGTTTAATGCAATCCAAAAGGGGGTCCCAAGTTAGTTATTTCCCAGCTACAAGATTCACCTTTTTGTGCCTCAAGCCGAGTGAAATTTTGTCTTCTAGTGAGATTAATTTAAAACAGTTGTGGCTAGTTGAAAAGGTAGTTGACAGTTGCTAAGATCATTAACCAAAAAGCTATCAGGACTTCTAGAAAGAAAATTGGAGCCATTGGATGAATTGAATCTTGGCCATTGATGCAGAATGTAAAACCTATAAAACGCCAGTGCCTCTCTCATTGTTAGAGGTTAGAGGGTTATAAAGTTAGATAGTTACAATTTTAGAAGACTAGCGGGTTAGAAGTAGTTGTAATTAGGAGTAGAAGTAGAATACAGTAGGATTGTTGGACAAAAATTGTTGTAAAGTCAGCTGGAGCAAATGAATAAAACATTGAAATATGGTGTTTTGCCATTTGTCCTAACTTTTTTGCATGGTTTTCCTCCATCTAGTTAATTTAAGTTCAGTGATCTTAATGGTGAAGTGTGAGGGTATTTGATTTGATTTCAGGTTCATACCATTGGAGGCTTGTTGACTATAAGTCTCTATACATGGTTAGTCTAAACACATTATTGTTCTTAGTTCGAATATGGGTGTTTGCTTCAGATTGCACCAAAATTGGGTATATGAATGAATGTCCATAGTCTAAAAATCCCTTTATTCCATTCAAGCTTGCACTATTCCTGTGGAGTTGTGAGTTTATCTCTTGCTAAGCAGGAACTAGTTTATTCGAAATCTATCTACCTACAACACCAACTATTACTATCATTGTCCATAGGATCTCTAAACCCTAATCCTTTTGTTATTTGTTTCATCTAGTTCAAGAAGTAAAGCATCACCAAATAGCCATACCAGATGCAAACCAACTTGTAAAATGCATAAGTCCCCTCATGTCTACCCGCAAAAGACATTAATCACTGAGTTATCCTAAGCAAGTCAAGACCTGACAATTGGAACCTTGAGGTTATCCCCTATGATCAATCTGAAAAGCATTAGGGATTTCCTTATTCAAGAGAGGATAAGATACACTCGGCATTCTATTCTGTGTTGACCGAAAGCGCAAGCAAAGCAAGCTCTTTTTCGCCATCAACACATTGCCCTATCTTTAATGCTCAGATTGCTACAACAGCCATATATATCGTGTTGCAGCCTTGATAGTGATTGAGTATTAGTTTGCAAGGACTGATTTTCAGATCTGAGCAATTAGTGGGCCTTTCCCTCTAATTTGGAAAATTTTGGATGCCATTGCTACCTTTGGAGTCTTGGTTTCTAGCATGTGACATCACAAGAAATTGCTATTAGTGATTGTTCAAACTCATAAAACTATAACAAACCTATTGAGTGCCTCTTTGGTTGACATTCTAAGGTTTTATCATTGGTAGAGCAGTTTATTAAGAGTTTGGAGTCTTAGAGAACATTTACATTATTCAATTGTTAATGTTGCTAGATGGTTGAACGTGGATCAGAGTTGAGCACTCTATCTTGCGTTTGAAGGTAATATCAGGTCTGCAATATTGTTTAGAAATCTGTTTGTAATGCTTTGAACATGTTTCATAAAGTAGAAAGGATGACTTATGCAGATATATCATGTTTTATGCTTGTATATTGTTTAAATGCAATCTGATTAAAAAAATCAGCAAAATATCTTCATTGAACACATATTTGCAACAAAAAAGAAAAAAACAAAAACTATCCAGATCGGGGTAGGATACTATAGTGGTATCATAGTATTAGCCTACAGGAAGACTTTTGATAGGCTAACCCTGGTAGGATACTATAGTGGTATCACAGTATTAGCCTACACGAAGACTTTTGATAGGCTAACCCTGCTAAAAATATTAACCTAGGAAATGGGGACATTACAGTCCGCCCTCCCCAAGATTGCTTGTCCTCAAGCAATTATGCAAAGTACCAACTGCAACTATCTACTAGCTACTAGAACCCCAGAAGAATCTATACCAAGATCCTTCTGAATGCAGCTACAGCCTAAAACCCTGTCTATGCTCGATACTTTGTGAAACTCTGCCTCTGGGTGAAGGAAAACACTCCTCACACTCTTCCTTGCATCCCAGTGCCAAAAAGGGAAACTACTATTCCCACTTCTTGGTGGGTCCTGCTGCACCACTCTGGCATCGTTGGCAAACTACCACATCCTACATCGCAGTACAATCCAAGTCATAGAACTAACCTGCTCCTACAAGATGAAATGAACGTCACTCATGTCAACTAGGAATCTACCGTACTCAACAACCACTGACCTCTGTTGCACCGAGAGCAGTGATGCAACTCAATTGGACCTGAATGGAATGAACTACCAAACGAGTCACCACTTGAATGCCAAACCACCATATATCCATATCCAGTGTACATGAGGAGATGGAAGCACCTTGAAGTGTCATCAACACCAAACCACCATCCGGATCTTGTATGGGAGCAAAAAGTATTTCTAGTGACATAGGCTGATATGAAATCACCACTATGATATTCTCCAAACAAGAGACTAGGGGCAAACGAACAAACCTATGTCACCCTTTGGGCTAACTGGGTGCAGTCCGACCGAACTTAGCTCGGCCGAACTATTTTTCTATCATCTGGCGCTCGTTGGCGCGGTAAGGGCGCCAAGAGTTTGGCCGAACTAAGTTCGGCCGAACTATTTTTAATATAAATCAAGTTCAACCGAACTATCCAATGTGTCATGTGATGTGGCAACCAGAGTTCCCAGACTCGCCGCGAGTCAGGCGAGTTTGCCGAGTTGGCGAGTCGAGCCAAGCTCAGCGAGTTTTGACAACTCGTGACTCGGACTCAGCGAGTTTTTCTCATAACTCGCCTGAATCGCGAGTTAGGCGAGTTATGGAAAAACTCGCCGAGTCCAAGCTCCAGGACTTGCGCCATGGCAGGTCAATGTTTTGACTTGCCAAAAAAAAAACATGAAGTTGTTTGACAAGTTAGTCTCTCCGTCAGGATTCATATATGGAATATAACATTTAAGTATAAGTGGAAATTATATTCCATATATATTGTTAGGATGTTTGAGAGTGGTTTCGGACCTCCATGAGTTATAATGCAAAATCTATTTTTTGGAGGATCCTTCAGATTTCCAGACAGTCAAATTTCAGGCCATTTCAAGATCAGGATGACATTCCAGACTTCTAAGGCGAGTTCGCTCTGACCTTGATGTAAGGGGCAGGACCTAGGAGGACACTATGCATTCAACCAAGTTTTGATTTAGCAACTTGAAGCGTGACCGGATAGTACACAAAAACCCTAGGAATGATCTAAATAACCCCTAATCACTCAACTAAGTTGACCTCCTTCACTCCACCTTGAGGAGATCCACCTGACTTGATGACCTTTGAGAAACTCAATCCCTTCAAGGCAAAGGCTAAGACACTAAAACGACCAACAACAAAACTAAAAGAGCTAACCCTAGAAAGCAAAAAAGTGGGGGTCCCCATTTGCAATGGGGCAATGTGTGAGTACCTCACAACAGGGATGTTTCTTAAATTTTTGAAAAAAGGGGGTGAGTTGGGGATATTTCCTACCTGTCCCCACATCCCAAAAAATCCCCCTATGGGGCACAAGGTTATTTTTGGCAAGGGACATGTCTTTGAGGAGCATATTTTCAAACCCTTTTGGCCCCACAATTCCCCCTTCCATCCAACATATATATAGCCCAAAAACTAAGAGGTCCAAGAAAGACCAAGGTCAACTATAGTCTCAAGGTAAAACCTAAGTTCAACAAGCACACTATTTAATGCTACCATACACAAGCACTCCTTAAAGTTTCCAAGTGAAGATGTTCATGATGTCTCATGTTGGTGCTCCCAGAATTTCAATTTGGCCAAAGAAAATACTAAACAGAAGCCCCAAACAAGTAGATACTCTACCAGCATGCCTTTCATCATTCATGGCATAACAAGCTAGCGCACATTATAATTGGGCTTTATTCAATAATGAGTGCATGAAACAAGTTTTAAATCATTAAAACTCTCTTAATTTCAAGGGTTTTTTATTTTGCCGAGTCACGAGTCGAGTCGGCCTTGCCGAGTCCGAACCGAGTCTGGGAACTTTGATGGCAACAAAATTAACATTTTGTCTACATTTCTGAAACTTTTCACTTCTGCTGTATTTTTCTTCAAGCAGAATATTTTTTTACAAAATCAAAAAATACCCTTTTGTAGAGCTCAAAGTCATGAATCTGGCCATATAATTTTTTTAATATTTTGATTAATTTTAATATTTTTATTTTTTAAACATTGCAAGTAAGTTTTTTAAGTTCAAAAAGAGGTTGATTAGAAATTAAAAAAAAAATATTAAATGATATTAAAAAATTTTACAAAAAATATTTTTCACTAGATGAGAGAATCTTCTCCAAAAGGGTATAATTTTTGTTTTGATAATGCTAAATTTAGTAGACAAAAGGTGACGTCGAATGAAAACTGCCAAAGTCAACTACGTTGGACTTCAAAAAATTATTACAAGAAAAATATAAATCAAAATTTAATTTATTTATTTTTAGCACTGCATATATATGTCCTCTATTCGGAAAATTAAAATCAGGGAAAAATAAGTTCATTTTCATTTTTTTGGTGACGCTGACTAAAACCCCTGATTTTTCGGCATTTTTTAGCAATAAAAAATCTATTTTTGAATATATAAAAAATGTCAATTTTTTTTTAAAATTTTAAAAAATAACAGACATAAATTTCACTAATATTTCTACATTTGATCAATTTACATAATTTTGAAATTCAATTTAGAAATGTCACTTTTATGCGGTCGAAATTAAATAGTTTTAGTTGTGTTGGCCACTTCCTCTATAAAAGGATGACATAGCATTGTGCTTTTACCTGAAGATAGTCCCGCTCTCCTCCAAACTCCCAAACAACCATTGCCCTCCAACCACCTGGTAGGAGATCCATGCACCAAACAGTATAACAACCATCTCTTCCCACAATAAGGAGTACCTCACAGACAAGGGCTAGAACACCAACACCAACCTACTCAACTCTCACCTCCACACCATAATCCAGCTACAATGCACACATTATTGCCTCCTGATCATAAATGGTACCAATGTCTCCATACCTAAACTCACGAGCCAACAAAATATCCAAGGTATACCAACCAAATGCATAAGTATATATGGTATGCAACCCCAATCTCTGGGATAGAACGGCTACATCCTCTACTAAGGAGTCGGCCACTAGGTGAGACGTGTTACAAACAAACTCATCAAGTGCTCCATGGATGTTCAAGACCTCAAAAGATAGTATATCACCCACATCACCATGAAACAACCATCCATGAAGGAAGACCAGCAAAGTGATGTGATCAATGCTCACATGCCAGTAAGTCAATACGGAAGGTCTCCCAGTATCGCTGTTATGACTCCGGCGGCCCAGCCAGCAATACGAATGATACCAAGGGTGTCAACATACCAATACAAACCAAAGGAATTTGCCACATACTCAATGTCCATTTGATAGACATGCCTCCACACACCTCCAAACAACTGAATAGCTGATGTAGACCATGAAAAATTAGGAAGTGCAAGGTAATTCTCAGTAGGACAGCCACTAACCCATAACAGTTCAGTGAAGATGAAGTCTCCAACTAACAAATAAGTAGCTGCCATATTATAAGAGGTCGGTGGCAACCTCAAAAACAAGTTATGATAGCATGTCACACCCATCCAGGACAACTCTTGAGTGGCTGGTCCACGAAAATGGAGCTTGGCTTGTTGAGTCAACAACTAGGGAACACTAACCTTCACAAGCCAACTCTCAATCATTGTTTGGGTCTGATCTGATGCTGCTATCCCTAGGTGAACAAATTCAGTCTTCTCACAAGAAGCATCATCCAAAACATTATGTCCATCTCTCATTTCTTGTACACCATCAAATGGAGAAGCAATATTATTTATTTTTTTATGAGTTCAGGCAGCTAACCTATGAATATGGAGGTATAGTGCTACTGTCATAAATTAGAGATTTAGGACTGACTGTAGCAATCTTTTCACTGCCTCTGAAGCCTTCAATGCTAGAGTGTACTTGGCATGATATAGTCATTAAGTACTCCATGACTCCAACCTAGTCCATGTAGTATACTCTCAAAAATCTCTCCACTAGAGGTGACACCAAAACCACAAACAGTAAGTTATGTGAACCCCAAAATAATTCTAAATTATACCCCGAACCTGATTGCTTTACTTGCTTGGCCACATACTGCACTAACTCATTCCTTTTGTGCCTTGGATATACAATTAAGGTCTCATTCCTATCCTCGAATGGAATACCAACATTGGAAGAAGTCTCCTCAAGACAAGATAATTCCAAAACCCAAGTGCCAAACTTGTAGGGTTCCTCTACTTGCTTCTCCTCATGTGCAATGGCTGCTACAAATGAGGGGGTAGAACTGCTGCCATAAATCAGAATAACAGTCCTGCTGTCATGTCCCATCATGCTATTCTCTAGTACCCAGAAAGTGCCCTCTTCCATAACTTCATGTGCTCTTACAAGTGCAGTCCCAAAAGGTGGCATAGGTACTATAATTTCTTGAGAATGAAGAGGTATAATACTGCTGTCCTTGCCTAGAAAACTAGGACTGTTTATACCTTGTGTTTCATTGCCTTGGTAGACTTCAATGCTAGAGTCTACTTGAATAGTCTTAGCCTCAATAGCTGATACGTTTGCTATTCCTATCCAGCTCCAAGGAGAAATATGCACAACAAACCAAACGTTATTAGTTTGTAAGATCTTCTCATTAGACTATCTCTCGGCTGGTGGTCTCCCAGGGGGGTAGCCAATCACATCATGGTGTGGAATAAGGTCAACCTCAAGTTGGAAATTACGATCCAACTCATGTTCTGCATTAGCTATCGGATCCCACACTATGCTTTGTTCACCAGGTGTATTGCTAGAGTCAAGTGATGTTCCACCTTCCAATTCATACAATGGATTGTCATACGTCTCCTCAACTCCCATCTCAAACAACTAATTATTGAAGGTTATCCAATTTTGATTTTGTGTAGAAAGTGAACTGCTGCTATGATCAAGATCTAAAGAAGAATTATTATACGTGTCATCGCTGATCCCATAGCTGTCCCAACTCTCTTGTGCATCCTCCTCATCACTTTCAGTGGTGTACAGTGGATCCAAAACATCAAGGTTGCTAACCTCATGCTCAAAGTCAGCTGCAAACGAAGATAAATCAGATGTCCTCTCCAGAATACAATCAACTTCACTAGTGCAAATCTGTATGCTTGTACCATGCCCTGACTTAATGATTGCCTTTTTATTTTCAGACTTAACCTCATGCTTGGATCTAATCATTGTCCCACAGAACCCCTTGATATCTGGGTTCCTCATAAGCTTGGCGAGTCTTGTCAACTCGGTAATTGTCTCACTGGAAGTATACATCTATCCAATCACTGTCATAACCCCTACAAGATGGCAAGAAAACTTTGCTCTAATACCACTGTATTAGCCTATGGGAGCCCTGTTGATAGGCTAACCCTACTAAAAATACTGACCTAGGAAATGGGAACATTACATTTAATCCACATCATTTTACATTAATTACTGGTTGTAAGTCCTCATAAAATGAACGGGTGACTACAATTAAATTCTACACTATCCCTATCTGTGTAAAGGGAACTGGTGGGCAATAACAAGTACCTCCCAGTTAGATACTTTGCTTTTCAGGAATTGCAGGAAATGCCTATGTAAATATTTATAAACTCATTGATGTCTGACAAACAGTTTGATACCACATGATGCAACATAGGTGTAGTAGACCTGCATACATGTGATTGCAATATTCAAATTTGACAATTTTCTTAGAATATTTTGATTCTTGAACATCATTTATGGTACATGGATAAATAATATATCCATTTGTCTAATGTCCAGATATTTTTTATCTGATGGTCATATCGAATACTAAATAATAATCAGATGTATAACATTTAAATTATCTAATCCTAGAAAGAGAAACAAAATAGTATTAGCATACAGTAAAAGTTTTGTAAAAGATCTGAAAAGAATGCTTAACTGAAAATAAATACTTTCTAAAAATGTATTCTACCACATAGGAGACTCTTTTTATAGACCATTCAAAAACTCATCATGCAAAGCACACTGAATAGTGTATGTTACCATTGGGCCAAGAAATAAAGCAGCATCTGCTAGACGTGTAGTGATGATAATGTGTGGTTTAGATTCCTCCAATGCATGAACAATGGGAGCTGCTCCTAGATATGTACTGACGCCCTTGTATGCATCAAATTACAGATATCGTCAATATTGAATACAAACATGAACCCAAAAAACAAATTGTGAATAAACTTACCAAATATGTTGAATTCTATCTCAATACTCTACTATACAGAAATATAATTCCACCAAAATTGAATAGCTATAAAAAGCGTAACAAAATTGCTAATTAGGTATATTTTAGCATTTGAATATGCTCATTTGCACAAAGCAAAATTGTTATCTGTAGGAGTAATCTTTTCTTTTAAGTTAAAAGTAACTTAAAAAAATGCTTCTAACATAAGTTACAATAAATGTGACGTGAGAGCCCCACTGCACTTTAAAACACACGAATGCCATCCACAATGAAATTGCCAATTTAAGAGCCTGCCTTGGTGCTCTTTGCAGCCTCAACAACTGCCACATAAATTTTGTGTGTTGCCCATAATCTGTCAGCAGTGTTGCCACTTACCAGTGTCCACATGAATCTAAATTTAAATGATAAATCCTGTCAAGAACAGCATTCTAGGTAGTTTGCATATTTTTTCTTTATTAATTATTTAACCTTTTGACTAAGCCCAAAGAGATGGTAAACTTAATAGCACCACTGCATGCCTGATTTTTAATATAAGACTTAAACAGACATGATTGTAGGGTATGCGGTGCTTGGCAAAGCTATTGTTCACAATTCAAATGGCACTGGGCTAAGTGAACCTCTCATTACCAATTCAAATGGCACCATCTTTGGCCAAGCTACAGTTCACAACTTAAAACACAATGTGCTCAGAAAACCTATAATTAGCTCAAATGAAACTGATTTTTTTTTTTCTTTTATAAATTTACAAATTGTTTTTTATGACAATTGTATGGAGCTATTTATTTAAACATTTCTGAATATAAATCATATAAATTTTTATTTTCAATATTTTTTGAACTTTGCTTTCAAATTTATTTGGATGCAAACCTCCATTTGTTAATATTGAGTTTCAATATTGATTCATGCATGAAACTATTTTTGACGCATCAATTTCATGAAGAGTCCTTTCAGTTATGTTTCCTATACACAAACACACAAACCAATACCATTTCTTAAATCTAGCCCCTCTAACCCCATTTTCCATAATGTTGTAGTTGCCATTGCTATTTCTTGGTTCTGGTAAGATAAGCACTAACATGCAACTGTGATTGAAGTTTCCTTTTGAAAAGAAGCAAACAATTTACTGTTCTGCACACACACTAACTTGAACACTACGTAATAACTGGAACCCAGGGAAAAAGAAGTTCAGGACTTTCAGCTTTCATCAACTTACCATGAAATTTACTAAACATAGAGATATACTTTATAATCCCTTGGACTTCAAAATCAATATTCTTAATAACTGAACCTGCGATGCATGCCAATCAAATATCTCTTTTGAGTAAATTCTCTCGGCTTCCATATTTATTGGCTTTTCCTTTTGGGCAGTTGAGAAATGTTTTCCCCGTAGGGTGTCAGGTTAAGACATTGCATAAATGACAGAAGTACACAGAATATATGAAACTCACAAGTGTTCTATTGATTCATAATAAGCCAATACATACAATGATAGCAATATGTTCGACTACAATAGCATGTCCAAAGACTGGAGACAGATACAATATAAAGGAGTCAGTCAGTTACCCGGTGCCAACTGCCGACAACCGACGGGTTAACTGCCAATGCTAACACAATTTACCTTAAGGCTTAATTACCCGACAACATCACCCCCCCCAAAAAGAAATGTCGTCTCCGGCCGACAGACAACCAAAATGGGAATGATGTACAAGCAAAACTGAAACCCAAAACAACAAATCACTGGGGAGGGCAAGAGGGCGTCCCTGAAGAAGAAGGGGCCGCTGATGTATCTGCACCGTCGGGCTCGACTTGCCTTCAAAGGTCCGATGAAATCCAGCCCCCATCGTTCAAACAGTTCCTGGGCATTAGACGGGTTGAGGGGCATAAAATCCCTCTTCAGCGGCCTCCCCGCCCGTTGGCACGTGTCACAACTTGTCATCCACTCCCGAGCGTCATCGTGCAGTGTCGACCACCATAGCCCTGCCAATAGAACTTTCCTGGCCGTGGTGTCGGGCCCCATGTGCCCTCCTATCGGGCCTTCATGTGCTTCCCATAAAACACCTTGAATTTCTTCCTCCAGGACACATCGTCGTAGGACCTGGTCAGGTCCCATCTTATACAAAAGGCCATTAATGAGTTGAAACATCTTACTCCTTAGTACGAGCTTCCTTCGCTCCCCTGGTGGCATCTCTCTAGGGAATTGTGATGTCGACAGATATTCCCCAATGCTTGTGTACCAGGCAGGAAGAACAGCAATGCGGAATAAGTGGGCGTTCAGGAAGTCTTCATTTACTCCTTCCGCCGGTTCCCCTGACTTGATTCTAGATAGTTGGTCGACTATCACATGGCTTTTCCCAAGTCGTACAATAATGTTGAATGTAAACTCCTGCAGCAGCAGTAGCCATCGGCTAATTCACCCCTGAATGATTGGCTTATTCACCAGGTACATTAACGCCTGGTGGTCCACATAGAATGTGAACGGCGTGGCCAGTAAGTAATGTCTAAACTTTTGGACGGAGTACACCATCACTAGGGCTTCCCTTTTTGTCGTACCATAGTTTTTTTCCGCCTTTGACAGGAGTCTGCTCACGAAGTATACCGGGTGATCTAGCCCGTGATCGCCAACCCGCGCCAGTGTGGCCCCTATGGCAAAATTGGATGCATCGACATGTACATGGAACTCTTTGTCCCAATTCGGATATGTCAGGATTGGCGCACCTACCAACCGTGACTTCAGTTCTTGGAAGGCTTCTTCCTGAGCCGTCCCCCATGCATACCGTTAACCTCTCCTCATCAGCTTGTCCAGAGGGCAAGATACTTGAGCAAAATTTTTGATAAACCGCCTGTAATACCCTATGTGTCCTAGGAAGGATTTGATTTCCGTGACATCTGTCGATGCCTCCATTTCCACTATCACCCGAATCTTGTCCGAGTCAGTCTTGAGTCCAAGCTTACACACTATGTGTCCTAACAGCTTCCCTTGAGGCACCATGAATCTGCATTTTTTGGGATTGAGTGCTAGGCGGGCTCGCCTGCATCTCTCCATGCATTCGCCAAGTGCGGCAAGATGTGCATCCTGGTTACTGTAGATGGAGCAGTCGTCAAGGAACGCCCTGAAGTTTCCTACTGACATCTTGTCAAATATCTGAAGGATTATCCACTAGAATGTCCCTAGCGCGTTGCATAACCTGAACAGCATTCGGTTATACACGTACACGCCATCTTCCACTACGAAGGTCCTTTTTAAATTGTCCCCTTTGGCAATGGATATCTGGTTATACCCAGAAAATCCATCCATAAATGAATAAATTTCATGACCAGCCACTTCCTCCAAGATGCTATCCGTAAATGGTATTGGAAATGGGTCCTTTATGGTGAGCGCGTTAAGGCATCTGAAATCCACGCAGATTCGGATTTGGTTTGCCTCCTTTTTAAGGGATATCACTATGGGCGACACCCACTCGCTAGTCTGCACTTTAAAAATAATCCCGGCTTCGAGCATACGTTCGATTTCATCATTCACTCTCGCAGCATAGTTTTTATTCATTCTGTACAGCCTCTTCCGTACAGGTATGGCCCTAGGTACGAGTGAAATTTGGTGTACGCACAGTTCTAGTGGCAGCCCTTTGAGGTCCTTGTATGTCCAGGCGAATACATCCTTGTATTCCATGAATATTTTAAACTCGGCGGCTTTCAGGACTGGACTCCAGTCGTCGCCAACCAGGATGTTCCTTGACTCTACTTCCGTGCCAAGGTTTGTAGGTTTTACGGACTCTTCGTACCGGAATGGTTTCGTCATGTCAAACCTATGTGTTGGTGCCTCGTTGACAGGAGCATCCCCTTCCTTGTATTCCCCGTACGCTGGCGGAAATTCATTTTCGTCCGGCTCCTCGTCAACCTGCAACATGTTGCACCCATACAACAACTCGTAGTCTTCCATTTGCCAGTGGAAGATCCCATTAAGAGAATCGGTCTTATCTTCCGAACATCCTTGGATTCCCAGGACGCCTTCCTCATCCGGTTCCCTTCCATACTTTCCTTCGTCAACTCCACCCTCACCGTCCGATTCCGATTCTGATGCAAGTTCTTCACTCATGAGTTGTGTTTCAGGTCAATAATAAATTTTCACCCGGCTTTCTCCATGGACAGCGTGTTACGCTTCCAGTTGTGATTCGCTCTGGCCACCACCAAACATCCTCTGCTAAGAAAGGCGGCGTATCCTTTCTTGGTGAGTGGAATCACCACGAAGTCGAGGACAAATGGTTGTGTCCTGATGGTCACTTGTTGCGCCATGAGCGTTCCAAGAGGTTTGATACCATGTTGATCCACTCCCAGTAAGTTGAAGGTTGACGGCCACAGTGTCGGCTTGCCAAGCTTCTTCCAGGTTTCTTCTGGAAGCACATTCACTCCCGACCCGCTGTCGACAATGGTGTGAGTCAAAAATGTGCCAAGTATTCCCATTTCTACCACTGCCGGGTGCCGACCACTGTATAGTGTCAGGACCAATGGGTCTGTTGGTGTTCCGCCAGGAACATCCGTATTCCAGGTCACCTGACTCTGTGGAGTTACTTGCACCGTACGTAGGAGTGTCGTACATAATTGCGGCATCATTTCCAGGAGGTCCTTCATCTTCACAGGTACTTCAATCTGCAGCATTTGATTCAGGATATTTTCCTCAGCCTCAGAGCGGGAAGTACTTGTCGCTTCCTGAGTGTTCCCTTGTGCCAACATTTCCTTCGCCACTTCTTCCTTTGCCTCTAGCACCCGGTGCTTCTCCGTGTGAGGGTCCAGGTATGTGGCCTTCTTTGCCTGTGACTGTGTGATTGCCAATACCCGTTCCTCCATCCTGTCAATGTTGAGCAGGTTCACTCCAGACTTTGGGCAAGTTCCATCATCGTGGTCTCCAAGCCCAAACCATTTGCATAGTTTTTGTGGAGTTTCTTCTGAGGTGCATTCCCTGGCAAAGTGGCCCCATTGATTGCAGGCTCGGCACTAGATCATTGGTCGTCCCTTCGCATCATATTGGATCTGACTCCTATTATTATTGTTATTATTGGTCTTCCCCCCTTGCCGGTTGTTTCGGTATCCGCCAGATGATGCATTATTATTGGCCGTTTGCGAAGTTCCGGCAACCGACTGCTCTTGCATGAAGAGAACTTGTTGGCTCCTGATTTTCATATTGTAGGGACATTCCTTTGTCAAATGTCCGGCAATTTGACAAATGTCGCAAAAACCCTTCTTGGGGTAGGACCCCTTGGTGTGTCAGTCACTCCTACACTCCGTACACAACACGTCGTTTTCTTCAATCTTACTTGTACTCCCCTTCATGGCTTTGAATTCCTTCAACATTCGTTCCATATCTTTTTGGAGCGCGTGCACCTTTTTACTCGATTCGCCACCGCTGCTGCTTTCCTTGTCAGAGTCTTCATCATCGTCACATGAGTATTTATTACTTTTCTTCGTCTTTGACGTTTTGTGTTCGATCTCGAGGTCCATCGCCCTATTATAGGCATCGTCATATGACGTCAAGGGTACAATTTTCATCTTCTTTTGTAGGAAGGATTTCAACCCTTCAACGAACCATCGTTTCTTCAACCCATCTACGGGTTGGCTTTCCATTTTACCCAACAATTCTTTCAACCTCCGGATGTATGCCCGTACTATCTCCTTGGGACCTTGTTTGGTACTGTATATCTCGGCTATGATTTCATTGTCATCACGGAGCAACCGAAACTCCTCCTTGAATTCCTTCTATAGATTGGCCCATGTGGCCACTTTTTGCTTGTCAACGTCGGAGTACCAATCTATTGCAACTCCGCGTAATGTGGCTGGGAACTGTTGTACCCACTCATCTTGGTCTGTCACTACGTTGGCGGACCAAATAGTTTCACATGTACAGCAGTGTCGTACGGGGTCTTCCTTGCCGTCCCCTGTGAACTTTGGCAATTTATGTTTACTTGCCATCCCACTGCTGGGTCTCGCTCTTCTGATGCCTTGTGTCCTTGTACCTGGTGATCCGCTGCCTCCACCTCCTGCACTTGACCCTCCACTCGTGGGTCCTCCGGAGAAGGTTGCTGACCCCGAACCGCACAAATTGCCTCCCGTACGGTACCCTTGTGTTCCCTCGGCACCTTCGGCCGTACTGTCACCTTCGGTCGTCTCCCTCCGGTTGGTTGTCTCCCTCTGGTTGTCCTCCGAAATGGACAAGTTCTTTAGTAGGTCTTTGGTAGCGTCAATCAGGTTTAGATTTCGCCTTGTTTGTTCCACCAACTCTTCGCGACTTCTTATCCTATGGTGGTATTCTGGCAAACTATAGAGTTCTCCTTCGGCACCCTCCGTGACTTCTTCTAGGTTCCCTTCGGGCAACCCTACAACAGTGTAGAGAGTGTAATTCTCTCTGTCTATCTCTGCCTCCGCAACCTCCGTGACAGCTCCTGGGTTCCCTTCGAGCAACCCCTCGACCGGTCATCCGTCGGCAAGCTACCTTAGCCTACGGCTTCGTTCTATCTGTTGTTTGAGATTCAACGCTCTTTGTGCCACTTCCCATTCGTCACTTTGTATCTTTTTATTTTTGTCTTTATTTAGTATATTGGGCATAAATCACTTCCGTACATAGCAAGCACACACCATGTACACAACCAAAAAAAACTTTTATAACTTCATCCCTCATACATAATGTATGTCACTGACATACTCATTACAATGGGGTGTTCTTATTTATTCTCTCTGACCGTCAAAGTTCATGTATTGCGCTCATCTTCTTGGCACTCCCTAAATTCCCGTAGAATTTGCTGTCGTCAGTTCTCTCGGTAGATGTCTTCCCTTCGGTTCTAGAGAGCCAAAAATCCTTGTGCCAAAAGGTTAGGCAGTTCGCTCATCAACCGATTCACAGCGGGGCTTACTCCGAGCAAACTCCACACAGCATCTTCTAGGACATCTTCGGCGGTGGCTTCCCTCCGTACGTGTGTTTCGATTGGCGCCTGTAGGATGTAGGAGAAATCCTTTGTGAGTGTCTTTTCCCCCTCGAACAATTCTTCGAGTTCTCTGTCAGGGTCACTCGTTCCTTATGGTAATGGTTGTCCCATTATCCATGTGCCATGTAGTACGTCCTTTTCCCCGTTGCTCCCAAGTTGTTACTTAGGCAACGGCACCAAATGTTTTCCCCGTAGGGTGTCAAGTTAAGACATTGCATAAATGACAGAAGTACACAGAATATATGAAACTCACAAGTGTTCCATTGATTCATAATAAGACAGTACATACAATGATAGCAATATGTTCGACTACAATAGCATGTCCAAAGACTAGAAACAGATACAATATAAAGGAGTCGGTCAACTACCCGGTGCCAACTGCCAACAACCGACGGGTTAACTACCAATGCAAACACAATTTACCTTAATGCTTAATTACCCGACAACAAGAAATACCTTAATGCTTCCTTCTACCCTAGAATCTTGATGGGCCTCAAAAGTATTTTTTTTTTTGGTTCTATATATGTGTCTCATTTATCTATATATGTTTCAAGTATGCTAAAGAAGAAAGCCATTAATGAGAAGACTGAAACAAGCTTTCTTTACTGATACGTTGTAAATTCTAGATGTTGCTATTAATGTTTGGGTTGTTGAAAAATATTAGAGCAAATATTGGCATTTAATAAAATACATTTTAAGCTTGTAAAAATATTCTATGGATATTGATTAAGCATGTCAAGTATACAAAGAAATCTTGCAAAAGTATTTTGCTCCTCAATACATACCCCTGGTGCACATCTAGGATCTGAAACAAGAGCATCTGATCCTGCAATGAATGGCTCAGCAATTCAAAATTATAACAAACATTTCAAAGACCAAATCAAAACGCCTAAGTAGAAAAGGAGACACTGACATATGAATAAATTAACTATTTCAAATCCTGGATGAGAATGATAGCATTTTAAATATACTACAGAATAGGATCTTAAATTGATGTATTTATTACTAGGAAGTTAGACATTTGCAACTAGCATATTGAAAATATAATGTTTCTTTATTTTGCAAAATATTTAGGATTACCTGTTCGAATCATGAAGGTTTCATAGACAACTGCAACAGTGATAGAAAGAGAAAGCCTTTTTGCTACTCTCAAGACTTCTTCTTGAGCTCCAATTGCATCCACTTTTATTAAAAAAAACAACTTGCAAACATCAGACTCATAAGCATCATTGGCAACTTAAAAAAGTCGTTGCAAGCCTGGAAATATACTACCACAAATTCACTAAAGCTAGCTAATTAAAATTATATTTCTTTGAAAAAATTTCAGGGGAATACTTACTTGCACCCATATTTGTAATTATGCAAACTCCCCTTTCAACTGCTGATGGAAGCAACACTGACATCCATTCTGAGACTGACCCAAAAAGAAGAAAACTGTAGGTAAAAGCAACCCATATAACCAGTATAGAAAATTTTCAAATTCAGAAAATAACATAAACATAATCGAAACATGCATAAAATGACTTGGATGTAAATCTGTGAAGATCAGTCACTGTTACCGATGATATCCACTTTAAAAGATACAGTTATATTTTTGTCACCAAACATAATACTGGCAAAACCTGAAATGCAGCATGAAATTGTAGATTGCAAATGTTTATCCCAAAAAAGTATGAAAAATATCAAGATACAAGTTCAGGGATTCAAGATGCCACAGCCAAGCCTCTCACGGAAAGGAAAATAATAAATCAGGGACAAGTACAACTTGCAAATGTAGTATTCAATCAAATAGATAATTGGAAGGAAACTAGATATGTAATTTTATTATGCTAAAAGTAAAAAAAAGTAAAAATAATACATGGAAAAAGTATTGAGATATATGTTTGAAGGATTTAAAATGTCACAACTACAGTTCTGTCAAGGTAGATGGTCAATCAGCAACAATAAGTACAAGTAGCAAATGTAATCTTAACTGTCATAGATAATTGATTAGAACCTAGATAAGAAGTTCTATATTTATGGTAAAAGTTGCATCCTTCCAAAAAGTGAGTTAGACTAATCAAGTGTGTCCAACGATCACCAGTTTTGCTAACTTTACTGAATGTACACCATCCTCATTCTCCACACACATGGCCACTATTGAGCACACTCTATATCATTTTGATTCCAAGAAAGTGATTTTTTGTAATGCCTCTCATGTATGTGTTCTGTTGTTCATATTTTAAGACATGTTGTGTTCTGTATATTAGATTCAAGATTCTTCGTATCACCATTCTTTTGTATTGGCATCATTATTGGATGCTCTTCACAAGACATCTATAGTATTACTGCATTATGATGGGCATGTTGTTATCTTTCAATTGATTATGCACATGTATGCTCGTGTGATTGTTTCATAATTATAATGTGGTACCTCGTTTGGGGATTGTATGTGCTTCAGCTATAATGTATATGCATAGGTACACTTGATGTGTTGAGTGGTTGCAAGTATAAGACATTTATAGTATTACTACATTATAATGGATATGTTGTTATCTTTCCATTTGATTATGCACATGCATGCTCGTGTGATTGTTTCATTATTATGATGTGGTACCCTGTAATGTCCCCTTCTCCGTAGTGATTAGTTCTATTGCCCGTTAACCTAGTTCAGAGGCCCATAGGCTAGTCGGGAGCAGAAATTAGGGTTTCCTATTTTTTAGGAGGATTCTTTGGTGTTTTCGGGGGCTATATGTGGGAGTTTGATAGTTTGGATTCTGGATTCCTTCGGGGTTTTCAGAGAGCTTCAAGATGGTTCGACATGCATCTACATCGGGTGACTTTTTCTAGACTTACTATTTTTAGTAAGTTTGACGACTGCTCAGAATGTGGTTAAAATCACTTTGGAAACACTTACTATTTTTAGCAGTATGCTATTTTTAGTAAGTACTATTTTTAGCAGTTCTATTTTTAGCAGGATGTCAACAGACCTGTTCAGATGGCTATTTCCGGCAGGTCAGTTTGAGTAGTTGGTCTTTCAACATTTTTTCGGGCTAATCTTGGCAAGGATTCTACAACTAGGCTCAGTGGCTATTTCTAGCAGTATTATTTTGGCAGGATCCGGTATTCACTCAGATGACTATTTTTAGCAGTTCAATTCAAAGCCCCAACTCAGTTCAGTTTTGGTGATTTCCAGCACTTCAGTCTCTGGTTAAATGTGGCAATAATCAATATTTGAGGAGAAGGTAATTTTAATATATTAATACCTTAGGCATGAGGTATTAATATTTGATTATTTTATGGATGGACAACTTAGGAAGGGAGAAAATATTAATTTTATCCTAAGTCTATTTGAGCGAAATTTGCATATGACTTCAAGGGGGTCATCATGGTGTTAATAAATAAAATTATAACTCAAGGCAAATGGGGCGATTTTCTAAGTATATTGCCTTAGTAATATTTTTTATTTGGAAGTCATAGTTGGGCGCCCACTTTACACTTTATTTTATGACACTTATATTTATTAAAAAAGGCGATTTAGGGTGAATGTGAATTGGGCGAACTTGTGCAAGGAAATGAAATGAAATGCAATGCCAAATGTGGATGAAATGGAATGGCATTTGGTTTGGGCGTATTTGGAGTGCATTTGAATTTGAATTTGGTTGGCAAAAAAGTTATAAATAAGTGACTTGGGCTCTCATTTTGGTATCTCAAATAATTTACACCGTTATGCTATCGGATTAACTCCAGACAATCTTCGAGGGTGAATACCTCCTAGGGCTCTTGATAGACTTTGAGTGTGAGACATCACTCCTAGCTGTGATTGGATCTTCTGAATGTGTGGTTCGATTTTAGTGTGCATTTTCGGATTTTCAGTGTGGTGTAGATTTCAGTAGTGTTGTTTTTTGGTGTGGCTGAAGCGAACATTTGATCGTACCTCCCTGCCTGTGCAATCGATTGTTTTGGGTAATAGCTCATTGGAAGCATATCTAGAGGGCGATCATTCTTCTACCTTGGTGTTTCTTTTGGTGTTCTTTCTGATTTTTGGCAGCCAATCGATCTTTCCAGCTGGGTCGTACCATCGCTTGGCTGCCTTGGGTTGTGTGTTGTCTGTTTGTGGTGTTCGCGGTGCAAGTTTGAGTCTCTAGTTGCATCGCCTTAGTCATAGCTTTCATTTGCTTCCGTTTTTGTGTCATTCGGAGTTGATTTGGAGAAGTTATGAGCATTTTGGGGTGTTCGTAGCTTGCTGGTCTGCATGTTTTCTATGCGCGTTATTGATTTTCAGAATTTCATAGTTGTGTTAGAAGAGCTTTTTGGTGTGAGCAGTCTAAGTTGGTTTGGGAGTGATTATCTATTATTGTTGCAGCTGTTGGACTTGTTATCAGCACTTGATTCTTCGTTCTATATGATTTGTAATGCTGGTTAGTAGTACTAACAGCAAGGTTATGTTATTTTTTAGTCCCACTGCATAAGTGGAAGAGGCTGGCTATGCCACCTATCTTTGGGATAGTGATATTTCATGTATTGATAATCCATAATGTGCATTGTAAAGCTAGTTAGTAGTACTAACAGCTATCTTTTGGATTATTGCTTGTAGTCCCATTGCATAAGTGGAAGAGGTTGGCTTTGCACGTATTTTGAATATTCTGTAATACTGTCCTCCCGCTGCATAAGCGATTGAGTTGATTGTAATGTTGTCCTCCCACTGAATAAGCGGTGGAGTTGATAGTAAATTTCATTTCTAGTCCTCCTGCTGCATATGCGGTAAAGTGATTGTTCTTCAGTTTCTTGTATTATCCTTGGTTGGTTTACCGCCAAGTGATCTTCAATATTCTCCATATCCCGCTGAAAAGTGGAAGGGGTTGGCTTGCCGCCCGAGCATTGTATTATTTCTAGTTATTTGAAGCTAACGATCCCCTCAACACCGTATGCTCTCACCTTCTCATATTGGGCACTTGGTGATCAGAAAGTGGAAGGGTTACAACTTCAGCATTATTGTATCTTGATTTCCTAACCTTAACGGGTTCTTGTTGTCATTGTAACTTGAAACAAATTGAAAAAATTGTTGGGGATATTACATACCCCGTTCAGAGATTGTATGTGCTTCGGCTATTATGTATATGCATAGGTATATTGACATTTGTTGAGTGGTTGCAAATACTAGGAATTTTTCTACCTAGCTTCACAGATCTGAGTTATTCCCTAACAATGGTTATTAGGAGGTGTCATATTGGCCATACCCATTTTACCTCACTCATCGTACTCAAATTGAGTACAATTTCCCTGTTATTTTGTTTATTGATTACTCCAAATATCATGGTTGGTAGTATTCCGAAAAAACCTTAATCCCTATGTGGACGTCCAATAATGAGTGTTTGGATGTTATGCTGATTTATATTTCCCGTAAATTTAAATGTGAAAATGAGCTTTTATGGTTTTGGATCATAATTCTATATTGAAATTGAAATATGACTTGTGAGTCCTCCTTAATTGTGTGTTTTGGGAAATGAGAGTAAATGAAATCAATCTAGGAATTAAAAAGAAAAATTTATTTATATATTTATTTTATTGTTTACAGAAATGAAATTGGCTTTGGGTTAAAAAGGGCAAAAAGACATTCATTTGGAGTGAGTAAATTTTTTAGAGTAAAATAGAGAATGGAGAAATCAGAAAACCCACTTTGGCTCGAGTCTTTAAACTGGGATTTTGAATCCATTTGAGCTCGAATTTGCAAGAGATCAGTTGCATTTGGATAGGAATTGGGAAGGGAAGTGGTGTCTATGAGTGCTCATGGATCCATTCACTATGTTGAAAGATCTTTCAATTTGAATTTCTTGCTAAGAATTGAGATAATTTGTAGTTTCTTTGCCTATGCTTGTTTTCGTTAATTCAAAAGGTTAAGTTTAGCATTAATAGGAGATTTTAACTCTCTTTCGCTCTTTGTTTCATTCAAAATTACCATGTGAAATTTTCATAAAAAATTCCCAAAACAAGGTTACTATGCCTAGATTTTATAAAAATGGTCAATGTGGATTTTATGTTAATAAGTGGTGGTTGGGCACTTTCTTTCCAAAAGGGTATTCTTAGAATTTTGATTTTGTGACTTTGATTTTTTAATAAAATCTGAAGCTATTTTAATGGAATTCAATGGACATTTCTACTTTTGTGTTTTTAAGGAATTTGAAAAAATGGAAAATTGTGATGGTTTTTGGGTGAGTTATAATGCGGGAATGAAGGTGCACTTTGTAGATTGTAAAAAGAAATCTGTTGGAACCATGTTGTGAAAACATGAAATTTTGCATTATATTGGTTTTGAGCATGGTGCATTGTGTCAATTTATGATTCGTTGGAAAACCTGGTGAGCTTAGGATGTAGGTACTAGAGAGGGTTATAGGAGTGGCTTCCAACATGTCTCTTGTCCAAAGTGGTATGCAAGCAATCACGGGCGGGAGTCATATAATCAAGTGAAAATTAATGAAACATGGGTATTTAACCAATACAGATAATGGATGCCTCTCTCATGCCTTGAGTGCTCGTAAAGGCTAAGGATGACTTGGGAAGACATGTCCCCTCATGGAGTGTTGGACTTGTATGATTGAGTATCCACATCCATGGGAAAAGGTACTAGGTTCCACATGATGGCACTCCCTAACTGGCTCTGTAATGTCCCTACTAGTTAGAGACCACTGTCCTGCAAAACAGATTGTTAGAATACAACAAATATACATATATAGCTAATCTAATTTGCAATTAAACTTAAATTACTTAATTAATGCTAATCTCAATTCCTATTTAATAAAAAGGATACAAGTGCAGTACTGAGACATGTCCTTAGGCGGCTGTGAAACTCGCCTTCTTGGAACCCATCTTGGTTCCAAGCCATCCAGGAAATCGAAGGTTAATTTGATTCCTGTCTTGGATGTAATTTCTTACACCCAAGCCATCCAGGAAATCGAAGGTTAATTCAATTCATGTCTTGGATGTAATTCCTTACACCCAAGCCATCTAGGAATCGAAGGTTAATTCGATTCCTGTCTTGGACATAATTTCTTACCCCCAAGCCATACCAAGGAAGACCATCCTATATGATCCATTCCTTGCCTTGGATGATGCATCTCATCATCCAAGTCTACCAGAGAGGACCAGCCAGATCCGTCTCTTCTTGGATGAACTTAGTCAACCAAGCCATATATATCCATATAGATATTCAGTATATACTGCCTACTAGGGATTATCATAATCCCTCCATTAGGCTAAGGGAGTTTCCTCCCTATAACCTCCATCATATAATCACATTTATATTACATTTTATAATTTATTACTACTTTCCATTCCATAATCCACATTTACATATTCCTAACTTAACATGTATTCCATAACATATATTCAGGAAGTGTCCATTATCAAACATTCACATTTATTAACGTATATTCCTAACTATTCATTGATATGTATTCATTAACATATGTTTATACATATTCATTAACATCTAAAAAACATTCATTAACATATGTATTAAACTGTTCATTACTATATTCACTAACATATGAATTAAAGTATTTAGTATTTATATTCATTAACATATGTAATAACATGTTCATTATTTATATTCATTAACATATGTAATAACATGTTCATTATTTATATTCATTAACATATATAATACAATATTCAATCCTTACTTACCTATGCGTAACCTGTTGTCGTAGCTTCCAGACCTTTCTCTCTAACCACGTAGCAGTCCTTCTTCCTTTTCCGTTGCGGCCCTCCCATCTGTGTGCTACTGTTTCCCCTTTATACCCCGTGAAGGGTTTTACCCCTCCACGGGTCCCCTTCCGCACGAAGGGATGCGATGGTAATCGCAGGCTGCGATTACTGTCGCACCACTTCGTCCGAGGGTAATCGTGGGGGGGGGCCTTGTTAATAGTTTTAATATATGTTAATATTACATTGTGCGGGGTGGCTTTATTATATTTTGAATATTTGATGTTTTAAATATATTAACTATTACATTGACATATATTAAATATTGACATTGTAAATATATTAAATATTAAATAATACTTTCTTTATTATTATATATTAAATATATTTCCATTATTTTTTATATATTACTATTTATCATTTTAATCATTTATTTATAATAACCTTATTTAATTAATCCATATATTAATATTATTAAATAATCTTACATTAGGTGATACCGTAGGGGTTATCACAGGCTCTTTAGCATCTAATCCTAGTGTAGTCTGAGTAGCACCTAAAAGATGTGTTATGCATTTCTTTGTTGGTGTTGTTTATTTCTCATATATAGATGTCATGTACTCTCCATGTATGATGTGAGCGTATGCCCCCTCCCTATGTGTTTTATGTGTGTATTTGGGTTGTGTGATCATCTCCTAGCATGGTTGGGTGAACCTTCGGGTCTCACATGGTCAAGTAGCGTGGAAACCACCATTGAGGATCGAAGGACTATGGAACCGAGATAGCATCGGAATCCCCTATTCTTCATTTCCCTTTACATTAAGAATAGTTTCTTTTAAAGAAAATTGTATATTCAAGGTGTGATGTCCCCTTCTAGCTTGTGATTAGCCTATCAAAGACCCTCGTAGGCTAGTAGGATTGGATAGAGGGTCACCTTGGCGTGGAGATCTTCCGGGGACAGAGCAGAGTACACTTCTGGGTTGCCAGAGTTTGTTTATGATGAGTTTTGCTTTGAGTTTGGCTTGGCCAGGCTATTTTTAGCAGTTGGAGATGGACCCCTGCTATTTTTAGCAGACATCACGGTCATATGGGTGGTCAACTGGTGAGCTCCAGTTTCAGACGGCATAGCTAAATTCAAAATATTCGTGGAGTTAGACAAGTTTGAATAACTTAGCATTTATTATTAAGTGATTTAATAATAAAGTTATAAAGTGACTTTATATTATAATCACTTAACTTGAGGGTCAACTCATCATTAGACGGGGCCATGTTTTTAATTAAATTATCTGAGCCAGACTATTGAAATATTAAAATTAAATGCCCATTTAATGATTAAAATCGTTTTGACACCCAAAGTGAACTTAAATGAAACTACAAGCAAAATTGTAATTAAGAGGATTAGGGTACGATTTGCAAAAAAAGGATATATAGCGTTGAGTTTGGAAAGAAGAGGATGGCTATTTTTATTTTGACATTGTGAAATTGAAAGGGTTTTGCTCTGGAGACTAGGGTTTTCAGCCACCATTGGAGGACGTAGTTGCTTCAATGTTCACCATCTAAGCTGATGAAATATTCAGTGATATTTGGTTTCAAGAAGACTTCATTCAAAGGTCTTATTTGCATCTAATTGCGCAGAATTGAAGAATAAATTCATGAGAAATTATTGCAGATTTATTGAAGAAATTTTGATGATTAACAAGTACGGTACGGATTGCTACAATGCCGCCGTACTGACTGCTACAGTGCCGCCGTACGGACTGCTACAGTACCGCGTGAACACTAAAAAAAATTTAAAAATAAAAATTTGCAGTTTGCAGATTTTTCATCTACTGGGACAGCAAAAATCAGGTTTTTATCTTACATTGTAATGAATTTGTTTTTCAGGCATATTGGCCATAAAACAGAACAAACATTCCCTTGATAGTCTCGTAAATTAATTTCAGCAGTAATATATTATTGTTTCAGTATTATTTTAAGCAGAGGAGTTTATTTCAGTATTGTATCATTGCTCATTGTTACCAAAAAAACACAAAAAAATCCATAAACATTCAAAAACCAAACAAATTCAAATCTACTGCATTCAAAAGAAACAGTCAGCAAAGGAGAGCCAAGTTGGGTTCTTACATTGGTATCAGAGCTAAATCCTACCATCCTGAGGGTTTAGCAATCACATGCAGCCGCCTGAGGTTGGCTCTCACAGATATTACACTCGCAGGCGAGCTTTGTTTGACAGGGAACAAAAATTTGACAGGCAGCCGGGCACCATGGGTGATAGGCAAGGGGGTAGCCCACCCAAAGGTGATAGGAATGAGGAGCAAGAAACAAGGGAATTTTTCAGAGCAATGGCTACAGGACAGCAGCAGATGGCTCAGGCCTTGCAGGCCCTCACCACCATGATTGAGCGCATGAACCCACAAGACAGACAGAATCAGGAGCAAGGAGATAACAGGAGTGCAGTGGGGTCACCTAGAGCTCATAGGACTCATTCCAGGACAGCAGACAGGCCTACACGTCCTACCTTCATTAGAGATGAGCCTGAGGTAGCACCTCCAGGAGAACTAGGAGAGGAGATGTTCGCAGATATCCTCATGGCTGCGAATGACGAATGGGATTTATTAACTCCACAGGTGCAAGAGAGGATGACATTCGAGAGGTTTGTTAATCAGAGGAGAGAGCATTACAGGTCACTCAGACAGGATAGGAGGCCTAGAGGTCAAAATAGTGAGCTGAATAGGGTTACAGGCAAGCTTACTATGCCTACATTTGATGGGAGTGGTAAGATGACAGCTCAAGCTTGGATTCATAAGCTTGACACATTTTTGGCGCTGAGGCCAATGACAGAGATTGAAGCTATCAAATACGCCACTTTGCATTTGGAGGGAGTAGCACATGATTGGTGGTACCATGGTATGGTAACACTTCAGCATAATTAGGTGACAGAGTACCAGGACTTCGTGGATAGGTTGGTTGAAAGATTTGACAAGAAAGATCCAGAGGTTTACTTCCGGGACCTAGCACAGCTAAAACAAACAGGCAACTTGGAGTATTTCATTGGTGAATTTCAGCAATTGGCAGTCATGGTGCCAAATATTTCAGAGCGTAGATTGATAGTTCTTTTCATTGAGGGCCTATCCGAACCACTGAGAGGTTGGATAAAGGTATTTGATCCTATTTCTTTACAGGAAGCTATGAAAAAGGCAAGAAGTATGGAACATGCAGTCCCAACAAACAAATTTCAGTCCAAAGGAGCATCTTCTAGTAAGGATAACAAACCATTTTATAAAAAACCAGAGAGGACTGATTTTAAAAATGATTCTAAAGATAAAACTCCAGCACCTTTTGACAGGGAAACATTAAATGATTTGAGGAAGAAAAAATTATGTTTCTACTGTAAGGGACCCTATGATGCAAACCATGATTGTCCTCTTAAACCAAAGGGCAAAGCTAATAGAGTTATGTGGGCATACTATGAGGAATCAGAATCAGATAATTCAGACCAGCAGTCTGATATAGAGGAAATAGATGGTGAAAAAAAGGAAGACAAAGCTGAAAACTTGTCTAAAATGGAGTCCAAGGATGGGGAAGGAGATGGGCAACTTAGGGAAGCTCGTCTCACAAGTATTAGGCAGGAAGGGTCATTCCGGATGAGAGGAGTGCTTGCTGGACAGCAAGTCATAACTTTGGTTGATACAGGTGCCACTCATAATTTCATTGATGCTAGGATGGTGGAGAAGCGTGGCATACAAACAGAGGAGTTTGGGGGAATTAGAGTGAGGGTAGCTGATGGCTATGTCCTCAAATGTGATCATAGGATCAATGGACTCCCATTGAAAGTTAATAATTATGACTTTAAGGCAGATTTCTATGTTGTGCCTATGGGAGATACAGATATAGTCCTTGGGATGAGTTGGTTGCATGATATTGGGGAGTTCACTCTTAACCTCAAGGAGATGGAGATGAGGTTTAAAGTGAATGGGAAGACACATATTCTTAAGGCAATCAGGGACAGTGATCTCAGGATGGTTTCTTTCCGGAGGATGGCTAGATTGATTCGACATGATCAGGTAGAGTGGGCAGCAGAGTGCATGTTGATGCCATCACAGGAGGGACAGCAGAAGATTGAATATCCTCCTAATATTCAGGAGCTTAGAGTTAAACACTCTAAGGTGTTCAGTGACATTCCACCAGGTAGACCACCAGACAGGGGTATTGAGCACATCATTGAGTTAGAGGAGGGGGCTAAACCCATCATGATTACACCTTACAGGCATCCGAAGAGGTTGAAGGATGAAATTGAGAAAACCGTAAAGGAGTTACTTGCTATGGGCCACATTAGACCAAGTAAGTCTCCTTTCGCTTCTTCAGTGGTCTTAGTGAAGAAGAAGGATGGGACATTGAGGATGTGCATTGATTAGGCAATGGCTACGCAGCGGACAAAACGGCCCACCGGTGCCATGCCTTCCCATCCCCATCTCCATCCCCATCCCCCCATCCCATCACCGTCCACTCAAACTCACTCGCGAAACAAGATGCTCCGTGTTACCTACTACCCGATGCTACCGTGAAAAGGAAGGAGCTATTTTTTAATGTTTATTTTTTATTTGTTCATTTTTATATGAAGTTTCTTATCCGTTTATATTATCATTTTATTTATTTTTTTATATGAATTTTTAAATGTCTATATAATGTATTGTTAAATATTTTTTTAATAAATACCATATAAAAGAATTTCATATGTTATTTTTTTATTGCTTTATAAACATGTATAATTTTTTAAATTTAATTATATATAATTTTTAATTGTTATAAAATTTACTTAAAATTATAATGCTTAAATTTTAACTAAATCTATAAAATTATAATGTTTAAATTTTAAGTATCATTATAAAATTAATTTTAAGTAAATTTTTATAGTAATTTTTTTAGTAATTTATTAAAGAAATAATTTTAAAATTTACTTTAACTTATAATATTACTACAAAAATTTACTTAAAATTATAATGCTTAAATTTTAAGTAAATCTATAAAATTAATTTAAAGTAAATTTTTATAGTAATTTTTTCATAATTGTTTATTTTTAAAACATCTTTGAAATTTAATAAACAATCATGGAAAAAAATATTACTATATACAATAGATAAAGTCTACTAGGGTTATATTTTAATTAAATTCAAGTAGGGTTAAAATTTAATTAAAATTAGAGTTCAATTTTACTTATGATTCAATTAGGATAAAACATATTACAATATACAATAGATAAAGTCTACTAGGGTTATATTTTAATTAAATTCAAGTAGGGTTAAAATTTAATTAAAATTAGAGTTCAATTTTACTTATGATTCAATTAGGATAAAACATATTACAATATACAATAGATAAAGTCTACTAGGGTTATATTTTAATTAAATTCAAGTAGGGTTAAATTTTAATTAAAATTAGAGTTCAATTTTACTTATGATTCAATTAGGATTACCTTTATTTGATAAATCTTAGGGTTATGACAATTTTATGGTTCAAAAAGGATTAGAATTACCATAAAAATTTAAAATTAAAGTTAGATTTATATTTTTATAGATTTACTTAAAACTTAAACATTATAATTTTTATGGTAACTCTAATTCTATTTGAACCCTAAAATTGACCATAACCCTAAGATTTATCAAATAATGGTAATCATAACTTGAATCACAATTAAACCCTAATTGAACTCTTACTTTAATTAAAATATAACCCTACTTAACTCTAAATCTAATTAAAATATAACCATAGTTGACTTTATCTATTGTATATAATAATATTACTTTTCATAATTAGTAATATTTGAATTTTTACTACATCAATCTTTACACCCATATTTATTATATTTGAATTTTTACTTATGATTCAATTAAGATTACCGTTATTATACCAACAATACACTCTTTCGTATCACAGTCTGTAACCCTAAAAAATGCTTATGCGCTTTCCTTTTTAGGGCAACTTCCAAAGATAGCCGTATTAGGGTTTTACCATTCTCCAAGAAAATAGGAACCCTAAAAATTTTTCCGGGGCGATGCCCCAAACCCCACGATTGAGGAAGAGTGTATAGTACTCAACTTTATCAGTTGCCACATGTCTTGCATGTCTTCACCCGTCATTGAAATCTCCTAGAAATAACTCTTACGTGTCATAGGAATCCATCATAACCGTTTCAGCCATGATCTCCTTACACACAATTCAAGATGTCGACACATCAACATGCCAACTAGACATGTACACTCACACTTAATTACATTATTTGCAAGAAATACATTTTACAAAACAAATAATAAGATTAGAATTACCATAAAAATTTAAAATTAAAGTTAGATTTATAATTTTATAGATTTACTTAAAACTTAAACATTATAATTTTTATGGTAACTCTAATTCTATTTGAACCCTAAAATTGACCATAACCCTAAGATTTATCAAATAATGGTATAATGATACTTAAAATTTAAACATTATAATTTTAAAAATTTAGTTAAAATTTAAGCATTATAATTTTAAGTAAATTTTATAACTATAAAAAATTATATATAATTAAATTAAAAAAATTATACAGGTTTATAAAGCAATAAAAAAATAGCATATGAAATTCTTTTATATAGTATTTATTAAAAAAAATATTAAACAATACATTATATAGACATTTAAAAATTCATATAAAAAAACAAATAAAATAATAATATAAACATATAAAAAACTTCATATAAAAATGAACAAATAAAAAATAAACATTAAAAAACCGCTCCTTCCTTTTCACGGCAGCACGGGGTAGTCAGCACAGCAGTCGAAGTAAGAGTGAGTTTAAGTGGACGGTGATGGCATGGGGGATGGGGATGGGATGGGAAGGCATGGCATGGGCGGGCCGTTTTGTCCGCTGCGTAGCCATTGCCCATTGATTACAGGGTGCTTAATAGGAAGACAATTAAAAACAGATACCCCATTCCTAGGATCGATGAGTTGATAGATGAGCTTCATGGAGCTTGCTTCTTCTCGAAGATAGATTTGAGATCAGGTTATCACCAGATCAGAGTTAGAGAGCAGGACATTGAGAAGATAGCCTTTAGATGTCATTGTGGCCATTTTGAGTTTGTAGTTATGCCATTTGGGCTAACTAACGCACCTGCTACTTTTCAGGCAACAATGAATCAGGTTTTCCATCCTCAATTGAGGAAATTTGTACTTGTCTTCTTCGATGATATCTTGGTGTACAGTAGATCTTGGGAGGAGCACTTGGTTCACCTTGACACGGTGTTGGATATATTGGGCAGAGAGTCCTTGTATGCAAAGGAGTCAAAGTGTGATTTGGGCATGACAGAGTTGTTGTACTTGGGTCACATCATCAGTGCAGAGGGCGTACGCATGGATCCTGAAAAGATTCGTGCCATTGTGGAGTGGCCTTCATTGGTGAACCTTACACAGTTGAGGGGCTTTCTGGGATTATGTGGTTTCTACAGGAGGTTTGTGGATGGATATTCTAGGCATGCAACACCCTTGACAGATTTTATGAGAAAGGGAGCTTTCTTGTGGACTCCCGAGGCACAGGACTGTTTTGAGAAATTTAAGGAGTTGATGACTTCTTGTCCAGTGTTAGCATTACCAGATTTCAGCAAACCTTTTGAGCTACACTGTGATGCATCCAGAGAGGGCATTGGAGCGGTGCTTATGCAGGAGAAGCACCCTATTGCTTATGAGAGCAGGAAATTGAGAGGGCCAGAGCGAAGCTTCAGCATATATGATAAGGAGATGTTAGCCATTATGCATGCTTTGGCTAAATTCAGGCAATATTTGGTAGGTAGCAAATTTTGTATCAAAACCGACCATAATAGCCTAAAATACTTTTTGGGGCATCAAGATCTCAATGATAGGCAGCAGAAGTGGGTGAGCAAGTTACAGTCCTATGACTTTGACATTACATATTTTAAGGGGACATAGAATGTAGTTGCTGATGCCTTATCACGTAGGCCCCATTTGAGCTTATTGACAGACATATCGGAGGATTGGAGACACTTGATCCTTGCAGAGTATGCAAAGGATACTTGGGCAGCTGGATTCATAGATGGGAATATTCAAGACAGCAGATACACCCTTGTGAACGAGCTCATCATTTACAAAGGGCGAATATTTTTGGTTCCAGGATCAGCAATGAGGAGGATGGTTCTGAAATCTTTTCATGATTCACCTATGGCAGGACATCCTGGTTACTACAAGACATACTGGTAGATTAGAGAGCGCTTCACATGGAAAGGGCTCAAAGCAGAGGTACTTCAGTATGTTAGGGAGTGTCCCACCTGCCAGCAGAATAAGCAAGAACACTCCTATCCAGCTGGTTTACTTCAGCCACTTCCGATTCTTGATAGGAAGTGGGAGTGTTTGTCTATGGACTTCATCACAGGACTGCCTAGAGCCCAAGGCAGGGACTGCATATATGTGGTTGTGGATCGCCTTACGAAGTTTGCACACTTCTTTCCAATCACTGCTACACAGGTGGAAGAGTTGTTCTTCAAGGAGATATTCAGATTACATGGTTTACCTCGGAGCATTGTGAGTGACAGGGACAGCAGGTTTATGAGTCACTTTTGGCAGGAGCTATTCAGGTTGTGTGCGACAGAGCTCACTCTGAGTACTAGCTACCACCCTCAGACAGATGGTCAGACGGAGATAGTGAACAAATGGGTGGAGGGATATCTCAGAAATAATATAGCAGGGCAACAGAAGGCATGGGTAAAGTGGATTTATCTCTGTGAGTATTGCTACAATACCACTTATCACATGTCTATTCAGATGTCACCCTTTATGGCCCTGTATGGGTATGAGGCACCCAATTTTATGGATCTGCTTTTGAGTGACAGTAGAGTGCCCAGTGCAGGTGATTTGTTACAGGAGAGTCAAGACATTGTTAAGACTCTCAAGGATAATATAACTAAGGCACAGAATCAGCAGAAGCAGTATGCAGATTAGAAGAGGACTGAGCGGACTTTTGAGGTTGGAGATATGGTGAATCTTATGTTGCAGCCTTACCGTCAATCCACTCTCAAAAAGAGTGTTGCCGAGAAACTTAAGCCACGATACTATGGTTCATTTAGGATTATCAGGAAAGTGGGAGAGATGGCTTATGAGTTAGATTTGCCGGCGGAGAGCAAGGTGCACAACGTTTTTCATGTGTCACGCCTCAAGAAGGTGCTAGGACATCATATTGTGCCTTCTACAATACTACCACCCCTGGATGATGAGGGAAAACTTGTTTTGATACCGGAGGCTATCATTGATTTCAAAGAAAGGAACTTGAGGAGACGTACCATCCGGGAATATTTGGTGAAGTGGAAGGATTTGCTGGTAGAGGATGCTACTTGGGAGAGCAAGGAGATTTTACAGCATCCAGAGTTGAGATTGCTTGAGGACAAGCAATTTCAGGGAGGGCGGACTGTGATGTCCCCTTCTAGCTAGAGACATCACTCTAGCTTGTAATTAGCCTATCAAAGACCCTCGTAGGCTAGTAGGATTGGATAGAGGGTCACCTTGGCGTGGAGATCTTCCGGGGACAGAGCAGAGTACACTTCTGGGTTGCCAGAGTTTGTTTATGATGAGTTTTGCTTTGAGTTTGGCTTGGCCAGGCTATTTTTAGCAGTTGGAGATGGACCCCTGCTATTTTTAGCAGACATCACGGTCATATGGGTGGTCAATTGGTGAGCTCCAGTTTCAGACGGCATAGCTAAATTCAAAGTATTCGTGGAGTTAGACAAGTTTGAATAACTTAGCATTTATTATTAAGTGATTTAATAATAAAGTTATAAAGTGACTTTATATTATAATCACTTAACTTGAGGGTCAACTCATCATTAGACGGGGCCATGTTTTTAATTAAATTATCTGAGCCAGACTATTGAAATATTAAAATTAAATGCCCATTTAATGATTAAAATCGTTTTGACACCCAAAGTGAAATTAAATGAAACTACAAGCAAAATTGTAATTAAGAGGATTAGGGTACGATTTGCAAAAAAAGGATATATAGCGTTGAGTTTGGAAAGAAGAGGATGGCTATTTTTATTTTGACATTGTGAAATTGAAAGGGTTTTGCTCTGGAGACTAGGGTTTTCAGCCACCATTGGAGGACGTAGTTGCTTCAATGTTCACCATCTAAGCTGATGAAATATTCAGTGATATTTGGTTTCAGGAAGACTTCATTCAAAGGTCTTATTTGCATCTAATTGCGCAGAATTGAAGAATAAATTCATGAGAAATTATTGCAGATTTATTGAAGAAATTTTGATGATTAACAAGTATGGTACGGATTGCTACAATGCCGCCGTACTGACTGCTACAGTGCCGCCGTACGGACTGCTACAGTACCGCGTGAACAGTAAAAAAATTTAAAAATAAAAATTTGCAGTTTGCAGATTTTTCATCTACTGGGACAGCAAAAATCAGGTTTTTATCTTACATTGTAATGAATTTGTTTTTCAGGCATATTGGCCATAAAACAGAACAAACATTCCCTTGATAGTCTCATAAATTAATTTCAGCAGTAATATATTATTGTTTCAGTATTATTTTAAGCAGAGGAGTTTATTTCAGTATTGTATCATTGCTCATTGTTACCAAAAAAACACAAAAAAATCCATAAACATTCAAAAACCAAACAAATTCAAGTCTACTGCATTCAAAAGAAACAGTCAGCAAAGGAGAGCCAAGTTGGGTTCTTACACAAGGACATTTGAGTCATCAGGATGTAATTATAATATTGAATTTTAAACCTCTCTTGCAAGAAAACTTGTGAGAAGGAGATTTTTTAAATCGATGTCCATAGGGTGGTGGTTCTAGTTGTTCAGGCGCTGAGGCCGAGAGTTCTACGGTGGTGCAAAGGAGGTTGGACCACTCATGTGAGCTCTCGCTTCATGCGGACAAAGGACGACCTACGTCATTGGGTGTTTGGCTTTCAGGCTTAATGGCATTCAATGCTAGTTACGCCAGGTTGTGACTTTTTATGGTCCCTAAACTGCCTGAGAATGGCATCGATCCTAATGTTGCATGGGAGAGAGCAGTGCTAAATCCTTCAAACAGGCGGAGGTGGAGTCGCAGAGTCTTCCAAAACGAGCCAAATTCCTCTCGAAGCAAGTGTCGGACGAAGGAGAAGCAAATGGCGGAGGAGGAAGAGGTAAGACTATCCCCGACTCTGATGGAAAGAGTAGGTTGAAAAAAATTGCCATTTCCCTTGCAACTCTTGACATTAACAAGTTACCCTCTAGAAACTATATGAATACCTAGCTTCAAAACACTTGGGATTAAAAGCTAGGGTTTAACTACACATTCTGTAATATGATTTAGAAAGGGCTTTTCTTAATTTTTTTCAAAAACCCTAAAAGTCAAAAAGAAGCCATTAAAAGGCAATATTGGACTATCGGCTCCAACTGCTTCAAGGCTATTAGTTGGGCACCGAATGCAAATGCTAAAGAAATTCTAGCTCTTTCGAGCCCTAAGTGGATCACTATTCATACATACCTCCATTCTTAAGGAATGTCATCCCTAGAGCCATGGAACCCACTGGGAATGTCCTTAGGATGGATGAAATGACATCCTTGTTGCCAGACATGGATGCAAGAATGCTCGTTTCGATGAATCTTGGGAGAGATCTTCCGAGAGAGCTTAAGATGGAATTAAAAATGAAATCATCATCTACCCTATTCTATTTTGGGGGGGATTAACATGTGTTTTTTATGCAAAAGGGAAGGGCATGTGAAGAATAATTGCCCCTTGCTGAGGAATAATAAAAAAGATGATAAGCCTAACCCTAAGTCTGTGAATTCCGCTAACCCTAATTTGGCTGTTGAGAACGATGGTAACTCCAATTGTTCGCCCCCCTATGAGCCTCTGATTGTTGTTGCTAATGATGTTAACCCCAATTCTTTGATCTCTGACCCCAAATCTTTTCAAACGCCTTCCACGATTGTTCAGACTGATCATTCATCTATTACTCCCAAGTCCAATCATGATGGTTCCTTGATTAGTAAGCTTGATGCTATCAGTGTTGCGATTCGAAAAGCCAATCGATCTTTTGTTGTCGTTCCTCCCCCTGAACCTCTGGTCGATCCCTCTGGCCTTAAGGCTCCACCCTCTGGTCAGGGAGATAGACTCCCTAAGCACAAAACACTCAATGCTCAACAGATTATTCTTGAAAATTTGAAGAAAAAGGCTGACACCAAAAAAATGATTAAAAATAACCTAAATGTTGAAAAGCAGATGGATAAAAACCGTGACAAAAAGAAGATAGGAGAGTCAACTCAAACTTTTTTGGACTCCCCTACTAGTGATAAGACTAGGACCCTTGTTAGTAAATCCCTTGACTTTGATGGAAATCTGATGAACCTGATGGGGAGGTGTTAGGCATGGAATTCTATGAAGTTCCTGATAAAGAAACTGTTTATGTGTTCGATAGTGCAGATGAGGCCTTAAATGCCATTAAGAGGGCCAATGACTCTGTAGAATGCTGCCAAGAAATCTCATTGATCAAAGATACCCAACCTAACCCCCCCCCCCCTTCAAACTTGACCAGAGATTCAACAAAGACATAGAATTTTCTAACAAGAGAAATGGGCATATCACTAATAGTGAAGTGCTAGAGAGAATGGAGGAAGAACAAATGATGGAATCTGTTGAAGAAAGGGAGATTGTTGATGAAAAGGCTATCAAATGGGCTATTGTTCAATTCAAAGGGGAACACAATAAAGACCTTGTTGAGGAAGCCATGAAGGAATATGGTGTTAGCAAGACAAAAAAGAAGGGAGTAAAAAAGTCAAAAAAACCTAACACTTCCCACTTGGGGGCTGATCAGATCTTTGAATTTAAAAGGAGAAGCGGGAGACATAGTGGATCTTCTGCTATTGCACAAGAGAAGAACGCTCCCAAGGGGAAACTACCCAAATGCTATGATAGCTTCAAAGCACCCATGGAAATCGCTCCTTAAATCCTTATGGAATTGAATCTTACATCTTGGAATGTAAGGGGACTTGAGTCCCCAGATAGGAAGATTCCTAAAAATGAACAATGTTATTGACATTTTGCTTCTTCAAGAGTTACAGGTCGTTGACTATTGTCTAGACATCAATTTAAAATACATATGGAGGGAAGCAGATTACTTTACCACTAGGCATGAAAAAGGTAAAGGTGGAGCGGTCATCGTAGTGAGTAATAGGTGCAGCAAATTTGTCTCTAGGTGGGGTTATTCACCTTGCAATAGACTTGTGTGGGTTATCATGAAGTACAAAGAGATTGAGTTTGGGATATGCTCTATCTATGCATCCAATGATCATAAGGAAAGAATTGAGCTTTGGAAATGGATCTCTCAACTTGAAGAGATCTCGAGGATTCTGGGGGGGACTTTAATATGATAGAGAACCCTCAAGATAAGGTTGGAGGCAATAAATTTGAATGGAAAGGGGATGAAAGATTTTTCTGGAATAGGATGTTGAGCAAACTCAGACTTATAGATCCTTTGGCAGGCAAAAAGAAGGACAACCGGGCCATTTGGTTTACCTGGTGTAATTTCCAACAAGGGAATAGGAGAATTTATAGCAGGCCGGATAGATTCTATTTCAATAAGGACTTCTTCAAGACCAGAAAGGAGCCTGATGGAAGCAATGTGAAAGTAACTCCTTATACCCTTTCAAATCACCATCCTATCCAAATTGTTATCTCTCACAGTGACCCCCTCGAAGGTCTCATAATGAGAAGAAAGCGTTTGCTCTCAATACCAACCTATTAAGGGAATATGAGATGAAGCAGGCTGCCTTCATTATTAGACAATTCAACAAATGGATCACTAAGCAAACTAGCTCTATTGATAGATGGAACCAGAGTGTCAATAGTTGGAAGATCCTATTTCAAACAATGGGTAAGAAAAGAGCCAAGGACTATAGGAGGTTGGAGACTAAGGAACATTACAAACTCTTGAGGGAAGAGGAGGACATTCAAAACACGCTCCCAATGCTAGTGCGATGCTCTAAGTCAGGCCAAGGATGCACTTAGAAAAATCCAAAATGTGAGAATTCAAGGAGCCAAGACTAGAGCCAAAATGAACTGGCTAGAGCACAGAGATAAAGGTTCCAAGTACTTCTTTCAACTTCTCAAGAATAAAGAAGCTAAAGAAAGAATTGACAGTATTTGGGAGAGAAGTGAATACATCACGGCTCAGATAGATATATTGAAGGCTTTTGCTAGGTTTTACCAATAGTTGTTTACTTTAGAAGATAATGGCCTCAATAAGGAAAGGGCTAGAGAAAAGATCAGGAGTATTATTCCAAGGAAAGTCAGTAGAGAAGATTTTGAAATGCTTAATAAAAGGCTACCCTTGGATGAGATTAAGAAGGCCATTCTAGCACTTAACAATGATAAAGCCTGGGCCTGATGGGTTGCTTGTTAAATTTTACAAGGATTGAATTGATTGGATAGGAGAGGGACCTTCTTCAAGTCTATAAAGAGGCAATAGATAGGGGTTCCTTACGAGATGAAATCAATAAAGGGCTTATCAAGTTAATCCCTAAAGAGGGGGATAGGTCATTAATTAAAAATTGGAGACCTATCACATTATTGAATGTTTCTTATAAAATACTTGCCGAAGTCTTGGCAAGGAGGTTGGAGAGCATCTTGCCTAAGGTGATCAATCCCACTCAAAAATTTTTGTAAAAGGCATATATATCCTTGAAAATCTGCTAACATGTTGGGAACCGATGAATTGGGCTAAGGAGTCAAAGCATGAAGTAGCCATGTTACTACTAGATTTTGAGAAAGCATATAATAGAATTGAGTGGAGTTTTGTGAATATGATGATGGAGAGCCTTGGGTTTCCAAGGCATTTATGTCAGATGGTGAGGAGTGTCATGAAAGATGCAAGGGCTTGTGTGGAAATTAATGGGTGCAAATCGGGAACTTTTGATCTTTCCAAGTCCATCAGGCAAAATTGCCCGTTGGCGTCGGCCATTTTTGTGATTGCTGCAGATGCCTTATACTACCTATTGAGAGATACCAATTTATCACTTAAAGTTAATGGTGTCACTCTCCCTAATGGTGAAGATCTCTCCAATATATAGTTTGCTGATGATACAACCATTCTTGCTAAATTGGAAGAGGGCAATCTTGATGTTTTAATGCTCAATTTGGACTTATTTTGTGAGGATTCAGGCAGCAAAGTCTCTCTTCCTAAATCTATAAAGTTGGGTTGGCACTCTTAGCCTCCTACGTGGTACAGAAAGCATTCCCTAATGTGGGGCTAGCCTAATCATCAAGTAAGATATCTAGGGATACCTTTTGCCATCAGTCTAGATTTGAAGGCGATGTGGGAATGGATAAAGGAGAAAATAGACAAGAAACTTAGAAGGTGAAATAGACACTACCTATCTCTTGCAAGAAGAGTGCAGGTTTGCCAAAAGATTCTCTCGTCCTACATTATATACTATACTTTGGCTTGGCTCTTCAACAACTATCAATTCTATCATATTCAAAAGCAGATTAGGGAGTTCCTTAGGTCATATGGGAAAGGAGGAAAAAAGAGACACACTATGAAATGGCAATGGTATATAATGAGCAAGAATAGAGGAGGTCTAGGTCTTAAGGATCTAAGGTGGCAGCATATATCTCTAGTGGCCAAGTGGATCTTTAAGGCATTGCAAGGGGATGAGCCTTGGAAGATTCTTATTAGACAATATTTCTAAATTTGTCCCTAAGAAAAGCCCTACCTGGAAGGGTTTGCCACTCAGTGACATTATTGTTGGGCAATTTGATGTTAGACCTTTAGGCTCCATTGTTTTCAATTCAATCTAAAAAGCTTAGGAGGTTGTGAAACAGAATATCTCTCATGTTAGTATCATATGGGAGGATAATAGGATATGTGGGGAGAGATCTATATGGTGGAATTTGAAGCATAAAGATAAACAACTGGCTCTACTACAAGGATGTGTTGTGAGGTATTCACACATCGCGCCATCGCAAATGGGGACCTGTTGATGTGTTTTTCATGCACATGCGAACACAGAATAAAATACCAAGGTATCTTATCCTCTCTTGAACAAAGTTTCCTCGAATGCTGAAGATTTCGCCTAAGGATCAATCGAGGCAACTCCAAGGTTCTTATATGTAGGGTCTCTACGTGTGGATAAGCTCAATTTGGTCTGATGTGATTATGCTGGAATCACAACGGGACTTACATTTGATGGCCTGAGTGTTTAATCTGCTATAACTCAAGTCCTATCTACTCACCGGGATAATGAAGAAATAGCAAAAGATGAAAGGCTCAGAAAGTCTACTCTAAGGCCTAGAATGCAAGAAGATGAATGAACGACTAGGTGGAGTCCTACTGGGCTAGGTCTCACCATCAAACTGAACAATTCAACACCAGCTCACTGCGATCTTCTAGGGTAGTTCAAAATATGTTCAAATCATCACTGCCAAACACTGATCATCATTCAAGTTAATGCATGAACAATAGACACATAATGACTCGAGATTAAGCTCATTCAATGCCAGTTGACCACGCAGGGCGCACTTACAATCAGTAAGAGGCTAGTGGTTTGGACTATGCGGATTCGACGCGAGTACATTCAATAACTTCCTTCATTCAATCTAATTATTTAAAATGAAGATTCAACAAGAGACCATGCATATTGCAAAGAAACAACACACTTCACCATAACTTCAATGAAAATGGAGTTCATTTACAATCAAGGCAACAATTTCTTGCCTCCTCCTAATCTACTCTAATTGCTACTTTATTTGCTATTCTATTTTACTGACTATTAGCTAACTATTAACTATTAACCATTGACTATTATCCTTTACAAATGAAGAGCCAGAGCTTTATATAGGGAGCTCTTTACAATTCAATGGATCTGATTGATTTACAATCAATGGCTAGGATTACAAGATGAAAACCCTAATTAGGGTTTGTTACAACAAACTCCTTTAGCCAATGAGAAAATTACATTCAATGCTTGAGAACCAATAGGAAACAAGGGTGGGTACATCGAAGTTTGTGCCATCACTGGTGAGTCAGATACATTGAATCTGGACATGCTGATGTGGACCTATCTGACCGGAGCAATAGTGACTGGGATGCCACCTTGTCTGGTACTTGCTCATATCTCTTTTGATACTCAATTTGTTGATGCTAAAAAGCTAACTTTGATTAACTCTTCTGAAACTATTTGCTTCTTCAATGTACCTTTGCACTGACCTCGGTTGATCCTCCTCTGTCCTTGATGTATTTGAGAAATGATGTAGCTTTCCTTGGCTCTCTTGCGTTTGATGAAACCCCTTCACGGTCAAGTCACTCCCCGTCTGGTAGCTCATATAGCATTGAAGTATTATAAGATCTTTCTTCTGATATCCTGTGGTTTCTCCATGTGGTAGAATGAGGTCTTTGAGGATGGTTAACTCCATTGCTTGCAACGCCTTGAACACTTGAAGTCCTCCAACTTTGAAGCACCTTGAGTCCTCTCTCACGCATTTGAAGTGTCCTTGATGATGATGAAACTGGAAAAGGTCGCCCTTATTCTGGCCTGATCTTCCTTCATCTTGATTTTGTTGATCTGCAAAACAAACAAAAAATGATTAAGTATACATAATATATTCATTCTAACATAGCATTTCTCACCTTAAATCATCAACAAGAAGACATTAGGATTAATTTCGCTCTAGATTCTCTCAAAGGATAGGACCTGTAATGAAATGCGCTTTGGATCCTCTCCAGGGACAACACCTATAATGAGATTTTCGCTCAGGATCCTCTCCAAGGACAGGACCTATAATGAGATTTTCGCTCAGGACCCTCCGGAAGGGTCAAGAGCGAAAATTGACAAAGTTGCTCAATTAGACCTCATTTTCAACCTTACCTTACCAAGATCAAATCAATTTACCATCAATTTAGCTTAAAACAAGGTTCTTTTAGTGCATTAGGCGAAATTGGGGAATCCTAGGAATTTCGCTCTGGACCCTTTGGAAGGGTCAGGAGCGAAATTTGCATTGTAGGCTCAAATCACATTCAATTTGCCTTAGATTTGATTTTTTTACCCTTACCTTATCATACTCAAGCCAACTTGCTCTCAAAGTGGTGTCTCCTCAATGTTTTTGGCAAGAAAATTAGGCTATCCTAAGGATTTCGCTCTGGACCCTTTGGAAGGGTCAGGAGCTTAGAAAAATTTCGCTCTGGACCCTTTGGAAGGGTCAGGAGCGAAATTAATGTTTTAGGCTCAAATTTATCATTATTGACTTTATTTTCAACCTTTCCTCATCAAAAACAAGTGTTTTGCCTTCAAAAATGCTTCGGAATGAGTTAGTTCAAAGGTTTGAGCAAGATATAATGCTTCATGGAGAAATTCGCTCTGGACTCTTTGGAAGGGTCAGGAGCGAAATTTACATTTTAGGCTCAATTCTCATCCTTTTTCACTTAGCCTTGCTTTAGACTTGACCTTCGATCCTTTTCTCTGCCATGCATGACCACCATTCAAAGTCCCTAGTGAAGAAATAAGCCATTTGGAGGATTTTTCTCTGGACCCTTTGGAAGGGTCAGGAGCTTGGATAAATTTTTCTCTGGACCCTTTGGAAGGGTCAGGAGCGAATTTGGTGTTTTTGCCCAAATTCTCCATTTCTTCATGTTCCAAGTGTATTTATCCTCTTCAAAGACGCCATGGGAGCAAGGTTTGTGATGCAAATTAGGACCAAGAAGGGAGATATAAGGAAATTCGCTCTAGACCCTTTGGAAGGGTCAGGAGCGAAATTCATGCTTCCACTCAATTTATCCTTCATCTCACTTATGTTTTGACCTTGGTCCATGCTAGGAAGGCATCCTAAGGGTTTACTTTGCTCAACTTTTGGATCAAAAGGCAACTATTGACAAGTTCGCTTGTGTACCCTTGGAAGGATAGGACCTCTCTAGGAATTTCGCTTTGGACCCCTTGGAAGGGTCAGGAGCGAAATTCATGTTTTACGCTCAAATTCTTCATAGAACTTCATCTTACTTGGTTGCAACTCACTCCAAAGGTATGCATGAATTAACCTTGCCTCAATCACGCCAAAGATTTTGACCTAAACAAGGAGATCAAAGGAAATTCGCTCTGGACCCTTTGGAAGGGTCAGGAGCGAAATTTGCTTCTTGGTCAAATTCCTAACATTCTCATCAAATTTCCATGTCTAAGTTTGTCCAAGGCATCTCCAAGGGTGGATTCAAGCTAATTTCCCCTCAAGTCGTGCCTTAAAGTGAAGTTTTGTTGAAAATAGGAGTCAAAAAGGGAGCTAAGGAAGATTTCGCTCCTGTCCCTTTGGAAGGGTCAGGAGCGAATTTGACAATCTAGCTCAAATTTCTCATTCAACTCTCAAGTTTTCAAGTCTAGGCTTGGTCGTTAGGCATTTCTTAAGGATAAATAGGTCAATTTTATACCAATCAATGCCTAGAGTACAACGACATCATTCATCAACTGGACCAATCTCAAACCCTCAAAGGGAAGAATCCTTGAGAACACCTGCTCACATACCTCCATTCACTTCCTCAACTCAATGACATAGGCCCCAAAAGGCAAGATTCCTAGCATGATACAAAGACTTCCTAAAACTCAATCAAGACTCAACCTTCGAAGCAAGACTCGGGCCTAACCAAGAGGAAGCTTTCAACAGAGACCCCGACCTGGCCCACCTACTGACCAATTTGAGCCTAAGCAGACCATCCTATCCTAACGAGCCCTCTGGCGACCCTTCAATGCAAAGACTAATAACCAAGAACATAAAAGACCAAGCCAGGAAGACTAACCCTAGAAAGCAAAAAGTAGGGGTCCCCATTCTCAATGGGGCGATGTGTGAATATGTCACAATAGGACCCCCACTTTTTTCCTGCTTTCTAGGATAGTGTTAGAGTCCTTAACTATTACCCTTTGCATTGGAGGGGTATAGGTGGTCAAAAGGACAAGAGTTTGGTGAATAGCCTTGTATGAGTGTGAAGTGAGTAAGTTTGTAAAGTCTAGATATCATGAGTTCAATCATGAGTGAAGAAGGATTGCTAGTTAAAAGGTTACTTCAAATGCTCCTCTTGAGGAGTGAACTTCACTTCATGTACACCCCTTATGTAGCGAACTTCTTGCACTTCTCCCAGAGAGAAAAAACTCATCCTAAGACCTCATGTTGAGCATGTTATCATGTATTAAAGTTGCGTGAGTGTGATGAACCCTTGCTGGTTCAATTCTTCAATCCACTGTAATTTAATATTTTTTTGTGTTTTTGATTATTAGAGATGGTCTTTCAGAAATAGACAGAAGTTGCAAAAGGGTGTTTCTTTAATTTTCAATACATATTGAAAGAATACATGAAATTAATCAGCTGAAACAAGAAATTGGAGAATTTAGAAGTATACTCGTAGGTCCTTAGCCAATTTATTGAAATTAAAAGATTCAAACCAGAAACTTACAAAGTTCTGATATTTATTCTAAAAACAATTCAGATCTGCTCTTATTTAATAATAAGACACCCAAACGGTAAGATGGCGCCAATAAATGAACAAGTTGTGTGTTTGGGAAAGAGACTTCCAAACCACAGAAAATTATCAGCAATAACAGCAAATAGAAAACCTACAACAAATCTGCCTTGTAGGAAGCTAAATCTGCCCCAATTTGATTCAATTTGACTTCTGAATGAAGCCAACCAAGCTGCAAGAATTTGATTGATCTTTCACAATCTCAAAGCTACTGAATTCTAAAGAATGCATGCTCTTCAAAATAGGTCCAAACCCTAGCCGCCATAACCAAGTGCTCAGAAGAAATGTCAAATTCTCAATATCCAATTAATGAGGTCTAATTTCATCTTGGCCACCTAAATACCCAAATGGTACAATTTTAGCTTTTAGGGTTTTAAAAATAATAACTTGCTTTTAGGGTTCCCAACTTAATCCTAAAAGGGACACCCAACTTAGAAGATAATAAATTCTCACTTAAATAAATTTAAGTGATGCACTTTATGATTTTATTTTAATATTTCATTAAAACATTAGTTGCCTACAAGAACCACTAAAAAATTCATATCTCCCTCATTATCGCTCAGAAACTGAATCCATCAAAAGCTGAGGCCACAGTTCGCCATGCCAATGAAAATAGGACCATGTCTATTTTTAGCAATTTTTTCCCTAAAAAATAGGAAATCCTCATATGATGTTAGAAACTGATGAAACGAAGACCAGAACTAAACTCAACACTGAACTAGAACAAATAGACTAACCACTCCTCAAGATACTGCATCATTGACCCCCTTATCCATACCCTGTTAGCCTACAAGGGTCTAAAAATAGGCTAACTCCTCAAACCACTGCCTGTGACTAGGATAGGGACATCACAGTCCGCCCTCCCCGAATTTGCTTGTCCTCAAGAAAACTCAAAGATGGATGTTGTAAAATAGTATCACTCTCCCATGTAGCATCCTTTGTTGGCAAGTCTTTCCACTTAACCGAATATTCCCTGATGACACGCCTCCGTAGATGATGCTCTCTGAGTTCCAGAATGGCCTTAGGTACTAGCACTATCTTTCCCTCATCATCCAAGGGTGGTAAATCTGCAGAAGGAGCTATGTGTTGTCGCAAACCTTCTTGAAGCGCGATACATGAAGCACATTATGTACCCTACTGTCTGCCGGTAACTCCAACTCATAAGCCACCTCACCAATACGCCTGACAATCATGAATGGTCCATAGTAGCGTGGCTTGAGTTTCTCTGCACCCTTCTTCCTCAAGGTGGACTGCCTGTAGGGATGAAGCATCAGAAATACCATATCTCCAATCTCAAATGCTCGCTCAACCCTCTTCTGATCAGCATACTGCTTCTGCTGATTTTGAGCCTTCTGGATGTTCTCACGAAGAGCTCTCATAATGTCTTGGTTATCCTGTAACAGATCCCCAGCACTAGGCACTCTGCAATCACTCAACAATAAATCCAAGAAACTCGGTGCATCATAACCATACAAAGCTTTGAAAGGTGTCATCTGAATACTCGCACAAGTGTAACCACTTCACCCAAGCCTTTTGCTGCCCTGAAATGTAGTTCCGCGGGTATTCTTCCACCCATTTGTTGACAATCTCTGTCTGTCCATCAGTCTGGGGGTGGTAACTGGTACTCGGAGTGGGCTCTATCCTACAAAATCTAATAAATCCTGCCAGAAATGACCCATGAACCTACTGTCCCTATCACTGACAATACTCCGAGGTAAACCATGCAATTTGAATACATACTTAGTCGTCGTGATCGGGAAAAAATGTGCATACTTAGTCAACCAATCAACTACCACATAAATGTTGTCTCTCCCTTGAGCTTTCGGCAAGCCCGTAATAAAGTCCATAGACAAGCATTCCCACTTCCTATCAAGAATAGGAAGCGACTGAAGTAACTCTGCAGGAAAGCTATGCTTCTGCTTGTTGTGCTGGCAAACAGAACACTCTCTGACGTACTGAAGAACATCAGACTTGAGACTCTTCCAAGAGAATCTCTCCCGAACCTGCCTATAGGTCTTAAAGTAACCGGGATGTCTAGCCATAGGTGAATCATGGAAAGTCCTCAATACAATGCGTTTCACCTCAGAACATGGGACTAGAAATATCCTCTCTTTGTAAATGATGTCATTCACAAGAGAGTACCTATTGTCCTATAATGTCCCATCAATAATACCAAAGGCTCATGGATTCTTGGCATACTCTTCTATAATCAAGTGTTTCCAATCCTCGGAAACAGCTGCCATGGAGCTCAAATGGGGATGGCAAGATAAGGCATTAGCAACAACGTTCTGAGTCCCTTTGACATAGGAGATGTCAAAATCATAAGACTGTAACTTGCTAACCCACTTTTGTTGACATTCATTTAGATCTCGTTGTCCAAGGAAATGCTTCAAGCTATTATGATCAGTTTTGACACAAAACTTGTTGCCAACTAAGTATTTCCTGAGCTTAGCCATTGCATGCATGATGGCTAACATTTTCTTATCATAAATACTATAGCTTCTCTCAGGACCCCTAAGCTTCCTGCTCTTGAAAGCTAGAGGATGACGATCCTGCATAATCACTGCACCAATACCCTCTCCACATGCATCACAATGAAGCTCAAAAGGTTTGGTGAAATCAGGTAAAGCTAGAACTGGACATGTAGTCATCAATTGCTTGAACTTCTCAAAACAATCCTATGCTAGAGGTGTCCAAACAAATGCACCCTTCTTTGTCAAATCAGTAAGTGGTGCGGCATGCCATGAGAAACCACTAACAAACAGACGGTAGAAGGCACATAAACCAACAAATCCCCTGAGCTGAGTCAAGGTCTTTGGCGTAGGCCAATCAACAATGGCACGAACCTTATTAGGATACATGCAAACTCCCTCTCTGCTAATTATGTGACCCAAATACAAAAGTTCTGCCATTCCCAATGCACACTTGGACTCCTTGGCGTAAAAGGACTCCCTGTCAAGTATGCCTAAAACAGTATCCAAGTGAACCAGGTGCTCCTCCCAAGTTATACTGTAAACCAAAATGTCATCAAAGAAAACTAGAACAAATCTCCTCAACTAAGACTAGAAGACCCTGTTCATAGTGGACTGAAAGGTGGCTGGTGCGTTGGTTAACCCAAAAGGCATAACCAAACACTCATAGTGTCCACAATGACATCTGAATGCAATCTTCTCAATATTATGCTCCTTGACACTGATCTGATGATTAACCTGTCCTCATGTCAATCTTAGAGGAATAACAATCTCCGTGAAGCTCATCTAACAACTCATCGATGCAAGGAATGGGATACCTGTTCTTTATCGTCCTTCTATTCAGCATATGGTAATCAATGCACATTCTAAGTGTGCCATCTTTCTTCTTCACCAAAACAACTGATGAAGCGAAAGGAGACTTACTCGGCCTTATGTGTCCCATTGCTACAAGCTCTTTGATGGTTTTCTCAATTTCATCTTTCAACCGCTTGGGGTATCGATAAGGTGTAATCATGATGGGCTTGGTGCCCTCTTCAAGCTCAATAATGTTCTCTATGCCTCTATCAGGAGGCCTACTAGGAGGTATGTCACTAAACACCTTTGTATGCTTGACTCTAAGCTCTTGAATATCCGAATAGTAAGGTGTTTTATGCTGCTCCTCATAAGTAGGCATTAGTTTACACTCTGCTGCCCAATCCACCATGTCATGTCTGATAAGTCTCTCCATTCTTTTAAGAGTGATTAATTTTAAGTTACTGGCCTTGATAGCTTTAAGAACATGATTAGTCCCATCAACCTTGAATTTCATCTCCATATCTCTAAGGTTGAGTGTAAATTCACCTATTGCATGAAGCCACTTCATGCCAAGGACCACATCCATGTTTCGCATGTTAACCACATAAAAATCAGCTTTGAATTCATAATTATTGAGTTTCATGGGTAAGTCTAAAATCATTCTATCACAATTCAGCACATTACCATCAGCAACTTTCACCCTTATGCCTTCAAAATCTTGAGTTTGAATCCCACGTTTCTCCACCAACCGTGCATCTATGAAATTATGAGTTGCACCTGTATCAAGTAGAGAAATGACTCTTTGACCAGCCAAGAGTCCATGCAACGTAACCTTCTCCCTGCATGCTAGACATATGAGCTTCCCGTAGATCAAATTCTCCTTCATTTTCAACTCCCTTCTCTGAATTTTCAGTCTTTGAATCAAATTGATCATCTTGCTGGTCTGTGTTATCAGTCATGTTTTCTCCCTCATAAAACCACTCCATATGCCTATTTTGACCCTTAGGCTTGAGGGGACAATCATGGTTTTGATCATAAGGGCCCTTACAATGAAAACACAACTTCCTTCTATGCAAGTCATTAAGTGTTTCCCTTTCAAAAGGTGCTGCAAACTTCTTCCCTTGATCCACATTTTCTGATTTCTTTGGATCAGACTTGCTGTCATTAAATGATGAGGATGGTTTTGAGTTGTTTGGAGTGAACTTAATACGAGGAGCGATCAATTCCATGCTACATGTCTTCCTCATGGCTTCTTGCAAGGTAGGGGGATCGAAGCCTTAATCCAACCCTTCATAGGCTCATAAAGACCTTCAACAAAAAGAATAACCAGCCTTCTCTCTAAGATGTTAGTTACCATAACCGAAAGCTTCTGACATTCACTAATGTAAGATTCCAAGCTGCCCATTTGTTTCAGCTGAGCTAAATCCCTGAAATATAACTCTGGATCTCTTTTATCAAAACACTCAACCAATCTGTTAGTGAATTCTTGGTATGTAGTAATAAGGTCATGATGCAAAGTCACCATCCCATGGTGCCACCAATCATGGGTACCCCATCCAAATGCAAAGTTGCAAACTTAATAGCATCTTCTTCTGACATAGGACGTAGGGTCAAGAAAGTATCCAGCTTGCTAATCCAAGCTCTAGCTGTAACTCTACCGCTGCCATCAAAAGTAGAAAGTGTGAGCTTGTTGATTGCATATTTGAGATCATTAGTTTTGTTCCAAGGTTTCTGATTATTCCAATTCTTGTTATGATCTCTCTTCTGACTAATAAACTTGTCAAAGTTAAGGTGATCCTTAACTCTCTGTGGTAACCTATCCCACTCATCATGCATTGCCATGATATTGTCACCAAAAACCACATCATCTCCACCTTCGGAATCAACCTCATCTTCAGGTTCAGCTCTCACAAAAGTGGGGCGTGTGGGTCCGTCATATGTGCGTGTTAGTCACACGAGCTACTGCCATTCTCTTCTTGATTCTGATCATTACCCTTATGTATGGAAAGTTGTATGGCGGTAGTCAGTTGTTGCAACACTATTGCTACCTATTGCTATCCAGTTGCTATACCTCTCATGACCTCCCTTGCCTCATTGTCATCATTTTGTGTCGTGTTTTTGTTAGCTTCTTCATTCCTGTCACCCATATTTTCAAATGGAGTCTGGCCAAATTGATATTGGTTTCCTTGTAAACCAAATCTCCTGCGTGTATAAAACCTGTGATACCCAAACTGTTGGTGATGCATATGAAATCCCCTAACCCTCCAGGATGGCAAGATTAGAGCTCTGATACCACTGTTATGAACCCTTGCTGGTTCAATTCTTCAATTTGGTACAAGCGAGCTATTGATGGAACTTTCCTTCGTTGTGTTGATAAGGCGCAACAAGTTAGATTGTTAGAATCTTTCCATAATCAGGCATGTGGTGGGCATTTCTCCACACCAGTAACTGCTCATAAGATTTTGTGAGCTAAATATTATTGGCCAACATTGTTCCATGATGCTTTCAAATGGGTGTGAAAGTGTGTTCATTGTCAGCAGTTTGTGGGCAAACAAAAGCTTTCAGCTTTGCCATTAAAACTTGTGATTGTCGAAGAACCTTTCCGGCAATGGGGTATTGATTTCATCGGTGTTATCAATCCTTCTTCAAGTGCAAGTAATTCATATGTTCTCACGGCAACAAATAACTTCACCAAATGGGTGGAGGCAGTACCAATGAAACATGCTACTTCTAAGGTGGTATGTAGATTTCTCAAGGAGAACATCATCTCTAGGTTTGGTGTTCCAGACAAGATTGTGACTGATAATGCAGCCACATTCTCTTCTTTTGAGACAACACAATTTTGTTTTGAATATGGTATCTTATTGGCTCATTCATCTGACTATTATCCTCAGGGTAATGGTCAGGCAAAATAAAGTAATAAGAACTTGATTACTATCATACGCAAGCTTGTTGAGGAAAATCAAAGGTCTTGGCATAAGGCTCCAAAAGAGCTATTGGTATGTCACCATTTCAGCTTCTTTATGGGATAAATGCAGAAATACCCATCACTTTGGAACTTCCTGCTCTTAAATTGGCTAAAGCGATTGAAGATGAGACCCTTGAGAGTGCTTTAGACAAAAGAATCATGTATCTTTCCCAGCTGGAAGAGCAAAGGACACAAGTGGTAGACCGAATTGCTCAGCATCAGAAACAAGTCAAAATCCTTTTTGACAAAAAAGCTAAGCAAAGACGATTTTGAGTTGGTGGTTGTGTGTTGCTTTAGGATAAGCACAAAGAACCTAAAGGCTTGCATGGAAAATTTGATTATCTATGGTGTGGACCTTTCACCATTCACCATGTTGCTGGAGAAGATAGCTTTATCTTGGCTTATCATGATGGTACACCATTTGCGCTGCCCTATAGTGGCCAGCACCTGAAGCATTACTTCGAATAAAGGTTCGAGTTGAACTCTTGTAAATAATGTCCAAGTCTTTTTCTTTGTTTTGAGTCTTTTGTTTTGTTTTTGTTTTTTGCTTTGATTGACTCTGTGGCCCAATGGATAAGGAGGAAGGCACTTAGAGATCTGGTTTCTATTCTTTCACAATAAGTGAAATGAATTCCCCAATCAGAGCCAGCTGTTGTCCGTATTTTTGTATTCACAAAAATAGACAACCCCTTTAAAAATTTTGTTAAAAAATGAAAATATTTCCCTAAGCACACTTCCCGAGACAAAAAATTTATTCGCCCTTGGACTGGCTTAGTCCTCAGTCCATCCTCAATCCACGTTTCAAATTTCATCGCATTCTAAGTTTGTTTGCTATGTTTTTTCTTCAATTTCGGGTTTTTTCTTCTTGACTGCAGGTGGAAAATTTTCCTTTGATTGCAAGTTTTATTTTTCCCTTGTTTTAGAGTTGTAGGGAAATTTTAAAACAATTACAAGTGCACTTTATTTAAAACTTGTAACTTACTTTTTATTTCCCCCTTTCTTTTTATGTCTTTTAAGTTCTAGGAACTTTTTGGACAAATTACAAGTGGATTTAAAATTATAAGTTAAAAAGAACTTGTAATTTCTTTCAAAAGTTCCTACTTAAGTGGTTTTGAGATGTAATAGAGATTTTATTTCCTTATTACATGTTTTAATGTTTTTAGTCACTTGTAAAGGGAATTTCATTTCCCTATGGCAAGTTCTTTTTTTAAATTAAGTCATTAAACTTGTAAAGGGGATTTTATTTCCCTATTACAAGTTATTTTGACATGTCTTCTTGTTCTTTTCTCTCACAAACCCGATTTTGCCTTATGAGTTTAAAAGTGAAGCAAATTAAAACTTGTAAAGGGGATTTGAAAACCCGATTTCATGTCTTTTGCTTGTATTTTAAATTTGCTCCTTCTCTCCAAGAACCCGACTTGGTTTTTCTCCAAGGAGTTCGAGTTTTGGAGGAATTGCAAACTGATTTTTGTGGGAGAATGCATTCATGAAGGAGGTGCGGTGATTCTTATCCCTCTTTTGCTGGTTTATGTGCCATGTATTTCCCTTTTTGCAAGGCGTTTTTGCTGATTTTGGAGTCACGTTTTTCCCCTTCATGGCCATTTTTGCAGCTTGTATGGAGGCGTTTTGGTCTCATTAACCTAAGCATTTCTTCTCCTTGCTTCAACACGTGATCTACTAGGCGATTTGACTCATTCCTCCTCCTTGGATGTCATTTTTTGGTGATTTTTGTTGAAATCCGAGTTTGTTAAAAACGTGGCTAGGGTTTCAATGTTTTGGTTCTGCCTTCTATTTAAGGAGCTGATTGTTTCTTTCAAAGTTATTCCATCTCTTTGGAGGGCATCTTGATCAAGCAATGTATGTTTTGTTTTAAGTTTGGTCTTTATTTTATTTTTGTTCTTTTAAAATTCCTTGATTGATCATGATAGTTGTTTGTTTTGTTTTGTTTCAATTCGGGTTTGAGAAAGATCTTCCCATTTCTATCCAAGTCTTGAATGTAATTTAAGAATTGCATTGTCTTTCCCCTTCCATTTCTCCCTCTTTACTTGCCTTCGGGTTTTTAAAACTCGATTGCAAGTAAGATGAAAAAGTGAATTTTTCCCCTTTGGCTGAAAAGACTCATCATCTTCTGCCAAAAATTCAAGTTTCAAAGTAGTAAAAGACTTGTCTTTTCCATTTCAGGTTTTAAAGACCTGATTACAAGTGAAGGTTTTTCCCATTCCCTTGAGGTTAAAATGAAGATGATCATCCAAAATTCTTTCTTTATTCATCCGCATTCATTACCCTTGTTCACACTTTCCATTACCATTATATTTTTCATGTCAAAATTCCATTTTTCGCACATCCTTCCATTTTTCTTATTACAAGTATACTTGCATTCAGGTTTTACAAACCCGATTATGAATATGTTCTACCCCACTTGCATACTTGTAGTTGTAACACATCTCCCAAGATCTGAAATTGACCAAAAGCCAAGTTTCAAGTGTTCCTATTTATTCACCATTTTCCTCTCAAAAGGGATAGTGTTTTTTCCCATTGAAAAGAAGATATATGTTTCATTCGGCTGATCTTGATGTTGCTTTGACACTTCTAGATCTTCGTCGCAGCACACGAGGTTCTTGTTCAATGACTGATTTACCGTCATCTTCCTCTCAAAAGAAGATGAAATATAAATATGATAAGTAACAAAACGAGATTTCTCCATCCCAAGTTTCCACTCCCATGGAGCACATCAAAGATACAAAAATAGGGCATGTTGACATGTCATAGTTCGTTAAACGGGTGGAGGATCCCAAGGATAGCAATATGCAGTGCCTGTTGGACAGCCACATTCACCATACTTCTTCCTTTTCACTAGCTGCCCTAGAACCTGAGTTCGTTCTTGCTTGTGCCAATCATTTTGACAAAGAGACAAGAACTATCAAGAATGATGATGGGGAAGTGATAATCCGTCTTGATGCGGACACTATTCAGAAGGTTTTCAGAATACGACCAGCACCTGTGTACATAGAGATCTCCAAAGATAGTGCAGCTGAGTACCATGCTTCAAGAGAAAAAGATTGCAAACGCCATATCAATAGATGGATCAGTGAGCCACGAGCTGCTTTTACAAGGTGGACAAAGTTGTACCGTAGTGATTTCAAGTGGGAAATCGGAGACACAATCACTCTTCTCAGCAGGATGATGGGTTTGGAACATTCTAATATTTTTGAACCATGGATGTATAAGTTCATCATGTTCATAAGGTAGTCTCAACACATCTCTTGGGGCGAAATCATCTATGACACCCTTTGTGAACAACTTGCAACAGTTCCTTCCACTATGACGTTCTGCATGAACTCATATTTGGTGTATATAGCAGCATCACTCAGACACTTCCCTAGTCTTTCTACCAAGGGTGATCGCTCACTTATACCAGTGTGGGATTACTATGACCAATTGTCTTTGAGACCCAGCAGATTGCACTTCAGGAGGGTCCAGGACGCCTTCTTTGGTCATTATATGTGCATGTTTGATAAGACATTGAAAAACAGAAGAATGTCAGATGTTGCATGGGAGAAGGTGAATGAATATGGCTGCTTATTCCTTCAATTCCCAACTTTCACTTACATGAGAGTTGGATGTTATAGCGGCCTGCCATATATACTTCCTAGATATCTAACTGATAAGATCATTCTTATGGAGTTGGGAAGACAGATCATGGCTGTTCATGCACATCAATCTGTTAAGCATAAGGTTGGAATGGGAATTTCTACAAATAACCCATTGAAAATTGGCCATTATTCCCTCATTACATCCACTAAAGCCAAGACCATGGAGATCGAAATGCAGGAAATAAAGCTCAAAAGATTCAAGCCAAGAGTAGATTTTCATTACCGAGGCATGAAGGAGAAGATCAAAAAGTCCTTCACGCATGTGCATCGGATAGAAGACATTTGGGTTGATCTCCGTACAGAAAAGGAGGTTCGTAAGATGGATTATTGCAGACTCACTCTTCAGCAGATTATTGACCTGAACTTGGCAAACATTCCTGAAGGAATGATTGATGATAGAGAGATACTTGATCCTGAATATGTTGAAAAGAGAGTTGATGAAGCACCATTTCCATCAATTCAATGGTCACATAAGGAATGTACTTCCATTCTTGATAGATTTCAACCTATCTTAGCTAATACCAATACTTGGCTCAAGGGTAATGGTGTTAGACTCATCAAGATCAAGATTGGAAAAGAAGATGATTCTACAGGACCTGTCGGACTCAATTCCAATTCTGAAATCAAAGTAGACAACAAGGAAGGTGCATCATCTTCAAGCACGAGAATCAAGTTGAGGGTTAGCAGAGCAATGGTACTTCCTCCTGAAGAAGTGACAGTTCGAGGGAAAGAAAATCTTCAGCTTCATATTCATGTAATTGATGCTGAAGATCTAGAGGAAGAACTACAATCAAGTAATGCTCCCAAGTCACCCATTTCGGAGTCACTTCATGAAGTTCCCCCTCAGATTCCTTTAAAATTACCTATGTCTTCTCTTGACGCGAATGTGGATGCTTTTTCCACTGTTTATATTGTTCCTGTTTCAGCGGGTGAATCTCTTCAGAGAGTCATTCCGATTTCAGCAGCAGAGCCATCTCTTGATCATCCTCAAGAGAATTTGATGAATATCTTTGAGGATAATCCTGCATATGCCCCTTTGTTAGAAATTGATACTATTGCTTCTAGTTTTGATGAGTTCATGATGCAATCATCAGGACCTTTGGTTAATGAGCAGTCTATAGTTGTTGTTCAAACAATAACTTCTCCCAGGATGACGACTGTTGTTCAAACAAAAATTGCTTCTCCCTCACATTCAGTCGTTGTTCAAGGAGAATTGATGGCTTTACCTCCATGGATTAGTTCTTTTACACCTAAAAGAAAGAAGCAAGAAATCTCTCTTGACATCTTTGATTTCTAGCATCTCAAGCAATCAAAACCCAAGGTTGCCAAAAGAGCTAAGACAATTTCAAGGGTAATAGTGGATAGTAACAAAATGAAGGTGGCTGAAATTGTTGAGCCAATTGTAGACAAGCCACGGGAAGAGATGCAAACTGCTGCTTGTAGGATCACAAGGGTGGAGTTGGGCAAACAAACGCATAAGTGGTCAAACATGATGCTCAACATTTTGTAGACTCATTGGTGCAACGGTATGATGAACTTCTAGCAAAGAAGGATAAGCTAGAAGAGGAAAATGTGCAACTTGTTGCCACAATTCAAAGGATCACCAAGTCTTCTAATGAAGGGGACAATCCTTCAACTTTGTCAAATGCAAAAGAATCAATCCAAGGAGTTGAAAGAGCTGCTCAAAAGGTACAAGCGCTGGATTCTTGGGTAAATCAGCTTCATGATTTATGTACTTAAGTATTGAAAGATGTATTCCATATGATGATCAAGTTGGAGACCATTGAAGAAAAATTGAACTAGGCTTCTGATGTTTTCAAATAGAACCTAGAAAGAGTAGAAGGCAATTTGACGGTTTGGCACAAGATGCCTCAAGAAAAGTTGAACGTTCTTCAAGAACATGACATTATTCCTTCCAAAGTCATGTATCTGGAATTTGAAGAACTCTTGGAGAACAAAGTCCTTGTTCTCAAGTCACTCGTTGATGATATTGATGATGCCATGAAATTACACACTGAAGCGTTGCGAGATGTTGTTTCTTGTTGTGAGAAAGCGTCTTGTAATATTATTGATCAAAATGGGGAATTGTTGCCAGAAGAAAAATTTCTCTCAGATCTACAGATGAAGTTCACCATGAATGGAGGAATGAACAATTTTAAGCTCTATCGATTCAAGCTTTGATGAAATACCAAATCTTATTGTAGGAAATCCAGTCTTCTCTTGAGAAGAACAGCATCGCAATCCTTCATTGCAGCGATGTTGTTGTGAAAACCATGATCGTTGCGAAGAATACTCACGAACCAAATCCTGATGAACTACAAATGATCATCCAAAAGTTTGAAGGGTTCATGGCCAAACACGCTGGAAGTTGTAACATAAGTGTTTTTCAACACTTAGTTGTAGTCTCAAATTTGTAATTTCAGTATTGTAGTTTTCTTGTTGACAAGCTTACTTGTAAAAGCAATTTTGTAAATTGCAAGCTAAGTCATCACTTGCATTTTTGTAATTACCAATTGGCTGATTACAAGTCAAATTAGAATAGGACTTGTAATTTTGAATAAGTCTTAGTAGTTGAATAAGTCATGGTGGTTGAGAGAATTTCTCAAGTTAGTTGAGATCCTCCCACCTTTTTCTCAAGACTCCTCTCCTATAAATACTTGAGGGGGTCTATTGTAATCTTTATCTTTTGAAAAGCAAGCAAGTAAACTCTGCTAAAATTTACAGCAAGAAAGACTTTGTGTTTTTTATATGTAAATTGAAGTTGAAAGAAATAGAAGAAGATTGCTCAAGGATTGAGACTTTGAGCTGAATATCTTGAGTTTGTGTTCAATATTATCTTTCTTGCTAGTCTTTCTATAAGAGCTTAATCAAATTTGATTTGCAGACTTTGTGTTGCAAGTATTGGAGATTAATATCAGTTAGAGTAGATATTATGTTGAGAGAAGTTGTAGGACTTTGTGTCTACACTTGTTCTTGAGAGAAAGTAGAAGTAGATTTTGTGATAAGAAATAGTTGGGAGACTTTGAGCTCACATTGGTTCTTGTTGTTTTATGTAGAGAAGAATAAGATATTTCAAACTTTGTGTTGTTATACTTTGTTCTTGTTATCATGAATATAGAAAAGGGTAGATAGGATTTCACATATTCAAGACTTTGAGCTTGATATTGTTGTCTCGTCCCGAAGGAAGTGACGGAAGTCTTTGTTCTTTCAGGAAACTTCATTTCCTTTCTCTCACTTTGTTTTATAAGTTGTTACTGCCGTTATTTTCAATTGCTATCACTTTTTTGTGAAGAGAAAAGGATATGGTTTTTCTTTAAGGAAGAAGAAAAAATTGTTGTCTCATCCGTTTTTAGTTTAAGAATAGTTTATAGGTAGGGGGAGTCTTCCCTTAATTAGGAGAGTATCATATTCACATGTTGTGGCTGAAACCACAATTTTTTACATTCCCCAAGTGTACAAAATATTCAACCAACAAGACCCACTATGGGTAGCAAAGCAGTACGATATCATGATATAGGGTGTTTTTGCATGAACTACTGACTTTGTATTATTTCAGACTCAGTAACTGTTTCTATATGTATAATTTTTGCAGTCTGATCTATAAGTAGTGATATAGGATAGATGGGGCATGAACATATTTCATTTTTGGCTCCTATGCGTTTGTTGAACAATGTGACAAGCTGATATTATATCTTTCGTATTGTGCCTAAATTATAATTAATAATAAAAAATAAAACCTCTCTTGCAGAGGGTATGTAACTGAAAAATCAATGATAATAGATATTTAGAAGTAATTACGTGACTCAATGTTGGTATTGAGCATGATGGAATTGTACTTTACTTTCATCTTGAATGTTGCCAAGATAAAATGAACTTAGGAATCGCTATTCAGGTTTAAAAAGAACCTCTTTATTTATGTAGACAACCCATCCCTGAACCTTGAAAATCTGTTCAAAATTGCCAAAAATTTCTAAGTGTTTTGGGCTTCATTGATTGGGTCTTTACCTTATTGACTTCATTAAGTTTGGGAAAGGGGTAAGGCTCGTCATTGAACCCTGATCACCGATGGTCCTTTAAAAGCTTTAAATTTTCTCTAAGGTTGTCGAGCATCAAATTTCAGGCTTTTTCTCTAATAGTTAAGCTTTCCTCTTAGTATGAGGAAAGGCTTATTGCTGATCCCCAACCCCTAAGTGTTACATAAAGACCTTTTATCTTAAGTTATCGGGCTTCAAACATCAAGCTTACACCCCTTCAATTTCAGCCAACTTATGAAATGGATAAGCCATAAACCCAACACCCGATTCCCAATAGTCCTATTTTGGAGTTCAGAATTCCCAAGTTCACCAAGCTTTGGACTTCAGGCTTTTGCCTTTCCATTTACATCCTCACCAGATAATGGGTAAGCAAAAAACTCGATCTTCGAAACCTCGATCTAGTTCATCAATCTTTGGACTTTGAGCTTTCCCTTTTCCAAGTTCCTCTAATTCACGAAAGATGTAAGGTGAAATGTAGACCTTCGAACCCCAACAAGCAAACTGGTAGTACCAAAACTAATGCATATATTTACTTGCCTCAATAAGGTCATAACTTTTGACGGAGTGATCAAAAATTGAACTTCTTAATATCATCGAAAGAGCTTGAAGAGATCAAGCCCAATCCCTTGGAACATTACCTACAGCAATGGTCCTAAGGGACCAATGAAAGTTTAGACCCCAAATTCCACCTTAGAGACCTCTAGAAATGCAATTTTCTGAGATGTTGAAAATACCAAGAAAAATAGACTTTCGATATTTCTCATCTCCATGTTAGGCAACCTTTATATTGGTTGGTTGCAAACATTTGAAGACATCCTTGGTCATGTTAGTGGATTGGAGGTTGATGATTACCTCATCCTAACCTTTTTTGTGGGAATGCAACCATGGGTTCGTACCTGAACACCCTTGGGGTGTTGTTCTCCCTCTTTATGGTTCAACATGGGTGAGTTGCCCTGTGATGGTTAGTCTTCTACTAGTACCATCATGCTTACACATCGGTGAGGATTTTCTCTTGTCTTACCTTCATGGCATTGCATTTTATGTGACACTTACGTGCACATTGTAGTGCAAGTGCGACATGTTGACGTCATAATGGTGGTGTTGTGGTTTGCTTTTGTTATTATTTCAAAAAAAAATTGTTTTGTTAGGTTTCGCCTTGGTCCTTCAGACGAGGCATTAGATTTTTGACCAAGTGTTTGAAAAATATATGCAAGACCCCAAGTTCCTTCTTAAATCTGAATATTATATATGAAGAGTGTAAGGACCACAAGTGTTTGTGCCTTCATTGTGTGTTGCAATTTTGTATCAGATTTTATATGCAATATATGATAAACTGTATTTATTGGTGATCACTTATGGATTCCAAAATACTAAGTAATAAATATATACATAGATATGTGTGTCTGTGTGTGTATGAAAGTTATTATTTTATGATTTAACTTGTATGACTCTTTTAGCTCCACTGTTTGTATAATATTCATGCGCTATTAATTGATAAATTTGTAGTACTTTTGTATTAGTGACATTATTATATGCAAAGTAAGAATGCATTGTGTCTCGTCCTAATTATGCTTGATTGATAGAGTAATATTGATATGTATATGATTTGATCAAAAGATAGATATGTATTGTTTAATTTATAACGATGTTGATTTTTCTATGTTGTGATTTGCAAGTATGCTTGATGTGTTAATTGAATATGCAAGTACAAGATTAAAATAAAAAATGGTTAGTTCAAAATCAGACATGTTGTTTGCTTGGTTTTGTAAAACCATCTTAATTTGTGCAGCATAATAAGACATGAGATATGTTTAATCATTTAACGTTGTCTAAATCATTTGCAGTTCTAGACCCCAATCTATACCAAACAGTTAATATGTTTACATTCATTGGTGCTTTTAATTAACTTTGTGTGTGCATATTGGTTACTATAAGGCTAGGATTAATTCAATGGCCTAGTGAAATGATAAAAATGCAATTTGGAATATTAGGAGGGCATTTGGATTCATATTGGCAAATTTTCGAAGTTAAAAAAAAAGTGTTTCAAATTATTTATGCAGAAATTATAATGGTTTTTTGGTATACATCATTCAGGAGCAATTTTGACTATCTATAAAATGAAAATGTGACTTGTTGATAAGGTTAGGTCACATTCAGATATTTTCTTTAAATAAATATTAGGTTGTTTTAAAAAGTTTGTATTTTTTATGTGAAAACAAAATGTATAATTGCATTTGGTTATTCGGATATATATGCAAAAAAAACTCTAGGAAAGGGCTTTTTACTTTATGCATTTTTTAATTGTAAACTTGTAGAAAAAGAAAGAGAGTGCTTGGTTCTCCTTGAATCCCTAGTGTGTTTGCTTGAAAGATTGTTGGAGAACAATAACATGTGCAAAGAAAACTTGCTTGGATTGGTTTGAAGAAAGATTATATTGCACATTGTTTCCTTGGATTGCATTTTTTGAATAAAGGAGATATCCATTTTGAAAGATTGCTCTACTTCAAAGTATTTTCCTTCTATGTTTGCAATTTACAAAATATGGAAAGATTGTGTTTTGTGCATCCTAGCATGGAAAGGGAGGGCAATTTAATTTATTTTAGGAATGAAACAAGATTTTTTATTCTTGTTGTGCAGACACAGAATAATCATTTTTCCATTTGAATAATCTATAGAGAATTTATACACTTAATGTTGTTTTGCTCAAATTGGTGTCAAATCTAATGTTGGGTATGAATTGAAATTGTTTGCGTGGTGTTGGGTGCTTTTGAAAGAAAAAGGTATAAATAAATACTTTAATATTTTTCAAGTCTTTAGAAAAAGTTTCGTGAACTCTTTTGATGGAGGTTAAAAAAAAATTATAGTTTTTGAGAAAACAATTGTTTTTTTTTATTTGTGATTGCTTGACAAGTTTATATTTTGTGGAACAGACATATAGATTGTTAGTGAATGATTATAGGTGTTGACATGGTGTAGATGGACACTTTGTGTATTTGTGTGAAAACTTTAACTCTCCTACCATAAAACCCATTTGGAGAAGTGGTCTACATAGGTTATGTAGCTTGATATTAGTAGAAGGCTTGGAGTCTTTCTTGCTCACCTGGGATAGTGGAGATCTAGGTGGAGTAGAGCTTCTTACTCACAAAGATAAGACTTCTTGGAGTCTTTCTTTCTCACCTAGGATAGTGGAGATCTAGGTGGAGTAGAGCTTCTTACTCACAAAGATAAGGCTTACTTTTGTAATAAAGTCACCACTGTGACTTAAGTGTTTTATTTTGATATCCTTTTTATATTTAGGTTTTCGGATGTATCATATTTATCCGTTGACATGTCATGTTTTGTAATGTCCCCTTATTTTATGCCTTAGGAAATAGGGACATTTATCTCATAAAGATCAATTGCAAGAGGTTATTTTCTATTTAATGTTAATGAATATAATTCTACACGAATTATGTTACAAAACAACAATTCTGAAATGATTCTTTAAGTCACTGATAATATACTTGCTATATGATGGGAATTATCTTGATCCACAATATCGCTTATACAGAGCAATATATCCGCTCGGTTTATGATAATGTGGACGAGGTAATAGATCTCCATTTGCAACTATAGATAGATATCGATGCATAGATAAATGGAACGAGTAGTAGTCTATTCGTCCTTCTTGAATATGGTCTTGATAGCCATGCATTCGGTAGTTATGGTTTTGATAGAAATTCTGAAACTTTGCTCCCAAAAGGGACGTCGGATAAGAATATCAATCTGATATATCTTTGGTTATGCAACAATAGGATCTCCTCAATGCAATATAACTGTAATCTTATAATTCTGTGTTGAATAAATAAAGATTTGATCATATATATGAAGACAATAAGATCTTTTCTTTTTGTTCGCTCATTCTTTATATGTGCTTTATAATCCTAGGTTCATTTGACGTAAGTCCTGATTAATAGACTCCATGTGTGTGTGTATCTTAGCCTTGCATATGGCGGAACATATACCATCTCCGCTTTATTGTTCAAAGACTCCTATGAGAACTACCTGCTCTAAGCTCCCCCTTGGTGAATTGTTAGAAATGCCTTATTATACACTTACATTTGAAAAGATAAGTCACAATGTAGAGGCGCAACTCATGTCTTCATAATTACTTTCTAATCACACCATTCCATGATAATTAATCTTTAAATTGTAATCAATATTAACACTATTTAGTTTGCGTTAGTTTTAGATATCTATCCAATCCCCACCGATATGATTGAGTATAACATTAGTCGATGACTTCTATTGCTATCTATTCTTAGCCGATCTCGCAATCCTTATCTTTCTGTGATGGCTATCACTTAGATCGATGCAACTTCTCTTAAACTTAGTCGACATTACTCCAATTCTTCATCGCTCTCTTAAATCAATTCTCGTGATCATATCCAATACCTTGATATAAGATTATATCTCTTTCTTTTTTATATTAGATCACCAACTAATCATTATTCCCGTTGTGTAAACCATATCCGTCATTCATTGCCTTAATAGATTGGGCTTATGTCTTAAACAAACTAATCGATGTTTACCATAAGTCCCTTGGCCATCGATGCTTGCTTCTTTTAATTGAATTAATTGTTATTTTTCAACTTAACCTGCTTCCTTCAATTATCAAGGAATTGATATAATTTATCATTTGTTTGCCCTCTAGGCGAAGAGTTTAATGCATACAAACAGAATACATAAGAAAGAACAGTAATCCATAGATTTCAGATAAACACAGTCATAATATATTAAGTTACACAATGTATATCAATTGCTAGCCAACAAAAAAGATACCATTCCATTCATAATCGTAATAATGGCAAGTTACATCACATGGTATATAAAGGTACCGAGGGGGTGCGAGGGACAACCGTCGCACCCATAACTACCTACCCTCGGTTACATCACTAAAAAAGTACTTCCTAATTACTTAATTACTTATTATTCTCGTACATACAATATGCTGCCAACATCATCCCCCCAAAAAAACAAGGTCATCTCCTGACAACTGACAACAAAAATGGGAGGATCAAAAGAAAAAAAATCAAGACTGAGAATGGGGCAAAGCAAGCATCCCTAGTGAGGATGGTGTCGATGCTCATGGTGTGGCTTCCAGGTGTGCCCATAACTTGTAGACCTGCTTAGTCCTCAACTTGAGGTCCCTCTCTGCAACCATTTGTCGCTCCATAGCTGTCTTCACCATCATCGCAGCTTCCAGGACTTCCTTATCCTCCTCCTCCACCATCTCCAAGGCACTAGCGAGACGATTCTCCAACATAGCCCTTTCCTCCCCGGCTTCCTCCAACCGTGCCCCCAAGGCATCCTTCTCCGACCTCTCCTCTGCCAACTCTGCTTCCAAGGTAGTTGTCTCCTCTACCCCCGAGGCCTTCTCCCAAGCCAACTGCTCCCTGTGCGACTCCTCCATCTGCTCGAGTCGAGCAACCAACTCCTCCCTCGCCGACTCGGCCTGCTGCCACTGGGTCTCCGTACCCTAAGCAACATGTTGTGTCCGCCTCAGCTCTACCCTTCGCAACAGGGACTGTGTGCTGGTCTCTCCAACCTGCTCCCGGAGACCCCAATCTTCCAGCATCTGCAAGGTCTCCGTAGTAGGCCACCCCCTCGACTCAAAACACTCAGAAAAGTGTGTCGTGCAACAATTTCTCATAAACCTAAGCAGCTGCTCCAACTGTCTGTCTGTCCTGGCATCTCCCTAGGACCGTGCCGAGGCTACAATCCTCTGAGCTCCAGCAACCATGTCCGCAATAAACTGCTCCAAATCCATGTCACCATCCACTCTCGAAGATGCAGGGACACCTTTCTCCCAGGCATCCTGGTGAGGACTCTGCAGTAGCTCAACATGAGGGGGGCTCTGTATCAACTCCTGCTCTTGCCAAGGACTCAGCACCAACTCACGAATGGGTGAGTGGTCTCCCTACACTGTCTACGAGTTCTCTGGTGAGCTATCTCCTACCAAGTCTGCAATCTCATGGGGGCTCAGCAACTAACGTCGTGGAGAGAGGACAACTGCTCCAACCAATGCCACGGGTGCCATCTTATACCGACTCAACCAAGCACTCAGATCTACCTAAGAAGGGGTACCACTCGCTCCAAGGTGCTCTGATGCTACCGCAGCCTCACTACCAACCATCTCCCCACTGGTCCCTGTCTCCACTCCTGCCGTGGGAATCTTGCCTCCTACCCTTTGGGCCTCGAGTGTGTTGTGCGTTCTGCACACACACCCCATCTTGGACAGGGGACCACCGTCCCTAGAGCCTCTAAATTCTTCCCAAACTCACCAAGTCACCCCAATCCAGTCAATAAACTAATACCGTCTAAATTCGCACAACACGTCCTTATTTGTCGGAAAGAGAGATTTCAAAAAGCTCACAAAATCTCCTTGGAAGCCGAAAATGAACACCAAAGCTAAATCATGCAAAATGGTCAGACAAGCCGAATTTTACAAAGCATGAAAGGCAATAGAAGCATAAGATGGTTAAAAATTGCGCAATCTACATATTTGGCCCGAAAACCTTAAGGATTCGCGAAAGTGACTTTTTAGCCGAGATGAAAGGTGGTCGTCAAACTCGGAAAATAATCAAAATACCCGAAGTTGTTTCCTAAGGCAAATGAAATCAGTTCATATCTCGCAAATTCCCTCTACCAAGCCGAAGTCAAAAAATCGCTCCATAAGCCGAAATCGTGCATAACCTCCAAGTCGCTAAAACTCACAAAACGGCCTCTAAGGCCGAAAAAGCTTAGGAAAGTTCATCTCTCGCAAATTCACCTTGCAGGCCGAAGAAGACATAGGAGGAGACAATTGTGTCATTTACTCTTATTGGCCGAAAATGAACCTGAGAGAATCCCGAATTTCATTCTTAGTCGACCAAGCTTCACATCACGCAATAACACTTATTAGGCCGAATTCATTTTCAAACTTGCAGAATCAACTCGATAGCCAAAATAAAAGAAGATGAATAGAAAGACAAAATCGCGCATGAAGCCCAACTAAACCGAAAAACTAATGAAAGGAAAAATTATAAATTCGGCCCATCAGCCGAAAATGGGAAGCAAAATGAAAATCTCGCAATACAACTTGAGTTTGCGAAATCTACTTTCATGCTGAAATAAAGAAAAGATTTAACATTTTGAAAAACATTCAAATTCCCGATTTCGCGAATTTCACAAGTCAGCTCATAAGCCGAAAATAAGAAAATGAACATCGCGCAAATAGGCCATTCAGACCGAAAATTAGTAAAGGCTCTACAGTCGCAAAAAATCAGCATGAAAGGCCGAAGTGAATAAACACGCAAAATTGCCTTAAACTCCGAAAATCATATAGAGACACGAATTTTAAAAATGATAAGGAAAGCATTTTGACTTAAGATAAAATCTCTCAAGCAAAGCAAATGGCTTGAAGTTTACAGAAGTAGGGGCTTTTAAAATTTAAAGTAATAAAAGAAAAATCTCCCAAAATGATCCAAATTGGCCGAATTTCTTCTCTAGAGGTTGGGCGTTTCATCAAAACAACAAAATCGCGTATTTTCTTCCATTTGGTCGAATTTCATCACAAAGGCATTTTGAACTTAAATGTAATCACGCGAATAGAGCCTTTTAGGCCAAAAACATGAAGACCTCTCAAATCGCCCAATAGACACGAAAATCATGAAAGAACATGGGGAAACAAGTGTAGATTAATGTGTTGAATGGTATGTCAAGTGAAAAGGTTTAGGTCATGATCAATGTACGTGGGAACGAGAAAGTAAGGACATCCTACCTTCAAATTCAGCTAAGGATCTAATGAAGGCATTTGAAATTCACTCAAAGGAAGCGCAACATCTCTCAATTTGCCTAAAGGTCTCGAAATCCGAAAGAGAAGGCGAAAAAATTTTAACTTAACATCTTCTAAAAGAGAAACATTGAAAAGATACATCTCCCAAAGAGCTTCTCAAGCCCGAACTCCACCGAAACGTAGCCGGACATCGCAGTCAAATATAATATTTGTCAAATTAATTTAATTAAATTTTCAAATTAATTTATGCAAGTGAAATTGATTGTTCGCAGAAAAACAACATCGGGAGGGGCTAAAGTGACGACTTAACACAAGATCAAAGCCAGGCGCTGGAAGCTGGAGAAAAAGGTGCAGAAGCGCCAAAACGGAACCAAGTATTCGGAAGCGTGCCCCAGACCACAAAGTTGAAATCCACCACCGAGACCAAAGACCTAAGAACATTCAGAATGCAGCAAGTATGCATTCTCGAAGGATGCACTATTGGATTTAATTCCAGAAATTCAGTTTTAAAAACTAAAATTGTTTAATGTAAAACTACCTGTGGGTCCCACTCAAGATATTTTGAAACAAAGTGGAACACAGGTCAGTTGTGTTCAACTACCGGATTGACCGAATAAATGCCAAACAGTGATAGGTAGTTGAGATAGTAGTTGATGGGATAACCAAGAATTAAGTGGGTATGGGCAGCCTTATTTTGTGGAATAAATCAGAACCCTTGGATGCAGTCCATCCTGGCCACCGATTCAAATTGTAAATTCTATAAAAGGCAGAGGCCTTTCTTTTGTAAAGGGTTAGAGATTTTTGTTAGACTCTAGTTAGGTTGTTCGATTTCAGCTAGAATAGGTTAGATTTTAGTGGTAGCATAGAGATGTTGCAAAAATTGTTGTAATGGCAGTTGAAGCAAATATATGAACATTGAAGAATGTTGTTTATTGTCTTTGTTTTCTTCTGTTTGCATGGTTTCTTTCAGCATTTTAGATAGATCTTTCTATTTTGGGTGTGCAGGTATTTGATGGATTCAGGCTCATACCATTGAGAATATACTGATTGTATGTTCTTGTGTATATTTAGTCTGAGCCTTTAATTGCGTTTAGTTCAATTGCAGGTGTCTGTCTGAGCTGCACCAGAATTGGGTGCTTAGCCATGCATTTGCAGTCTAAAAATCTTCCAAGTCCCTTTGAAGATTGCACCATTCCTACAAGGTTGTGAGCCATTCTAGCCAAGCAGGGATTGGTTATGTTGAATCCGTCTACCCACATACCAGCCTTATAAATTTTAGGTTTCCTAAACCCTTCCCTTTTGATTTTTTTTCGTAGTCTGAGAATCACAGCAGACCAGCTTGTTGCAAAACGTAAGGCCCCTTGTGCTCCCAGCAAAACACATCGATCACTGAGTTATCTCGCAGTCAAGAACTGATATTTGGAACCTTGAGGTTGTCCCCTTTGATCAATTAAAAACAGCATTAGGGCTTTCCTTATCTCAAGAGAGGATAGGATACTTAGCATTCTATTCTGCGTTGATCGGAGAGAGTTGCAGCGATGCGACTTTAGACACGTCAACAGAATTGGTGCTAGGAGGGCCCCCTATCAAGTTCCTTGTAGCAAATTAGTCTAATAGACCTTTTAAATGCTATATTTGGGATATGCAAGATCCCCGTTAAACCAAAAAATCTGAAAATCTGAAAAAATAAATAAATAAAAAAAAATTCTGAGTCAGTATGTCCGGTCAGCCATTTCACGAAGACTGTTCGAAGTCCAACAGTTTCCAAATTCAGAAAAGGTTGAGTCTGCAATTGTATCCAAACTAGTTACTCGAGTTCACATCTACAAGTCACTGCAGAATTCATAGTACAGCTGAGCATGATGAGTTGAGTTGCTTGACGATTCTGTCAAGAGTCGAGTTGGCATTGCAGGGGCAGATATTTTTTTGGGATATCCCCAAACTGGAGGAGCTAGCACAATTGGATATCCCCAATCCTCTATCCAGCACTGATGAGTTTGCAAGATTTAAGGATCGGATTGAGAACCAGTTTGGTCTCAAGGAGGAGTTGTGCTTGGAGAACGTGCTGTCACCTTTGTGGTGTAGAATTCACCGCACCCCATATTCGGAATTTACTTGCTCGCTATGCATGGAGGCAGTCAGTCAAGTTAAAGCCCAATATGGACTGTCGGAAGAACCAAAAGAGCCCGTCACCAGCAAAGTGTGGAGTGCCTACCTTGTTGCATATGAGTATAGACGAACGCAAAATCAATGCAACGCCACACTCCTTGATGATGAAAGGATGGAGTTACCAATTGTTGAGCAAGACGAACCAGTCGATCAAATTATGCAAGCAAAAGATTTTGTTGTCCTTATGCCACGGGAAGATGTGACAGCAGATGATAGTGATGTCTCTGCACCTGAAGAGGACAAAGATGAAGAAGATGATAATCAAGTGAGCCCTGAAGATCAGCCCCAAGTTGAAAAGCAATTTGTAGCAACCCCGCCAATAAAGGATACAGTCCAAGAGTCCGTCAAGGACATTTCTGAGGACCAATCAATCGAAGAGTCCCTGCTAATTGAGGACGTGCTGACAGAAACGCATAGGACTGCATTGTTCATACAATCCGAAGATGCACCAACAAATGATGCACCCCTCTTTCTTGATTTTGAGTTTGATTTTGAGATCAATTTTCAGCCTGCGCAACCCGATGAAGAATTTGATGCTGATTTGCACGAACTGGACATGAGCAAGATGTTGCACCACCAATGGTGACCTACTAATATAGCTGCTAAAGATCTCCCGCCGCCTGACCCTCCGCATGACCCAGAAAGTTGCCAAGTTGTTTCTTTCCCTTCTGCTGTTAATTTTGAAAATTTTCAGTTTAATTTTGAATATGCCAGGAAAACAACTTGTAAATGGATTAACCACAAACCTAATGAACTCCCTCAACTGATAATTTTGCCCGATGCTGAGAGTGGCCAACTGAAAATTTTCTTTTCAAAGTACAAATACAAACAAGCCAGACTTAGAACTGTTTCCACTGCCCTTTTATTGTTGCACATACTAAAAAATCACCCTGGGTCGAGAACCTATGCATACAGTCCACATTTTGTACAATCAATTTCTCCTTGTACATAGTTTAAGTTTTGTTTTTTGTTCTGGAGTAGTTTGCTTTTCTGTTTTAGCTTAGCTTCCCTACTTTTTCTGCTTTAGTTTATTTTGCCTTTTCGTAGTATAGGTGTCCTTTCGGAAGGGGTTGTCTCCCTGTCAGTTTTTGTAGGGGTATGTTTTTCTTTTCCCAATATTGGTGTGCGAAGTCAGGAAATTTTTTCCGGTCTGTTTCATAGATGTCAACTTTGGTAGAGCAACTAATTGACGGTTGCCCTCGTAGTCCGCTCATTTGGTCTAAAGGCTTAGTCATTCTAAAAATTTAGTTGCTAACTGCGTCTTGTCACCAACACTGTGATCACTACACTTTTAAACGCTTAAATCGCTTTAGTCTATCGTTTTATCAAAGGGAAGTCAATGCAAGTGAAAATTTGAAGCTTTGCTTCAGCAACCACTGTAACACTCAATCCCACGTAGGCTTCATTGCTTACCAGCCAATGTGAAAAAGTGAAAATAAAAGAAAAATCAAAAGAAAAGAAACTGAAAAGCAAAGAAATATCCAATACTTGGCTTTGGGACCGGAAACAAAGCAATCTCTGTGAGCTTACAGGCGATAACCTCGCCAAGGCTATGAACGCTCGCTGGCAGCAAAGCAATATCCAGGTTGCTTTTGAAGTTAGACTCGTCCCTCATAACTTGTCTTGATTGAACAATGACATTTCAACTTTCTCTAAGCTGAAATGAACTTCATTGCACACACTTGATTTTCAAGGTTGGTGAATTGATTCAGTTTGCGACCTCATTTTTCCTTTGACTCTGTCTTTCGTCATTTGATTTGTTGTGTGGGTGTAATGTCCCCTTCTCATTGATGACCTTCCAGTAGTCCATTAGCCTATCCCTGAGACCCGTAGGCTAGGTGGAATGAAGAATGAGGGGTCCAGCATTGATGAAACAAGGACATACTATTTTTAGTAAGTCAAGGAATGGCAATTCTGGTGATACTGTCCTACTGAGCTCTCCATGCTCTGTCTCTGAGCGCTAAGATCATGCTTTTCGGAGCATTAGTTCTTGACTTACTATTTTTAGTAAGTGACAGTGTGGCATAATTCTATTTTTGGCAGTGGACAGGGTCCTAATTCTGCAGCAGTACAGTGGTCTTCCTCGCTCAGTTTCATCCTGGTTGTGATAATAATCAGTACGGGAGTCTTATGTGACACGATTAAATATTATTTCCTTCTCCTAAGGTTTAATATTTAATTAATCTGATTATTGGTTGTTGATTATTGAATTTGGGATTAATGTCTATTTTTTCCTAAGTATTTGGCAAATTTCATGTTAAATAAAGAGATGTCGAAATTATTGGAGGAGATATTATTTTATGACTTATCTCTAATGTGCCAAGTGAAGTTCGTGGGCCCATGCCTTTTTGGCGTGAGGGTTGTGTTGAGGATATGGCACCACTCTTGGGGTCCACGTAGAGTGGAATGAAAGGCAAATGAGAGAAGTGAATTTGAGGGAATTTGCATTTGGAACTGAGGGTGTGAAGTTATAAATATGAGACTTGGGCTCCCATTTGCACTATCTTGAAAAATTGTAATGTTATGCTGTCGGTTTGGCGATAGAACTAAGACTTCGGAGTGCATCTCCCTACTGCTTCCCGGTTTCGTACTTGAAATACAGTACCTAGTTGTGCGTTGTATTCTTCTACATTCTCAGAGTTTGCTTAGACATTTTTGGTGTTGAAGTGATGCTGGAGACTTGCTGGTTTGCCTGTAGCTGAAGTATCTTTTCGCTCATACCTCTCTGCTGAAGCGACTGACAATTATGGGTATCATCTCCTTCTTCCTTCCCAGCACTGGCGATAAACTTTGTGAGTTTATAGCATGTTTGCTTGAGTTTTGAATTTGTTATGCTAAATCGAAATTCCTAGGTATAGCGTGGGTTTCTATTTTTGCATTGGGATGCGTGCAAAATAAATAAGGGGTTGGCTTGCCGCCCAAGCATTGCATTATGTTTCAGTTTTCTTATGCTAATGATCCCCTCAACACCGTACGCTCTCACCTTCCCACATTGGGCACTTGGTGATCAAAAAGTGGAAGGGTTACTTTCCAGTATGGTTTCAGTTATGTTTTCTAACCTTAAGGGTTAAATACTTGTTGATGTTATTGCCGGCCTTGAAAATTCAAAAAAAAATTACTGGGATACTACAGTGGTATCAGAGCTGGTTTTCCTGCCAGCCTGTGAGAGTCAGTGGGTTCAAAAGTCTCCATGAGTGACAGAGACGTCAAATACTACAATAGAGAGCAGAAGAGACAGCAGTTTCAGATTCCTATAGTGCCCGAAGAGGACACATTTTCAGAAGTACTGAGAAACAAGGGGAAGGATCTAGATACCTCAGATTCAGTGGATTCAATGGCAGATAAGCCTACAGAACCAAATGAGGCACCCAATAAGAAGGCAAAGAGACAATTCAATGCCATGATGGACATGATGTCTCTACTGCTGGCCAAGCTCAACCAGAACATTGTTGGGGTCCCTAATCAGCCCAACAATGGATCGGAAGCCAGCACTTCTAACACTCCTGTAGGCAATGGAAATGGGAGCAACAACAGGAGTAACAATGGAGTTTCAGCCCCAAGGCCTTTACAACCTGTATTTCTGCCAAGAGAAGTACAACAAGCTAAAACTGAGATACCCACAGTTGATGAAATAAGGAACAGCTACATGGAGTATGCTTCTCTTCCTGGTGAGATCCAAGATATCCTAACTCTGGATTAGTTTATGAATCAGAAAATGAAGAGAGGAAGGAGGAATGACTATAAGTCTGCTACCCCAAGAGATTATCAACAAGCTCTTGGAAGAGTGACCTTTGCACACTTTGATGGAAGTGCTAAGAGTACAGCTAGAGCATGGGTACAGAAGTTGGACAATTACTTGTCCTTGAGGCCTATGCCGGAGGAGGATGTCATCAAGTTTTCTACCTTGCACTTGGATGGAGTGGCCCACGAATGGTGGTACCATGGGTTGGTCACCCTTGGTCATAACTTAATCACCACCTATGCTGATTTCACCAATAAGCTGATTGAGAGATTCGACACCAGGGATCCAGAGGTGAAGTTTAGAGAACTTGCACAACTCAGGCAGCAAGGTTCATTGGACACTTACGTGATTGCATTCCAAAACCTGTCAGTCATGGTGAGTAGCATCTCAGAGAAGCGATTGGTTGTCCTTTTCGTTGAAGGACTTGAAGAACCTTTGAAAGGATGGGTCAAAGCTTTTGATCCGCCCACCCTGGCAAAAGCTATTAAAAAATCTAGAAGTATGGAGTTCGCTGCCCCAAAGAGTAAAATTCAATCCCAGCCTTTCCCTTTCAGAAAGGATAAGAAGAAGTTCACGAATCAGACCAAGAGGTTCCCTCCGCGTATGGATGATGGGCTCCGTCAAGAGCTTCGGAGAAAGAATCTTTGTTATTCTTGCAGAGAAACTTGGGTTCCCGGACATAAGTGCCATGGAAAAGGGAATTTGCATCAAATGGAGTGCTATTCAGAAGATGGATCAGATTCTGAAATTTCAGAACAGCAAACTGAAGTTGAGGACAGCAAGTATGAAGAGGCTCCTGAAGGGCCTGAATTTGGGTCAGAAGATAGAGGAGTGGTTGCTCAACTCTCAAGCATTCACAAAAATGAATCCTTCAGAGTTCGAGGTGTGATTGGAGAGCATTGTGTCATTGCTCTCATTGACACAGGTGCAACACACAACTTCATTGATAAGAGGATTGTTGCAAAAAAGGGACTAGTGGCAGAGGAAGTTGAGGGCTTCAAAGTCATGGTAGCAAATGGCTCCACTATATCCTGTAACCAAATGATTTCCAACATGTCTCTGAAGTTGGGGAATCATGAAATCAGAGATGATTTCTTTGTGGTGAGCATTGGAGGGACTGATAATGCAGTCCTCGGGATTCAATGGCTGAGATCTCTTGGTGAGATCACACTAAACCTACAAACCATGGAGCTGAAATTCATGTCTGAAGGGAAGAAGGTAGTGTTGAGAGGAATGTCGCATGGGGGACTTAAAGTGGTATCCTTGAAAAGAATGGAAAGGCTGATCCGCGATAATCAGGTGGAGTGGGCAGCAGAGTGTTTGATAATGCCTTCCAATCCATTGGTAGATAAGGGCAGCTATTCCTCAAATATTTCAGCAATGATCAAGGATAGAAGCAAGATCATGGTCATGCCTTCAGAACCACAAAAGGAGCACAGGAATTATCCTGAAGACATTCAAGCTTTGATAACCAAGAGAAGCAAGGTGTTTGAAAATCCACCTCCTGGCAGGCCTCCTGAAAGAGGTGTCGAACACATTATGGAGCTTGAAGAAGGAGCTAAGCCAGTCATGACTACTCCTTACCGATATCCTAAGAAGCAGAAGGATGAGATTGAGAAAGCAATTCAGGAATTGCTTGACATGGGTTACATATGGTCTAGCAAAAGCCCCTTTGCTTCGACTGTTGTTTTGGTGAGAAAGAAGGATGGAACCATGCGCATGTGTGTGGAATACAGAGCCCTGAATCAGAAAACCATCAAGAATTGGTATCCTATTCCGAGGATTGATGAGCTCATTGACGAGCTACATGGGGTAGTGTTCTTTTCCAAGATTGACCTCAGGTCGGGGTACCATCAGATTAGAATGAGAACATCAGATGTGGAGAAGACTGCTTTCAGATGCCACTTTGAGCATTTTGAGTTCCTAGTCATGCCCTTTGGCTTGACTAATACACCCGATACATTTCAGTCATGCATGAATAGAAACTTCCAAGAACAGCTAAGGAAGTTTGTTTTGATATACTTTGATGACATACTTATATTCAGCAAATCTTGGAAAGAACATTTACAGCAGTTGGATGAAGTGTTGAGCATATTGGAATCCGAGTCCTTGTTTGCCAAGGAGTCCAAATGTGAGTTTGGAATGGAAGAGTTGCTCTACCATGGTCACATTATCAGTGCAGGTGGTGTGAAGGTGGATCCTGAAAAGATTAGAGCCATCATTGATTGGCCTACTCCCGAAAACATAACACATTTGAGGGGATTTTTGGGGTTGTGTGGATTTTATCGGAGGTTTGTGAAGGGATATTCTCAGTTGGCTGCCCCCCTTACAGATCTTACAAAGAAAGGAGCTTTTGAATGGTCCGAAAAAGCACAGACAGTATTTGAGCAGTTTAAAAGGATCATGAGTTCCTGTCCTATTTTAACATTGCCTGATTTCACCAAGCCATTTGAGCTACAGTGTGATGCCTCTGGAAAAGGTGTTGGTGCGGTCCTCATGCAGGATAAGCATCCTATAGTCTTTGAGAGCAAAAAGTTGAGAGGTCCTGAGAGACTGTACTCCATTTATGACAAGGAAATGCTTGCCATAATGCATGCCCTTGCAAAGTTCAGGCAGTATCTAGTGGGGTGTAAATTCATTGTTAAGACTGATCACAATAGTCTTAAACACTAAATGCATCAGAAAGATTTGAATGAGAGACAACAAAAATGGGTGAGTAAGTTGCAGGCTTACGATTTCGACATTGAGTATGTTAAGGGTAAAAACAGTGTTGTGGCAGATCCCTTATCCAGAAGACCCCATTTAAGCTCACTTTGCGAGCTTACTGCTGATTGGAGAGAGTTGTTGCTTGCTGATTATGCCAAAAATCAGTTTGCAACCAGCCTTATAGAACGTACTTTTCATTGTGAAAGGTACAAATTGGTTGAGGGATTGATCTTGTACAAGGGAAGAATCTTCATAGTAGGTGAATCTAAGTTAAAAGAGAAGATTTTGAAGACTTTCCATGACATCCCCCTTGCTGATCACCAAGGTTATTTCAAAACATACAGGCAAATCCGGGAGAGATTCTCTTGGAAGGGACTTAAAAGTGATGTTTTGAAGTACATTAAGGAGTGTCATACATGTCAGAGGAACAAAGATGAGCACACTCTACCAGCTGGTTTGTTACAACCCTTGCCTATTCCCGGTCAAAAATGGGAGAGTATCTCCATGGATTTCATCACGGGGTTGCCTCGGGCTCAAGGGAAGGATAGTATCTATGTGGTGGTGGACAGACTTACAAAGTTTGCTCATTTCTTCGCCATCACCAGCTCTTTTACAGCAGCACAAGTTGCTGAAGTGTTCTTCCGGGAGGTGTTCAGATTACATGGTTTACTGAAAAACATTGTAAGTGATAGGGACAGCAAGTTCCTAAGTGCTTTTTGGCATGAAATTTTCAGATTGTGTGGTACTATGCTCACTCCAAGCACCAGTTCCCACCCTCAAACTGATGGGCAGCCCGAGATAGTGAATAAATGGTTGGAAGGTTATCTTAGAAACTATGTCTCAGAGCAGCAAAATACATGGGTGAGATGGCTTCACCTAGGGGAATATTTTTACAATTCCTCCTCTCACATGTCCATCCGGATGTCACAGTTCATGGCACTATATGCTTATGAAGCTCCTAGCTTTGCGGACTTGGTATTTGGTGATAGCAGAACCCCTCAAGCAAAGGATATTCTGAGGATTCTGAGGGACAATCTCCAGCATGCACAGAATCAGCAAAAGTTGTATGCTGATCAGCAGCGAATTGAGCGCACCTTTGAGGTGGGTGACTTGGTTTATTTGAGCCTCCAGCCCTACAGACAGTCTACTCTCAAGAAGAGTGGGGTTGAGAAGTTGAAGTCACGATTCTATGGGCCTTTCAGAGTCAGCAGAAGGGTTGGAGAAGTGGCGTATAAGTTCGAATCACTAACAAGCAGCAGGATCCATAATGTATTTCATGTGTCTTGCCTTAAGAAGGCTCTGGGACATAATGTTGTTGCTTCAGCTGAGTTACCTCCGCTTGATGAGGAGGGTGAGTTGGTTTTGGTTCCTGAAGCTATCCTTGAATTCAGGGAACGATCTTTGAGGAGAAGGGTTATCAGGGAATACTTGATCAAATGGAAGAATCTACCAGCAAAGGATGCTACATGGGAAAATGAGGAGATTTTACTGCATCTAGCCTTACAGTTGCTTGAGGACAAGCAATTTTGGGGAGGGTGGACTGTAATGTCCCATTCTCATTGATGACCTTCTAGTGGTCCATTAGCCTATCCCTGAGACCTGTAGGCTAGGTGGAATGAAGAATGAGGGGTCCAGCACTGATGAAACAAGGACTTACTATTTTTAGTAAGTCAAGGAATGGCTATTCTAGTGATACTGTCCTACTAAGCTCTCCATCCTCTGTCTCTGAGCGCGAAGATCATGCTTTTCGGAGCATTAGTTCTTGACTTACTATTTTTAGTAAGTGACAGTGTGGCATAATTCTATTTTTGGCAGTGGACAGGGTCCTGATTCTACAGCAATACAGTGGTCTTCCTGGCTCAGTTTCATCCTAGTTGTGGTAATAATCAGTACGGGAGTCTTATGTGACACGATTAATAATTATTTCCTTCTCCTAAGGTTTAATATTTAATTAATCTGATTATTGGTTGCTGATTATTGAATTTGGGATTAATGTCTATATTTTCCTAAGTATTTGGCAAATTTCATGTTAAATAAAGAGATGTCGAAATTATTGGAGGAGATATTATTTTATGACTTATCTCTAATGTGCCAAGTGAAGTTCGTGGGCCCATGCCTTTTGGCGTGAGGGTTGTGTTGAGGATATGGCGCCACTCTTAGGGTCCACGTAGAGTGGAATGAAAGGCAAATGAGAGAAGTGAATTTTAGGGAATTTGCATTTGGATTTGAGGGTGTGAAGTTATAAATATGAGACTTGGGCTACCATTTGCATTATCTAGAAAAATTGTAATGTTATGCTGCCGGTTTGGCGACAGAACTAAGACTTCGGAGTGCATCTCCCTACTGCTTCCCGATTTCGTACTTGAAATACAGTACCTAGCTATGCGTTGTATTCTTCTACATTCTCAGAGTTTGCTTAGACATTTTTGGTGTTGAAGTAATGTTGGAGACTTGCTGGTTTGCCTGTGGCTGAAGTATCTTTTCGCTCATACCTCTTTGCTGAAGCGACTGACGATTATGGGTATCATCTCCTCCTTCCTTCCCAGCACTAGCGATAAACTTTGTGAGTTTATAGCAGAGAAACGAGACTCGCCCGAAATCGCCCAAACTCGGCGAGTCCGAGTCCGAGTTAGGCCAAACGAGTCCCAGGGGCTCGGACTCGGACTCGGCCGAGTCTGGAGAGTAAACTCGCCAGACTCGCCGAATTGGCGATTTTGGCTCAAAATCGCCAGACTCGGCGAGTCCTGAGCCCTAGACTCGGCTACTGGCTGGGTTAATAAAATGACCAAAAAAAAAACATTTTAAAAAGTAATAAGTTTTTTTGGAAGGGCGAAATTTGACATTTTGGTCTCTCCGTCAGGATTATTTTATGGAATATAACATTTAAGTATAAGTGACATTTTAAGTTATATTCCATATATACTGTCAGGATGTTTGAGAGTGGTTTCGGGCCTCCAGGAGTTATATTGCAAAATTTAGTTTTTGGAGGATTCTTCAGTTTTCCAGACTTAGTCAAATTTCAGGATCAGGACATTCCAGACTTAGCCAAATTTCAGGGCATTTGAAGATCAGGATGACATTCCAGACTTTATCACTCACCAACTTGACCTAGCTTGGACCTTCAAGAATGATACTCACTCACCAAGCAAGACCCAATTAGCAACAAGAGCAAAACCAGGCCCTAAGGAAGACTCTCAAAGAAACCCTAATTCAGACTTGTAATAAGTTTTTTTGGCCTCGCGGGGCGCTGCCCCTCGACCTCGCCTTGTATCGCGACAGGGAGCGCGCAAGGGGCGCTGCCCCCAAACCCCCGTCGAAAAATATGGGGGAAACTGCGTCGATAGAAGTAGAGAAAATTTAACCTCCGAGTCTGACATTGATTGGATCGACCAGGTAGATATAGAGGTTGAGACTGTAGCCATGGCAAAGGAGGAGCGGAGAGCACGAGCACAGACAGGAGATTCAGAGGCAGATAGTGACACAGATGTTCCTGATGTTGGTGAGCATGGCATGGTGTCACGGGGAGCGGCTATGGCAGTCGAATCATCCAGGACCTACCTTAGACGCCTTCGCAGGGGGCTGGGGCCGGAGCGTGCAGGCTCCTCTGAGCCATAGACTTGTAGTTGTATTTACCTTTGGTATTTGTATGAAACATTTGAGGATGATCATATGATGACATGGATTTTTTATTCCATGAGTTTTGTAATATTGTATACATTTGACAATATTTATATATCTATGTTTGTTATTTTCTTCAGCTACAATTTGCGTTTATGCTTATGTGATTGATGTATACTTGTGTATGTAATCAAATGAGCCGAGTTTGATGATGTTATTGTGTCTTTAAGGTGTATTCAATAAAGGGTGTCTAAAACAGGTTTTAAATATTTAAAAATCTCTAAATTTCTTGAGTTTTTCACTATCCCGAGTCCAGCCGAGTCTGGAGCCGAGTTTGACGCCGAGTCCCGAGTCCGAGTCCGAGTTGGCCTTGCCGAGTCCGAGCCGAGTCCGAGTCCGAGCCGAGTCCGAGTCCCGTTTCTTTGGTTTATAGCATGTTTGTTTGAGTTTTGAATTTGTTATGCTAAATCGAAATTCCTAGGTATAGCGTGGGTTTTTGTTTTTGCATTGGGATGCGTGCAAAATAAATAAGGGGTTGGCTTGCCGCCCAAGCATTGCATTATGTTTCAGTTTTCTTATGCTAATGATCCCCTCAACACCATATGCTCTCACCTTCCCACATTGGGCACTTGGTGATCAGAAAGTGGAAGGGTTACTTTCCACTATGGTTTCAGTTATGTTTTCTAACCTTAACGAGTTAATTCCTTGTTGATGTTATTGCCAGCCTTGAAAATTCAAAAAAAAAATTACTGGGATACTACAGTGGGGTGTATATCAAAGATTCTAGGGTTCGATCTGGATAGTCATCCTTGAAATGTTCAGGAACATTTCCTAGCCAAGTCGCCATTTGTTGTGCGTTCTACACACACACCCCATCTCGGATAGGGGACCCCCATGTCAGGAGCCTCCAAATTCTTCCCAAATTCGTAAAGTCACCCCAATCGGGTCGATAAACCAATAACATCTAAATTCGCACAACGCGTCCTTATTTGCCCGAAAGAGAGATTTGAAAAAGCTCACAAAATCTCCTTGGAAGCCGAAAATGAACACCAAAGCTAAATTGTGCAAAATAGTCAAACAAGCCAAATTTTATAAAGCATGAAAGGCGATAGAAGCATAAGACAGTTAAAAATCGCGCAATCTACATATTTGTCCCGAAAACCTTAAGGATTTGCGAAAGTGACTTTTTAGCCGAGATGAAAGGTAGTCGTCAAACTTGCAAAATAATCAAAACACCCGAAGTGGTTTCCTAAGGCAAATGAAATCAGTTCATATCTCGCAAATTCCCTCTAACAAGTCGAAGTCAAAAAATGGCTCCATGAGCCGAAATCATGCATAACCTCCAAGTCGCTAAAACTCACAAAACGACCTCTAAGGCCGAAAAAACTTAGGAAAGTTCATATCTCGCAAACTCACCTTGCAGGCCGAAGAAGACATAGGAGGAGACAATCGCGCCATTTCCTCTTATTGGCCGAAAATGAACCTGAGAGAATCCCGAATTTCATTCTTAGTCGACCAAGCTTCACATCGCGCAATAACACTTATTAGGCCGAATTCATTTTCAAACTCGCAAAATCAACTTGAGAGCCGAAATAAAAGATGAATAGAAAGACAAAATCGCGCATGAAGCCCAACTAAGCCGAAAAACTGATGAAAGGAAAAATCGTAAATTCGGCCCATGAGCCGAAAATGGGAAGCAAAATGAAAATCTCGCAATACAACTTGAGTTTGTGAAATCTGCTTACATGCCGAAATAAAGAAAAGATTTAACATTTCGAAAAACTTTCAAACTCCCGATTTCACGAATTTCACAAGTCGGCACATAAGTCAAAAAGAAGAAAATGAACATCGCGCAAATAGGCCATTCAGGCCAAAAATTAGTAAAGGCTCTACAGCTGCACAAAATCGGCATGAAAGGCTGAAGTGAATAAACACGCAAAATTGCCTTAAACTCCGAAAATCATATAGAGACGCGAATTTAAAAAATGATAAGCAAAGCATTTTGACATAAGATAAAATCTCTCAAGCAAAGCAAATGGCCCGAAGTTTACAGAAGTAGGGGCATTTAAAATTTTAAGTAATAAAAGCAAAATCTCGCAAAATGGTCCAAATTGGCCGAATTTCTTCTCTAGAGGTTAGGTGTTTAATCAAAACAACAAAATCGCGTATTTTCTTCCATTTGGTCGAATCTCATCACAAAGGCATTTTGAACTTAAATGTAATCGCGCAAATAGAGCCTTTTAAGCCAAAAACACGAAGACCTCTCAAATCGCCCAATAGACCCGAAAATCATGAAAGAACATGGGGAAACAAGTGCAGATTATTGTGTTGAATGGTATGTCAAGTGAAAAGGTTTAGGTCATGATCAATGTACGTGGGAACTAGAAAGTACGGACATCCTACCTTCAAATTCAGCTAAGGATCTAATGAAGGCATTTGAAATTTGCTTTAAGGAAGCACAACATCTCTCAATTTGCCTAAAGGTCCTGAAATCCGAAAGAGAAGGCGAAAACATTTAAACTTAACATCTTGCAAAAAAGAAACATTGAAAAGATACATCTCCCAAAGAGCTTCTCAAGCCCGAACTCCATCGAGACGTAGCCCGACATCGCAATCAAAATTAATATTTGTCAAATTAATTTAATTAATTTTTCAAATTGATTTATGCAAGTGAAATTGATTGTTCGCAGGAAAACGACATCGGGAGGGGCTAAAGTGGCGACTTATCACAAGATCAAAGCCAAGCGCAGGAAGCTGGAGAAAAAGGTGCAGAAGCGCCAGAATGGAACCAAGCATTGGGAAGCGTGCCCAGACCACAAATTTGAAATCCACCACCGAGACCAAAGACCTAAGAACATTCAGAATGCTGCAAGTATGCATTCTTTAAGGATGCACTGCTGGATTTAATTTCAGAAATTCAGTTTTAAAAACAGAAATTGTTTAATGTAAAACTACCTGTGGGTCCAGCTCAAGATATTTTCAAACAAAGTGGAACACAGGTCAGTTGTGTTCAACTACCGGATTGACCGAATTAATGCCAAACAGTGATAGGTAGTTGAGATAGTAGTTGAAGGGATAACTAAGAATTAAGTGGGTATGGGCAGCCTTATTTTGTGGGATAAATAAGGACCCTTGGATACAGTCCATCCTGGCCACCGGTTCAAATTGTAAATTCTATAAAAAGCAGAGGCCTTTCTTTTGTAAAGGGTTAGAGATTTTTGTTAGACTCTAGTTAGGCTGTTCGATTTCAGCTAGAATAGGTTAGATTTTAGTGGTAGCATAGAGATTGTTGTCCTCATTTTTGTTTTCAAAAATGAAGGACCATTACATAAAATTTTTGTTAAAAAATGAAAAATTTTACTCTATGGCACGCTTCTCGAGGCAGAATTTTGACTAATCCTTGGACTGGCTTAATCCTCAGTCCATCCTCGAACTACGTTTCGAATTTCGTCAAATTCTGGGTTCGTTTGCTATGTCTTTCCTTCAATCGGGTTTTAAAATCCCGAATGCAGGTGGAGAATTTTCTTCAAACTGCAAGTTTTAATGATATTCATTGTTTTGGTCTTTGTAGGGGAATTTTTGACTTATTACATGTGCACTTTTATTTAGAAAATGTTACTTGTAATTTGATTTAAATTTCCCCTTTGTTGTTTTTAACTTTTTTATTGTTTTTTGGTCTTTTTTAGTTAAAATAGGGATTTTTTGACTCAATTACAAATAAACTTGCAATTTGGTCAAAAAACCCCTACTTTAATGGTTTTTGCATGTAATAGGGATTTTAAATCCCCATTACATATGTGCAAGCAAGTATAACTTGTTGTAGGGATTTTATTTCCCATTTACAAGTATTTAAAACCTGCAGTTTGCTCCAAAAAACCCGATTTTGCCTTGCAAGTGCATTTTTGACAATTTTTAAACTTGTCATTTGTCCAAAAAATCCCGATTTTGGCTTGGTAAGTGAAAAAGTGAATTTTAAACTTGCTATTTGTCTTAAAAATCCAGATTTTGCCTTGTAAGTGAAAAAGTGACAATTTAAAACTTGCACTTTGGTCCAAAAAACCCGATTTTGCTCATAAAGTGCATTTTTGACATTTTAAACTTGCTATTTGTTCCAAAAAACCCGAATTGCAAGGAAAAACATGTTTTTTGAGGATTTTTAGCAAATTTTTGTGGAGATTTTTTGGGAGATAGAAGGCGTTTTGGATTCCTCCCTATTTTTATGCATTTTCAAACACCTTTCACGCCACATGGAGGTTAAGATTGCTGGTTTTTAGCTTTATAACAAAAAACACGTTTTTGCCAAAAAACCACGTTTTTCTTCATTAAAAATGCCACGAATCAGCAATGTTATGAATCGTTTTGGCTTGGTATGCTAAGATATTGAGGTTAGAAAGAGTCTTGGCCATTTTCCATGCCATTTCTCATGCATTTGCTGCCACGTTTTTCAGTTTTGGGCATGTTTTCAAAAACGTGGCTAGGGTTTTGGAATACGGTTAATTTCTTTTGAAGAGATATTCTTTTTTATTTCAAAGATTGATTAGCTTTTGGAAAGGCATTTTCACATTGGAGCAAGGTAAGATTTATTTTCTTCTTGTTTCTTTTTTCTTGTTTTCTTGTTTTTTCCTTTCTAGTTGTAAATTTGTAAATGGTTGGTTCTTCACCAAAAATCAGATTTTGTGAGAGAGATTTTCCCTTTTGTAAAGCAATTTTAGAATTGCATTGTTCTTCCCCATTTTCCCTCTTTCCTTGTATTCGGGATTTTAAATTCTGATTACAAGTTGGATGAAAATAATTGTTCTTCCCTTACGGATAAAAGATTTAACCATCTTTTGTTGAAATTTCAAGTTGCAAAGATGAGAAATGTTATCGGAAAATATGTATAGTTTAGTAATGTTAATCGTTTAGCAATGTTAATCATTGATAGTTAGTTAGCCGACGGGTAGGTAGTGGAGTCGCAACGGTTGTGTCACACCCCTTCGGCTGTTATATATTATACTACCTTCGGGTCTTTTGTTGCAGAGGGCCACTGGCGGTGCATAATGGACGTCATCAAGAGCAAGTTGACGGGGGCTGGTAGGGCATCGGACATCGCTCTCCCGCAGATTATACTGATCAATGGACTCCTTTACAAAATGGGGACAGATCAAGTACTCCGCCGATGCGTGATAGAGGAAGAGATACCGGGGATTTTGAAGGAAGCACACGAAGGACCCGCAGGAGGCCATATGGGGCGGGACACGACGGCCAGGAAAAGTACAGAAACAGTACAGTAATGAACAATGCAATTATAACAGAAGTACCAGAATAAGCTTTCCATTAATGTCTCCAAATGCTCATAGCATAATCTGTAGCCAATATATTACATCTCCAATACCCGAAGGTAGTATAATATATAACAGCCGAAGGCGTGCGACACAACCGTCGCGACTCCACTACCTACCCTTCAGCTAACTAACTATCAATGATTAACATTGCTAAACGATTAACATTACTAAACTATACATATTTTCCGATAACAAGAAATACCCATCCTTTCAAAATGGGGTTTTTAGAACCGGATTACATGTTGAAAGTTCTTCCCATTTTCTTGAAGATGATCTTCCCAAAATATTTTCATATTCATCATCCATACATACCATTTCATCCACTCATTTCACACCTTCATTCATTTTCCCCATTTAAAGTCTACTTGCAATCAGCCATCCAGAACCCGAAATTGGTCCAAAATGCACTCAAAAAACACTTGTAAATGAGTTTTAAAGGTCCAATTACAAGTGAAAACTTGTAGTTACCCATTACACATATGAAGTTGCATGTTTGTTCCCACATTTGCAAGTTAATGCTCTTGTTTTTCCCACACATGTAATGCAGCTTCCAAAACTCGAAATTCACTTGTGAGCCCATTTTTGCATCAATTTATCCCTTCCCTTGTCAATCCGGTTTGCACACACGATCTACCAAATCAATGGATTAAGGCATGGGCCTTATTTTGCAAGAAGATTTCAAGAATGAAGGATGATACAAAGAAGAGATACAACAACAATTCATGGTTGAGAACATAGAATGCTTTCAAGACAAAGATGGTTATGACATAAAAAGAGGAAGGCCGCCCTTTCCCTCTTGAAAAGCCAGTACTACCCCAAGCAAGAAGACAAGGATGCAAGTTCCCGTTCCAGTTCAAGATGTCTTTACCAATCTAGAATACTTCAAGTTCTAACATCCTGAAGCGACATGAAGATCATCACAGAAAAAGGATGATGCAGTTAGAGTCGTGTCTTTAGACACATGGAATAGTTTTAATTATGCATTTGTAATTTTGTTTTGACAAGTTACATGTAAAAGTATTTTTTGTAAAATGCAAGTTACACATTACTTGCACTTTTGTAATTACATGTAAGACAACTACAAGTTGTGTCCGATTAGGACTGTAGTTGGAATAAGTCGTAGTTGATTGGAGTAACTCTTAGTTAGTTAATGAAGTCTCAGTTAGTTATTGAATGAGTCTTGGTGGTTGAGAGAATCTCTCTAGTTAGTTAGGATCCTCCCACCTTTTTCTCAAGGCTCCTCTCCTTTAAATAGAAGAGAGGGTCCATTGTAATTTTTATCTTTTGGAAAGCAAACAAAAACTCTGCCAAATTTACAGCAAGAAGTCTTTGAGCTTATGTATGTGGATTGAAAGTTTTTGAAGAATAATAAAGAAGGATTACTCAAGTTTTGAGTCTTTGAGCTACATGTTTGAGTTTGAATCTTTTATTTCTTCTATGCCAAGTGTTTCTAAAGGAGCTTAGTCCAATCTGATTTGAAGTCTTTGAGCTGCAAGTAGAGAAGACTAATTAAAATAGGAAATCTCTAGAAGGAGCAGCAAGTCTTTGAGCTTGCGTCTATTCTTGAGGAAAAATTATTGTTCGATAAGAAATAGCAGCAAGTCTTTGAGCTTGCATTAGTTCTTGTCTTTGTGTTAAAAGAATAAATTATTCCAGTCTTTGAGCTGTTGTCTTTTATTCATTGTAAAATTTAGTATAGCAAAGGGTAGATAGGACTTCCAATAGTCAAGTCTTTGAGCTTGATATTGCTGTCCCATCCCGAAGGAAGTGATGGAAGTCTTTGCGCTTTCAGGAAACTTCATTTCCTTTCTCTTATTTCACTTGAAAGTGGTTACTGCTGTTATTCAATCGCTATCCTTTTCTGTGAAGAGAAAAGGATATTGTCTTTCTTGAACAAAGAAGAAAGATTGTTGTCCCATCCCATTTTATTTTCCAAGTTGTAGTTAGAAGGGGGAGCCTTCCCTTAATTAGGAGAGTTTTTACTCGTGTGCTATGGTTGAAACCACAATTTTGTATATTTCCCCAAGTGTACAAAATTTTCAACCAACAGAGATGCTGCAGAAATTGTTGTAATGGCAACTAAAGCAAATATATGAACAGTCAGATATCCCTAGTCCTCTATCCAGCACTGATGAGTTTACAAGATTAAAGGATCGGATTGAGAACCAGTTTGGTCTCGAGGAGTTGTGCTTGGAGAACGTGCTGTCACCTTTGTGGTGTAGAATTCACCGCACCCCACATTTGGAATTTACTTGCTCGCTATGCATGGAGGCAGTCAGTCAAGTTAAAGCCCAATATGGACTACCGGAAGAACCAAAAGAGCCTGTCACCAACAAAGTGTGGAGTGCCTACCTTGTTGCATATGAATATAGACGAACGCAAAATCAATGCAGCGCCACACTCCTTGATAATGAAAGGATGGAGTTACCAATTGTTGAGCAAGATGAACCAGTCAATCAAATTATGCAAGCAAAAGATTTTGCTGTCCTTATGCCAAAGGAAGATGTGACAGCAGATGATAGTGATGTCTCTGAACCTGGAAGAGGACAAAGCTGAAGAAGATGATAATCAAGTGAGCCCCGAAGATCAGCCCCAAGTTGAAAAGCAATTTGCAGCAGCCCCGCCAATAAAGGATACTGTCCAAGAGTCTGTCAAGGACATTTCTGAGGACCAATCAATCGAAGAGTCCCTGTTGATTGAGGACGTGCTGACAGAAACGCATAGGACTGCATTGTTCATACAATCCAAAGATGCACCAACAGATGATGCACCCCTCTTTTCTAATTTTGAGTTCGGTTTTGATATCAATTTTCAGCCTACGCAACCCGATGAAGAATTTGTTGCTGATTTGCGCGAAGTGGACGTGAGCAAGATGTTGCACCACCAATGGCAACCTCCTGATATAGCTGATAAAGATCTCCCGCCGCCCGACCCTCCGCATGACTCAGAAACTTGCCAAGTTGTTTCTTTCCCTTCTGTGACTTTAGACACGTCAACAGGGTGGTCCTTGTGGGGCCACCAATGTCGTGGCCATGCTTCCCGGGATCATAATTGCTGGTGTCCGGGCCTGCCCAAACCCAATAACAGGCATTGCCAATACTGTTGCTCCAAGTGGTAGAGTCTGAGGGGCTACCGTGGCACTTGATGATGTCGTCTGCTGGGGTAACTCACTCCGTGGAGGTGTTGTTGCCGCTACTTGTGTAACTACGGGAGTTGTCGCCACAGTCTCCTCCTCCACCTGTTGTCCTCCTCTACCTACCATCCTGAAACTACCCTCTGTGGCCTGTGACGTATCTACGAAGTCCTTTGCACTCTCTTCCTCACTCTGGCCACTAGTCTCTTGCACCGACTCTGGCTCAGACTCAAACACCACCACCCTCCGCTTCCGTTTCTTGCTTGTTTGTATGTCTCCGCTCGGTGCCAAGGTATCTAAATGGACCCAATAGAATATAGGTGACTGTCCAGGGTGTACACGGCCGTGTGGTACCAAGTGATGTTTCTGGGGCGGTATCTGAAGACGCACTGCATCCAAGAAGAGTCCAATGGCATGGTACGACATATAGAAAGTTTTGTGCTGCAAGGTCATAAATTTCTCCATCCTATCAGCGAGCACAGATGTCGAATCATATACCACACCATTGAGGATGCCATTCATCAATACGACCCGCGCCATGGCAATGTCCAAAGCCCTACTGGCTCCCATCAAGCGGCTCTTCAACACATCCAAGAGGCACCGCCACTCTCCTCGTAAAAAAAACTTCTTCAGGCCTCTTCCCTTGCTTGCATGCTGGAGGCTATCGAGCTCGGCCTATGTGAGGTCGTCCTTGCACATCAACTTCAAGAGTTTATCCTTGAAGTCTGGAGATATCTTCTTGCCCTTATCTACTTTCTTCCCCTGCGTCCCTGGGATACCAAAAACCCTCGGGAACTCTGTGGAAGCCAAAGAGACCGTAACCTGGTGGTGCTCATAGTCAAACACCGACTACCGCGTTTGTTTGTCATATGCACCAATCATAGCCCTCAACACGACCTTGAAATCTTTGATGCAAAATATGGGCATCTGAATGGCCCAGTGTACCTATGCCTGTTGCAGTTGTGCCTTTACGAGATCATCATGCAAGGTCTCAGTCCACCATTTTCTACAATCTACTCCACTCAGACCCTCTAAAGTAATGGTGTCGACAGTCACATCATCTTTCGTTGCCATCTGACTCTGCACTTTAGGTCGTACCTTTTTGCCCTTGCCTTTGCTGTTGTCAGCCATGTCGCCTCTTACTTTCACACCTGAAGGCAAAATGCAAATGTCCTTCCTGTTGGCAGAGGGTGACGCCACTGTAGCAGGTAACTACTGCAACTATTTTTTCCAACTTTTGCCTCCGCTGGGGTCCATTAACTATTTTTTGTTTTGTCGTATATGAAATGAACTATGGAGGGAAAACTAGGGTTAATTCCACCAACCGGCCGACACTAATCCTCCCTACGTCGTGCAAGCTGCCGATATTGCTTTGTCGTCAATCCGCGTGTGCTACTACTAGTTGTCGGGTTTCGCCCGCCTCCATGTTTGATGAATATATCCTCCTGCCTATATGGTGCGTACGGTGTTCTGCGCGGCTTTATGCGTCGACGATAAACAGTGAGTTACCTTTTCTTCATAATCGATATCCCTCTTAAGGTTGGATGCTCTGGTTAACCAAATGCCATGATTTATGTGCCTGGGACCACGCGGTGGATGTCCTCATCGTGCGGTGGATGTCATCATCGTGTCGGAATGGATACACCGTGCGGTGAGTGGAGATAGCTCCATCATGCGGTGATCGTCACCGCACGGGAGCGAAAGTGGCCCCACCTTGTGGTGATTACCACTGTACGGGAGTGAATGGCTCCACCATGCGATGAAGGTCACCGCACGGGAGCGAATGGCTCCACTGTGCGGTGTTCGTCACTGTACGGTGGTCTCTTTTCTTTCTCTTGTTTAAATATTTATTTTTCTTTTTTTTCACTTTCTAACTATGCTTGCGGGAGCTTCCAGCTTGCCCCGAGTCGTTTCTATACCTTCTCTCATGATATGGTTTTAACTTCGACCTGTTGACACTCTCTGGAACTTCCCGTCCATCCAGTGTCCACAATTTAATCAACCCGTTCTCCGCCACTTCACGAACTTTATACGGCCCTAACCACCTTACTTTGAATTTGTCGGGTTTAATCTCGTTGCACCCATTGTACTTCAACACCAGTTGTATCGGGGTGAGCCTCACTCACTTCAAGTGTTTGTCATGCCACATCTTCCTCCTTTGCTGAGTTGCTTTGGTAGCCCATTGAACCATCATCCTTTTCTCGTCCAACTTGTTCAAGACGTATAACCTTTCTCGTAAACTGTCCATATCCCCGAGTCTATTTTCAATGGCGATGCAAAAACTTGGCACCATGAACTCGGCTGGTACAATAGCTTCCTACCCGTACATGAGTTGAAATGGCGTCTGGCCTGTAGTCACCTTGTAGGTGGTGGGGTAGGCCCACAAAACAGAGGGTAACTTTTCTTCCCAGTCTTCTCCGTCGACATCGTACGACTTATAGATCACTCCAACTAGAATCTTGTTGGTAGCCTCAGCTTGGCCATTGGCTCGTGGGTAATAAGTGCTGGACAATGAGTGAAAAATTTTGAGTTCAGTCGTGAGTAATTTGATGACGTGGTTCACAAAGTGTCCACCCCTGTCACTGGTCAAATGGATGGGGATGTCGTATCGCATGATTATCTGTTCATAAATGAATATTGAAGTACTCAAGGCCGAGTTGTCAAGTAAGGCCCACGCTTCTACCCATTTAGTTAAATACTTTGTGGCTACGACAATGTAGCGGCACCTCCTAGGATGGCTGGCCTTGAGCGGCCCAATAAAATCCAGCCCCTAGCACTCGAATAACTCTCAAGCATGCAAGGGGTTGAGGGGCATGAAATCCCTCTTCAGCGGCTTCCCGACTCTCTAACATGTGTCGCAACCCACTACCCATTCCCTAGCATCATTATACAGTGTGGGCCACCATAGACCTGCAAGTAGCACCTTTCGTGCCTAGTGTCGAGTCCCATATGGCCTCCTGTGGGGCCCTCATGTGCCTCCCTCAGAACGCTTGGCACCTCTTCCTCCATTACACACTGACGCAACACCTGGTCGGGCCCCATTTTGTACAGCAATCCATTAATTAACTGGAATGTATGACTTCTCAACACGAGTTTCCTTCGTTCCCCAGGGGGCATACCTTGCGGGAACACGGAAGTGGAGAGATATTCCCCAATAGCAGTATACCATGATGGCAATACTGCGATCTAGAACAGGTGAGCATCCGGAGATTCATCATTAACCCCCTCTGGCGACTCCCCCGACCTTATCCTTGATAGTTGGTAAGCTATCACATGGCTTTTTCCGGGCCGCACAATGATAGTGAATGTAAACTCCTGCAACAAGAGCAACCATCTGCTGATCCTTCCTTGAATAATTGGTTTATTGACCAGATACATAAGTGCCTGGTGGTCCACGTAAAAGGTGAATGGCATCACCAGAAGATAATGTCTAAACTTTTGCATGGCATATACCCTCCCTAGGGCCTCTCGCTCCATTGTGTTGTAATTCTTTTGAGCCTTAAATAATAACCTGTTCAAAAAATAGATTGGATGGTCCAATCCATGGTCACCCACCTGAGCTAATGTGGCACCAATTGCGAAATTGGAGGCATCTACGTGGACATGGAACTCCTTGTCCCAATTGGGGTACGCAAGGATAGGGGCCACCACCAGCCTGGTCTTCAACTCCTCAAAAGCTTCGCCTTCCGGGGTCCCCCACGTGTACTGCTCACCCTTCCGAGTTAGTTTATCCAAGAGGTAGGATATCTAAGCAAAATTCTTTATAAACCTTCTATAGTAACCAATGTGGCCCAAAAAAGATTTTACCCCTGTGACATTTGTGGGTGGCTCCATCTCCACAATCACCCGGACCTTGTTAGGGTCTATCTTCAACCCCGCTTTACAAACAATGTGCCCGAGCAGTTTGCCTTGCAACACCATAAATCTGCACTTCTTAGGGTTGAGTGCCAATCTTACCCTCCAGCATCTCTCCATGCATTCCCTTAGGGCTACCAGATGTGTGTCCTGCCCACTGTAAATCGACCAATCGTTGAGGAAAGCCATAAAGTTTCCCACGGACATCTTGTCAACGATGTGTCGGATGATCCTTTGAAAAGTTGCAGGCGCATTGCATAAACCAAATGGCATCCGGTTATATGTGTACATGTCATCCTCCACCACGAAGGTGGTCTTGAGCTTATCCTCCCCGGCAATCGAGATCTGGTTGTATCCTGAAAACCTGTCCATGAAGGAATACATTTCATTCCCAGCTACCTCTTCCAATATGCTATCCGTGATGAAAGGTATGGGAAAAGGATCCTTGATAGTGATTGCATTCAGGCACCGGAAATCGACACAGATCCGGATTTGATTGGCCTCTTTCTTTAAGGAAATGACAATCAGAGACATCCATTCGCTGGTCTGGACCCGAAAGATGATGCCAGCTTGCAACATCTTCTCTATTTTACTCATTGACCCTTGCGGCATAGTTTTTGTCCATCCGGTACAGCCTCTTCCGCACCCGGAGCATGTTGCATTGGAACAGCTCATAGTCCTCCATTTGCCAATGGAAGAGTCCATTTAAGGAGCACATGTCTTCTGAGCAACCATCAAGTTCCAACACTCCTTCACTGTTTGGTTCCATCGGCTCCTTTCCTTCATCCACACCAGTCGTCTCTTCCTCTGATTCAGACTCCAAGGAAGACGCCAACTCCTCGCTTACCATTTGTGTGTGGAGATCAATGACATACTTCCGCCCACCTTTCTCCATGGAGAGGGTGTTCCTCTTCCAATTGTAATTTACTTTCGTTGTCACCAACCACCCTCTACCTAAGATGGCATCGTAGCCCTTCTTCTTAAGGGGTATTACCACAAAATCTAGTAAGAAGGGTTGTGTGCCAATGGTCACCTGTTGAGCCATCAGGGTGCCGAGCGGCTTAATACCATGCTAGTCTGCTCCCACCAAATTGAATGTGGGTGGCCATAGTGTCGGCTTTCCCAGCTTCTTCCACGTTTCCTCCAGCAACACATTTACTCCTGATCCTCCGTCCATGATGGTATCCGTAAGAATGGTCCCAAGGATACCCATCTCTACCACCGCGGGGTGCCGACCACTATTGACGGCCAACAGCATTGGGTCAGCCGAAGGGCTGACTGGGAATTCCAGTTGGTTTGAAGATGTGTAAGAAAATGTGTGGGCCATGCTATGCACAGAGCTCAGGATGATAGTCCTCAGTTGTGGCATTGAGTAGGTGGCCTTCTTTGCTTGTGCCCAAATGAGTGCCAACACCTCCTTTTCCTCGCCAGGTTTCTCAATATTTAATAGATTCACTCCAAGCTTGGGGCAATTTGTATCGTCGTGGTCGCCAGGACCACACCATCTGCACAAGTTCTGAGGGGTTTCAGCCTTCTGGCAATCCCGCGCGAAATGCCCCCACTGGTTGCAGGCCCGGCATTGAATCATTGGTCGTCCTTTAACATCGTACTGCATTCGGCTCCGATTATTGTTGTTGTTATTGTTGCCTCTTCCTCCCCTTCGGTTACCTCTGTAACTGTCAGATGATGCCGTGGTGTTGGCTTGGGGTTGGGATGTGCCTCCCGAAGTGGATGGTGACAGCTGCTCATAAGTGAAGAGCACTTGATTCCCTCGTCTCTTCATATTGTAGGGACACTCTTTGGTGGAGTGTCCCAACACTTGGCAAATTTCACAGAAGGCCTTTTTAGGACATATGCCTTTTGTATGACCTTCCTCCTTACACTCGGTGCACCACACTTCCTCATTCTTGCCCGTGCTTCCATTCATACTTTTAAATTCTTTCATCATGCGATGCATGTCCTTCTGGAGGGCTTGCACCTTCTTTTTGGATCCCTCATCGCCACTACTTCCATCCAAGGATTCCTCGTCACCAGAGGACTTGTCTTTCTTTTTACTAGATGTTTTGCCTTCACTTTCCAGGTCCATCGCGTGGTTGTAGGCATCTTCATAGGACGTGGGTGGTACGATTTTCATTTTCTTCCGGAGGGATGATTTCAAACCCTCCACGAACCACCTTTTTTTTAATCTATCAATCGGCTGGTTGTCCATCTTTCCCAACAATTCCTTCAATCGTCGGCTATATGCTCTAACTGTCTCGTGTTTTCCTTGCTTTGTACTCAGGATTTCCGCGACGATTTCATTGTCAAGACAAAGGAGTCGAAACTTCGTCTCGAAGGCTTTCTGTAACTTGTCCCAAGTTCCTACCTCCGTCTTATCTGTATCGGAGTACCAGTCAATGGCTACCCCGCGTAGGGTGGCGGGGAGCTACACCACCCATTCAGCTTTGTCGACTACTCCATTGGCCGACCAGATCGTCTCACATGTCCGACAATGCCATACAGGATCTTCCTTCCCGTCTCCAATGAATTTAGGCAACTTCTGCTTATTCGCCATTATGCTCCTTGGCTGTGGCCCAGTCTGCCCTCCAAAGCTTGACCCTCCAGAAAGTGGTCCGCTGAGATTTGGTACGTTGGGTCCCACCAGGTTACTCTGACTACCAAGGTGTGATGAGCCTGAACCGAACAGATTGCTTCTACTACTGTGCCCTTGTGTCCTCTCGACACCTTCGGTCACACCAGTATCTCCCACTTCTCTGTTCTCGGTCTTGGCTTCCTCTTCTCTCCTGGTCTCGTCACCTCTAAATGGCGTGTACGGCTCTACCGTACTCCCATCGCCAATCTCCTCGAACGTGAGGGAAAGGTCCCCCAATCGCTTCCTAGTGGTTTCTATTAACACAGAAACTTGGCCCTCGCCACTCGAGCCATCATTGCCATTCCCACTTCCTTCAGCCGTCTCCGACGTTCGGCTTGTTGCTCCAACCTTAGTGCCCTCGCTGCTGCCTCGTGCCCGTCTTCTTCTTCTTGTCCCTTTGGCACACGATTTATATCCTTATTCAGCATCACGGGCATCAATTCCTTCATTCCGTGGGATTGAAGGTTCGCTGATGGCTTTTGTCACGTTCTTCCTCCTCGCGCCGACTCCTCTCTTCGAACTACTATAAGATTTGTTGCTGCCGGTTCTCACGATATGTTTCTTCTCAGCGGTTTTGAAGGGCAAGGAAAGCTTGTGCCAATAGGTTGGGCAGGTTGTTCATCAACTAGTTCACCGCAGGGCTCACTCCGAGGTAAGTCCACACAGCACTCTCAGGAACGTCTTCTCGTGTTGCTTCCCTTCGTACGTGAGTTTCAATGGATGCTTGCAATATGCACCTAAAGTCTACTGTCAATGCCCTTTCCCCTTCAAACAATTCTTCGGGTTCTTCTTCCTCAGAGCTACTCGTCCCTTCACTCAATGGTTGGCCCATTATCATTGTGCCATGTAGCATACTCCCGTCATTCCCAGGTTTAAATCGGCAACGACGCCAGATGTTTTCCCTCTGGGCGAACAGTTTAATGCATGCAAACAGATTACATAACAAAGAACAGTAATGCCATAGATTTCAGATAAACACAGTCATAATATATTAAGTTACACAATGTATATCAATTGCTAGCCAATAGAAAAGATACCATTCCATTCATAATCGTAATAATGGCAAGTTACATCACATGGTATATAAAGGTACCGAGGGGGTGCGAGGGACAACCATCGTACTTGTAACTACCTACCCTCGATTACATCACTAAACAAAGTACTTCCTAATTACTTAATTACTTATTATTGTCGTACATACAATATGCCGCCAACATCATTGCTTTACAGAGTCACCATCAAGGAGTTGTTCATACTATACTATCGCTGCTATATACTGTCAATCGGGTGATTTAAAACTTGTTCTTTACTATCTTTGATATGGAAAACAAGGGTATATAATACCCTTCATTTAATTATCATTTTCTTTACTGCAATTTTGTCTCCTTGGAGACCTCACAAAATTGAAGAAGTTCTAGCGATGTAAGGTCCATCTAATGTCCCCACTTCTCTAGTTGCTATTCAAATGCATAGATTTGCCTGTCAACCATCTCCGCAAGCAAATTCACAGTGTAGGGGGGGTGGTTGGTTAGCCATAGGGGACCAATACTTAGTCAAATTTTGCTTTGGTGAGCCATTTATCAAGGATGAAAAAATCATGAAAAAATCGAGTCATTCTGGCAAACGATTTAATCGTTATTTTAATTGCAGACGATTTTTTCTTTAAAAAATCGCCATTCTTAGATGCCAAAAATTGCGATTAAATCGCAACAAAAATGTAGAATATCGTGGTCAAAACTAGGGCCGTCGGTAATCAAATGTATGAGGGGGGCAAGCTTTATCCACAGACGATCTTGGGTCCTCCTTGTGGCCTCCACAGTGGGCAGAAGATCATCAATGCGTGCAAACTGCAGTAATTTTTTGAACCGTGAGCATTGAGCAATAAGACTCGTTTTTTGAATCCCTGTTTGCGATAGAATGGGCGTCGTGAACAATGCTTGCAGGGTATGCGTATTTAACGAACAAAACAAAGCCTTTGAAACCGTGTTTTACCTAAATGCGATGTATACTTCACAATATTAAATAATAAATAATAAATATATTCTAGGCCTACCATGGATGTGAAACTCCTTAGAATATATTTATTATTTGATACATAATAGTTAACATAATTGTTGTTTATATATTAACAAATTAAAAAATTAAAATTTTAAATATATTTATATTACAATGTTTTTTTAAATTTATTATAATGTATTAAATAATTCATAATATTGTTTTATTTGTAATAATTTTAATTTAATATATGAAAAATGTTTCTTTTAATTTTAAAATTTAATATAATATTTTATTTGAATAAATAATAAATTTGATCTTTTTATTTCAAATATATTTAAAATGTTAAATTATTTTGACAATTTAATGAATTTATTATTTATATATTTTTAAAATTCAAATTTATATAGGCGAATTTAATGTCGAATTTAATGTTCCTCCTCAACCTCACTGCAACTGTTGCCATTTTTTAATTTAATAGCTCTGGTTACTAAAGTGAGAATTTTTTAATAAAAATTTCATGTCAAATTTAAATGGTAATAAAAACCTATCATCAAAAATTTATTAAACTGTTATATATTCGTATTGATTACTATTTAGTAATTAGTAATTACTATTATAAATTTAATAACAGTAAGATATAACAGTTTTTAGTGTATAATGTGTTTTTTTAGAATATTTTAAGAAATTATATATTTTCAAATGTTCGATAATTTTGCCGATTTATTGCCGATTTATTGCCGATTTTTTCCCAATTTTTTCCCGATTCCCGATTTTTTTTAAATATTCGGCCAAAAGATTTATTGCTGATTAAGATATTTACATCTTTGCCATTTATAATAAAACTTTATAATATTATGTTATAAAGTTACTGAAAGATCCCGAGCTGAGATTTGATCCAATTTTCTGATTTATGTGGTTTCCTGTTTGAGTCTTATTGAGTTTTACTTTTGTAAAGTTCTTTTTTTTTTGTTTGAGGTGTGATACCAAATATCAATGCAAGGGTTTAACATTCATCACATGCATTAAATTAACACTTTCTGAGCATTTTAACCACATATCCAAGGTCTGATATAAAAATTAGAGTTCTGATTTTAATGATAGCTACAAACAATTTCCAGATCTAACAATTAGAATATCAAATGACAAGAGTTTCCATACCTGGAGATTCCAGCACTGCTTTATATGAGATTATCAATAATGTATTGTCCTGTTACAAAGAATTGCTAGCTGGCAGCTACAGAAGGTTGATTTGTGATTTAGACCCCAAATCATCAATTATGGATGCTGTAAATGTTTTTATTACTGTGGACTGATTTTCTGATCCAGCTGGGCGACATTATTGTAGAAGGAATTAATATAATATTAAGGATCGATATCCTTTAAATGCTGGTCTGGTTCCAAGTTTGCTGCTCTCAGTCTGAACTCCGATTCTTGTTAATCAACCCTTGCTTAATGATGCCGAAGCCTGTCCACATCTATTCTCCAATGCTGACCGCTCTATCAATGAATTAATTTATGAATTCATCGAATCATTTTCCTCAAATTCCTCCGAGTAAGGATCTGAAACCTTGGTGCCCAAATATACCAATTAAAATCAGCAACAAACCCTTATAAATATATCAAGATTGATTGCCATAATGATGCCGTAAAACCAACTTGATCAAATCTTCAGTAACTCCAAAACCCCAAATTGATATTTGGTCAAATCGCCATCAATTGGCCTTCAAACTCTAATCGATCCAAGTCTGAAATTAAGCCTGCAAATACAGAACATATGAAGCCCTGAAGTAGACTCCTCTCACAGTGAGCTAGGTTACCATCCAACCCACAAGGGATATAAAGGGTTTCCGACCTTGAATCTAATAGCTGAATCGAATTGTAGCTAAGGAGGAAATTCCTTAATCAAATTATCAGAAAAATATATCATCCGATGATTCTTTTTCCTTCCGTTTTTCAGATTAAACAACCTCTGAAACCCGTCAATCCTAGATCCTCAATCAGCGCCTAAACTCTGATGAAATCTGTTGTTTAACCAGCTCCCACTGAACCTCGACTCCAGTCTTCCGCTCACACAAGCACAGAAATATGACCCAGCTCTTCATTGGCCGATTAAACCAATTTCCCAATTTTCCAAAGTTGGGAATGAAATATTTGGCTCGGGAAAGAAATATTTGGGTTTGTGCCAAAGTCCCAATCAACAAAAATTTCTTATTGGTTCACACAATTATTTTTCCCTAGCCGATAAAGTCCAGGAGATAATTTGAGCCGATTATTTTTTAACGCCTCTATTGTTGCCAGGGCAATATCAAACTTCATGGCTTAAAGCGGCCCCACCAAGATAAAAACTTTATTTCATAAGAGAAATGATTTATTTTATTATTAAGTCATGATATGTATGATTAAATATTATCATACTTTATTATTATTATTTTATTTCCCCAAACACTCAATTGAACCTCAAACTGTATTTTGTTAATGACCACCTAAAAGTGGATATAGCCTAAATCCTCGATGCCAACTGGGCATACATTCCTAAAATCTAGGGATGCTCATAAAGTGTAGACGAAAATCCTGATGAACCTGAAACTGAGTCCTGATGACTCATCACTGCTATAAGCACCTCTTGGTAACTGTTGCTGATCTGGAAGTTCTTCCTAAAAATTAGGAGAGCCTCCTAAAAATTAGGAACCTGACAAAAGTCTCCCAATCATCCCAGAAAGTCTTCGGGCACCTCCCAGAAAGTCTCCGGGCACCTCCCAGACCAATCCTAATCATCCCCTAAAATCTAGGAATACCTCCTAAATTTTAGAAATATGCCTGAAACTGCTCAAAATGGCATATAAAGCTCAGGACTACCTCTGTCAATCCACTGAAAGGAATCCCTCTGTACCCTGATGGCCTATGGAATCCAAATAATAGACCATCTCACTACTCTTCTCCTGTCGCCTAGAAAGGGGACATTATAGTTACTTTTTCTAAATTTAAAAAAGTTAATAAAAAGTAACTTATAAAGTTACTTTACCTTGGAATAAGTAACTTTAATTAAAACTTACATTGCACACTTTGCTAGGAGGTTTTAATAACTTAAAAGGTGATTAATAATTCATGAGGAGACCCCCCCTCAAGATGGCGTCACTTTAAGGGAGAGGAAGATTGCAAGGAATCTTTAAAAGATACCACGAGGGAGTTCGATTTAGGGTTGAAGTGATAAAAGAGCTTGTACGTATCATTTGGCATCATTGGAGATTGTTATTTTTGAGGATTTTTTGCATTTGCAAGTCTGCAACGCTCTTGTAGGGTCTGAAATTGGGTTTGAAGGTGAAAATCTTCAGACTTTGTGTGAGAGGACGAAAGTCCCCTCACCTTTGTGCCATCAATTTAGCCTGGAATGTTCATATTCAGCCATTAAGGACCAAAATCCAAGTTTGTGAGCAGCTACAGCAAGGTTATAGACTGAATATCAGATCTGAGCAGATTTTGAGAAGATATTTCAGAGTGTGGCGAATTGTGGTCTACCATTCTCTCCCTAGCCAAATCGTACCACTTGGAGCTTGCCTGGATTTTCAATAAAATAATTTAAGGGGTTTTGCATCAGTTTTTTCATACAATTTTCATTGTCAGCAGCAAATAAGAGGAAATCCATTGATTATTTGGTGAATTTGGCTCATACCAGAGCTACAGGAGCAAAACTGTGGGTAGAAGACACACCAGATTGGGGTTTCTCCTGGGAAAAGTTCAAGAAGTGCACTGGAATAAGAATTTTTCCACTAAATTGTTTTTGATAATTATCCAGTAGATGAATAAAGTTCTCAGGAGTCATTGGTTGCAGCTGGAGGTGCTTCATTCAGGCATTTCACCTATTCAGGCCAAGAAATCAACCTCTGTTCCCAGCGCTGGACTCATGGTAGGCCATTGTTGGCTCAGATTGTTGAAGAAAATCATTTATATTCAATTGTTTATTGCTGATAAATAAAAATCAGAAATCTGAGACTAGTTTCCAGTCAATTATTTTATGTGTTATCATTGTTATTCATTTTGCATTGTCAATTCCCTAAGCTTAAATCATAAAAAACTCAAAAAAGGCATAAAACCTCAAAAAACTCATTTAAAAACCAAAATTCCAACCGCTGGTCAAAGAAATCAGACTCAGAAAAATATATCAGATTGCTCCAATCAGCACTCGGCATCTCTCAGTCCAAGTTTGGGGACATTACATGTTTATCTGGTTACATCTTCTAATTTTAGATAAGGAGATGAACCAACTTGTAATCAATATCTCGATATCTAAAATAATTATAATATTGTGTTATATTTCTTTTTACAACATGGTTTTAAAGCAGGAGATCACGTGGAAAGGAATCACTAAAATTCGCTTCATAGGTTTTCTTTCAAAAGAAGACTTGAGGGTTCACAAACTGAAAGATCATAGGTGGACTTTTGTTGTTAAAAATTGTGACCATTTGCATAGTGGAATTTGGAGGGGAGTTTTTTTGCTGATCATAACACCAAAGGAGGAATATTGTGGTTGAGAAAGAGATGCAAATCGTGCCATTTTTTGTGATAATCCCAACTCAAAATAACCAGAAATCGTGAATATTTGCAAGGATAAATAGCATAGGTTTTTTCTATTAATTGCAGGGTTTTTTGTGAAAAAAATCACAAGCATTCAATAATAAAAAATCATGCTTGCTTCTTTTGCAAAAACTTGTGAGGAGTATATGTTGGAAAATCACAAGCCATCTTTGCTAACTATGATAAGATTTTCTACAAAAAATATGGATAGGTATATGACATAAAAATAACAGCAATGTTTTATTGTGATTGCTCTACGATTTTATTATGTTTGGATTGACTCAACAGATTGGTGTGTAATATCAAATACAGGAAGATGAATGCAAGTCAAGGTGATCCCATTCTCACACAACCTAAAGAGAACGATACCCCCCTTGACATCAAGGCCAAACCTTACTGATTTGATGAGGATGGAAATCAATGGAAGATGCATGATGTGGGAACAGTGAAGATACTTGAGCACAAGGAGATTGCTAAGGTTTGGCTAGTCATAAGACAATCCAAGACATCAAAAATCTGTCCAACCATTTAATTTTGGCATCACTGTCATCGCAGGAGCATGATGATGGTGATAAAACCAAAGCAATTGTTGAATATCCTTTAAAGCTAGCAATAGTGAAAAATTTGCTTTGTGTGCATTTTGAAGATAGCAAGGAATCTGATGTAGTTAAAACTCCATATGAATTTTTGCCCAATTAGTTTGGGAGTTTGTGGATCATAGGAGTTATACCCTTACAAGACTCATGAGAAAAATTAATGGAGCATTTTGGATGTAGCTTAGCATGAATTCTTGAACAATAATTCAAGAGATCCATAATTTGAGAGTTTGGGGAGGTGGTAATCTGCGAACTAAAGAATTCAGCTCAAGAGCTACACCTTTACAAGGGTTACTACACAGCTTGATGGAGTTCTACTTGGCCTATGATATATTTTCAAATAAAACTTCTAATAAATTCATGGAATTGAACATTGCTAGTTTATTTGTTATTATGTTAGTTTGCTTTGTTTTAGTGCAGTAAGCCTTAGGAGGGGGTATTTGAAGATAAGACTTAGCTTTGTACTAAAGTCAACGTTATGACTTAAGTTTTTCATTTTTATTTCCTTTTAAGTTGTTGGTTGAAAATTTTGTACACCTTGGAAGATGTGCCAAATTGTGGTTTCAGCCACAGTGTGTGAGTATAAAACTCTCCTAATTTAACGAAGGCTCCCCCTCTACTACTACTAACACTAAACTAATTTGGGTGGGATAACATCTTATTCTCTTTCTTCAAAACAGACGATATTCTTTCTCTTATTTCAGAAAAGAAATTACAGCAACAACGGTTAATACAGAAATGAAACTTTTTGTAGGATTTTTAGAACATAAAGGGAAGCAAAGTTTCCATGAAAGCACAAAGACTTCTGTCACTTCCCCGAGACGGGAAAATAGAAATGAAAGCACAAAGTCTTCAGCACTTCTACTGTCCTATCAACCTTCTCAAAATGATAAGAGTGTACAACACTTAGCAGCTCAAAGTCTGTCTATAGGATGCACTTCACCTTACATGCCATTTTTCGGTCATGGGACCCTGTCGACGATGGGGAGTGTGCACAAGGCACAACACCCTCTTGGGAAGATCATTTTTGGGGGTGCAAGATTCCTCCCTAGCTGGTGATTGGCGATTGGCGGAGCCACATTTGATTTCGCATTAGTTTTAACTATTGGAGTTCAATGAAATTTGTAAGGTCTTTGTTGAACTCAAATTTCCAGATATTGAAATATTGAACATTAAAAGATTTTGCAGATTCAAGAATAAGAGCTGAATGTAGATAATAAGGTGCACAACGTTTATTTTCTGATTGCAGCAAACTCTGTTCCAGATTGGTATTTTTCTTAGTATTGGTATTTGCAAATCAATTCAATTTTATATATTTGCCTTGTTATTGAAAGGAATATGATTAATGGTAATTTCTATTTTTGCATCAATCCTTTCATTCTGAGAAACATCTATCTTTGGCAAGTCTGAAACTCTTTGAACAGATTATTGAGAAGATAAAGTTAAAATTTTGGGAAGATTTCTAAGGGGATCTTACATGCCCTTTGCTGGAAACCCACATGTGGCATAACTGGGTGTTTATTGGCATTGTTTTGACATCGACCAGGTGTTGTTAGCTTCTGCAGACCTAACTGAGACTGCTTGGATCAGATATGACTGAGTTTTGAGGAGTTTTATACCTTGCTGTCCCTGTGTTGGCGCTAGGATCAGAACTGGAGTTGATGTTTTGTCATTGCAGACATGCAAAAAATCATTATTCAGAATCTCCAAGGGTGATTGATGAGTTAGAGGCATTGTTTCAACTTTCATCTGTTGGTAATCATTGGTTGAGGTTGTGGTGGAGTTTGAAGGCTCGTAGAGAAGGCTTCGGGCTGTAGTTGACTGAATTTGTGCTATTTTCAGATCAAGTCCTCTTTGAATCTTTGGTTTCAGACTTGTGAGCTGCATCAGATTATTTTCTTGAAATATTTCATGCACGCATTCATGATCAAATCTATGTAATGTAATAAATGAATGCTTGAAAATAAGAGTTTCATCAAGTGGTTGTTGTAATCAGCTTATTGTATGCCTATGATATATTAGTTTGTAACAACAGTGTCCTTTCAAATAAATGTTTGTTGTTGTTAAGTTGTTTTGCAAAACTTTCAAAAAAAAACAGGGGGTGCATATTACAATAACAATAGGCATAGCATGGAGAAGGAAAATAGTGAGGTAAAACTTGTTAACAATTGATTCTCCCTATATCATAAAGAAAAACAGAAAAAATAATTATAGAGAAAAAATGAGAGCTATGTGAGCATTAAAATATCAAGAACATGTCATTATCTATAATTAAAATTCTATTAATTAACAATATCTTGCAAAGACAAATTAAGTATTTGTAAGGTACTTACAATTGTCTTTTATGTTAGAAAAATCAGTTTTAAGGATAAAACATGAGATCAAAATACCATAGAACTATTGTCACTAAAGAGGGATTGAAATTCCAGGTGGATCTGCATAAGTTTACACCCAAAAAATTCATATGAAATGATATCAGGAAATCTGAAACATACTCCGTGAATCGTAGCCATGTCCACCAGACATCATTATATCATAGCGAAGAGCCAAGGTCCGTTCGGCCAAACACTCAAGCACAAGATAGTCTAAATTCGGCACTCTTTGAAGCAACTGTAGTGCAGCAACTGGCCTATCACCTCTAAAACCAGCACCGCATCCTATGCGAATTGTTTCTTTGTGCCTGATGGGATTTCCCCTCTGAAAGAAGAAGCAATGTATGCAATAAGAATAGCCTGAGAATTTGCAACCATTACTGTCTACATATAGCAACATATCAACAACATGGTGACAACAAAGCTACAAAAAATAGGGAAATCTTAACCCAAAAAATGAATCAAAACTTTAAATCATTCAAATCTAAGCTGCCTCATTAAAATCGAGAACAAAATGAAAAGCAAATGGTACCACCGGACATGTGGCTCAGACAAGGGAGAAAGGGAAAATAAAGAAATTGAGTGTTACACAAGATATCATAGGCTAAAAGACAATTGCAACAAAATATTACTTTCTATGCATATCAAGGCACATATCGTAGGTTTAAGAATATTTTGGTGAAAGAAAAACATGGGTTGCCAGTTTTATTTCAAAGGGATGGCATATATCACACAAAGATATAGATTGAGAAAGTTCTCAAGCATAGATATGTATAATCTCAAAAGATGCAAAGAACCATTTTTCAGAATACTAGCCATTTGTGTTTATCTCACAGTGCATGTGATCTATGCATACACACACAAACCATTTTTGTAAATCCTTCTGAGGGATCATCAACCTTAAGTATTACACAAGTTACTGAGAAACAAATTATTCTCACCCAGTCACACCCACAATTTTCCAGTCAAGTTCGCAGCCCATTCCTCTCATCTACCAACACTATCAAGTTCTGTATCAGTTCCTTGTTTTATTCCACACTCATATTCTAATGTAGAACTAGATTAGCACCAGTCAAGATACCCTTTTGATTTCTCTTCTTGATCAACATCTACAGCACGGGAGTTTCTTTCACATGACCAGTTGTAATATTTGTAACATTTTTTATATTTGAATTTTGTATTATCGTAATTTGTGCTAATTTCTCTAAGCATTTATGATATTTGTACTGTCTGTAATTTACCTTAATGTCTCAAAGAATTTTCTTTTACTCTAGCTAGTTTTTAGTGTGTATTCTGATACTACAGCTTTTATCTTTTCATTTGGGCTCCCCAAGCTATTATAACTAGATATGCTTGTTATGTCCTAGCCTACTTTAGTCACTTGGGAGAGTGTAGTATTATCTCTTTCCTTTTATTTTGCTGGTAAAGAAATTATCTAAGCAGGGTTTGTGAATCAGTTAGATCATACCTTTCTGTGATTTAATGGCATTCAACAACAATGTGCATGCATTTTTTAAGGTGCTTAATGTCCAGTTGTTAACAAAATTTTCATCACATGATACAATTTACCTTTCTATATAGCTGAAGTTTCAAGAATATAAATTATTATGATCCTCTTAGATATTACAAAACTTAACATTTAAGGGCTTGTTGGATCACAGATTCAGAGCTTCATCAATGAATTTCAAAAGGCACAGGATTGAGAGGTTGTTGCTACTTCTGCTGCTACTTATTATTGTTTGAGGGTTTGGGCAGAGACACTTTGCATGATATTCATCATAATTTGTTGCTGAAGTTTCTGCACCAGCCATACAGGGACATTTGTTTGCTAACTATTGTCATCAATCATGTTGTTTGAGTGCTTGGGTGGACATACTTTGCATTATATTTGTCATAATTTGTTGCTGGAGTTTCTGCACCAGCCATACAGGGGGGTTTATTTGCTAACTATTGTCATCAATGCTACTATTTGAGGCTGATCACACCTATTAGGACCTGTGTCATCATTGGGAAGATTGTATTTGCAACATTATTTCTGTTCAGTTGTTTCCAACCTTCAAAACATCTTTTCTAGGTCCTCCACAGCCCTATACCAGCCAGCCACCTTGTCATATTGGGCAATCTACTTTTTCAGAGGACTTTTGTTGCTGTCACAATTTTATTTCCGTCATATCCAGCCACCAATCTTGCTGTTCACAAGGTTCCTCTGGCGTGTGGCAGTTATATTACCATCATTTTCGGTCAAGTAATTCAAATATAAACTCAGATCAACAAGGCCCCTTGTGAGCCCTAAATAAAATTGGAGTGTCTGAAATTGTGTTTCCAATTTGTGTATCTGTCAATGTAATTGTCCCAGCAGTTGCAAATCATATAAAATCAATTTTCAGAGGGTTACAAATTGATGTTTCATTCAAATTTAAGTGCATTTGACACCTCGGGGTTTCATAATTACTTACTATTTGCATTTCAGGATTCAATAATTCTTTTCCAGCCATATCAAGTTATCAACATTTATAATTGATGTATCAGCGCATAAACTATGTGTTGGTGTGCATTTTATCACCCACCGAACACAAAATAAAATGCCCAAGGACACTCTACCCTCTCTTGAACAAAATCACTATGTATGCCAAGATTGCTGAAGACCATACGGCGACTCCAAGGTTTATATGTGTGAACTAGCGGCTTTACGTTGGATATAGCTTCCTTGGTGATGTTTGCTGAAATACAAGGGGAACTTACACTCAACTGATATGATTCACAAGTTAAGACTTAGACGGATTTGACAATAAACGTTATCTTTTTGGGGCATTTTCAATTTCGGATTTCAAAAAAAGGATAAAAAGGAGAAAGGTTTAGAAGTTCTATTCTACTCCTAAGAACTCGAAAGACAGTAAAGATTAGGTGAAACTAACAACAACACTTTACTTCACCACGCTAAGGACAACTACACAAAGTATATGCAATCTTCAAGGGTTGTGCTATAGATTTTCATACTTGTGAATTAATACCATCAAATGAACAATATTTATCCAAAGTAGAAGTTAAAGCATCCACGCAATAAGCTCAGGCTAACTTTACACAATGAACAAAAATCATTTGTTCAAAAAAAGTATTAGCAAACATTTCACCAATCTATACTATCAAATCTTTCATTCATCTGACAACTTTGTAAAGCAAATCTATTCTATGTTGAAGAAAATATGCAACCATGCAACCACGTGATAACAATAAGGATTCAAAGCAAAATGAATGAACATTTATTATCAAAATAGTTCTTAGCAACAATCTCATAAATTTCTCCACACAATAAAATGAGAGAAGAGGAGCTTATATAGAGTTTCTGAAATAAATGAAAGGCCGAGATCAATCTAAGATCAACGATCAAGATCAAAACATAACTACCCTAAATAGGGTTTCCCATAATAGCAACAAGAACAAATGCATGGAAGACAAGTGGCACAAGGAGCCATCTTCTAGGAAGGTGCATCCTTATCCTCTTTCGCAGCAGCATGTTCGATGAATCTGGACACAATCGAGCTGACCTCTTCCATTGTGACATGTGGCAGTATATTCACTTTGAATTCCATTCCGTCCAAGTCATCTGCATGCGTGGTAAAAGCATTCTCCCATTCCAAATCCTGTTTCTGGAAGGCATCCCAGATGGACAAGAAATTTGATGCCTTAGTCAAATTCTATTTTAGAATTGGTCCAGTGATGGCGAAGAAATTCTCCTGAGTTTTGAGCTTTAGATTTTCCACCTACATATCATTTTGTCAAATAGTCTCTTTCCCAAGTATATCAGCAGCTACAAGGAAAATATTGTTTTGAATTTCTCTAATCTGCTCAACTTTGATACCATCATCTTTCACCTTTTCTAGGACCTCACTTCGTGCAGCCAAGCCCAATACGACGTGTTGAAATCATATACAGCCCCTGCTACAATTACTTGTTCATCAATTAATTCCTGCTTAGGAATTCCTTTCAACACCCTTAGGCACAAGATTATTCTATCTTGAATATCCTAAAGATCCTCTCATACTGTTGCCATGTCATGAATTCTAGAGAGAAATACAAAAGTTTGTCCATATGTTAGCACCACTTTTTCCACAAATGTGGCAGCCTCTTCACTGTTGCTTGCCATCCATTTCTTGGCCTCTTTTGCTGTCACCTTTTCGTCCTCAAAGTCTCCAATTGCTTCCTGTGAGAGATTCAAAAGCGGAGGGGCTACAGCATCATATTGATCAAGAGGCTTGGTCAAGTGCTGAATATACTTCTTTAGGCATTCAATTCCCTTCTTGTATTCTCTTTTCTTTCCTATTTCCTTTTCCAATCTCGCCTTGATGGAAGTGATTGAATTGTCCAAGTCTTCAACTTCTTGACCCTTGGTGGTCGGACCTAAGTTGATAGTGGTGATTTCATACTCCTGAGGAGTAATGTCTTCCTTTTCTCTATCAACTTTCGGCACAGCAATCTGAATTGAATGGCAGCCCATTTCATCCCTCTGAATTGTGGAAAACCTCTTGGTTGTCTTCTTTACTGCCACCCTCTCTAATCTAGGCAAGAAATCAATTGTGTCATCTTCTTCCTGAACTTCCATAGGCGCTTTTATTTTCATCCTTTCTCTTAACCAATCAGGAATTGTAGGTTGTTCAATACCTTCCTCTTCCTGATTACTTTCTTCACACAGATTATCCTCAACCCCACGAAGAGCGTAAATCATCCCCTCTTGGAATCCCTCATCCAGGATATCCATCTCATCATTCTCTAACTTATACATTCTTACCATAGACTAATACATTCTTACACTAAGTTTACTAAGTGGTAGATTGCTAGATTTGATTGTAGGGATGTTGAGTTGTATTACAGAGACCTTGCACTGCTGCAATAGACCGGACATGTTGAAACTTACATTAATGAGTTTCAACGTATTGTTGTTATGGTTCCTGAGATGCCAAATAGACGCGTGGTGATGTTGTTTATTGAGGGTTTGCATAACAGACTATGGGGATTGGTTAAGGCTCTTAAGCCTAAGACCCTACATGAGGCTATTCATATTACCCTGGACCTTGAGACTATACCACCACCCACTTCTCTTCAACAGAATAAGAAATCTTCCGATGGCCCCAAGCCTTTTCAAAGGTCTTCAACATAGCACCAAAATGCACCACCTCCTCCCAGGATGGATCAAGAGACTCGTAATGAGTCGAGGATGAAGAAGCTATGCTTCTCGTGTAAGGAGCCTTGGGAGCCTCGACACAGATGCCTTTGGAAAGGCAAGGCACATCTCATTGAGGTTCATTCAGATGTGGATGATGAGCGAATTCAGGATACAAATTCTGAGGGCAACAATGAGGAAGTTGTTGATACACATGATTTTGCTTATGGCACTATTGCTACTCTTTTCAGTGTTCCTAGTTATCAGCCTTTCGTGTTGGAAGGGATTGTCAAGGAACGAGTGTTATGCTTGGTAGATAGCAGTGCCACTCATAATTTCATAAATGAGGGTTTTATGGAAAATAAGGGGCTGGAGGTAGAGGAATTCGATGGATTCCATGTCATGCTAGCAGATGGTTCCAAAGTGAGTTGCACAAGAAGGGTACCACGATTATCTATTGCATTGGATAATTATTCTTTCATAGATGATTACTATGTTGTTGGTATTGGTGGAGGGACGCATGTGGTACTTGGTGTTCAATGGTTGAAATCTCTTGGGAGGTATGCCCATGATTTCAACAAGATGGAGTTGGAGTTTACTCACATGGGTAAACATATTGTACTTAAGGCACTAATGAGTGAACCAAAGAGCAGGGCAGCTAACAGTATGCTTGCTTGCTTTAACAAGGAGGCTTTTAAAAACATGGATAAAAATGAAGAAATTAGCTCTAATTTTCTAATATTTAATAGCAGTGGTAAATCCTCAATTTTTCATGACATTGCAACCTTTAATCATAGGGAAATGAGTGATGTAGACTCTACTGTGATTGGCACACAAAATGCAAGCATTGGGCATGGTAAAATTTATGATGCAACTCATTATGGGACTGATTTTAAACATTTTGGAGCAGCTGACATAGAGTAGTCTCAGAAATTGAATGATGGTTGGCTAGAAAGGGCAAAGCAAGCCAAGTTATTGGCCCTTCAAGCCAAGCTCCATCTTCAGCACATTCATGACATCCACCACACTTTACATCATGATGAGCAAAGATTGGCCAATTCTGAAAAATTCAGAAAATTCAAGATGTTGATCATTTTCTTGATGGTAATGATGATTTTATTGACAACACTCCTAGTGGACGAGCAACACAAGAGTTGTCTATAACAAGCATTGAAGATATTCATAACTCATCTTTGGCTATGTCACCGATTTCGTGTGATATGGCAGCGATCTACTTTGTTGGTTGGTGATTTATTTTTCATAGATTTTACATGGGATAGTGGCTGTCCTAGTTGGAATTATGCTGCACTTCTTGAATTTCCATGGTTTATATCAGCTATTCAGCTACTTGGGATTGTATGGAAGTATATTTATTGGATGGATGGAGTATGAGATGTGGAAGGAGTATGAGATGGGTTTCCATGGTTTGCATTGGTATGATGACACTTATGATATCATCCAGATTGCTGATCTGAGTTACAACAGTGATGTTAGGTGTCCAATTGTGTTGGTTTATTGGATTGTGGGAGTTCATTTTCACATTTTCTTGTTGGTCTACCCCCATGGGTGGTTCTTTCATGGTGTTTCATTGAGATATTTCTCCTTCATCTCAATTAAGCAAGTTTGACATTTTGGTTTGGGATCCAGGAACTGGCTTCAATGATGCATTGGCACTTCAGGATCATGGTGAATTGCTTCAAGTATTGAGGCTATATGGCATCTATATCAAAATAGAGCAGTGGAAGCATACAGTGTTCTACCTACGGTTAGTGTGGGATCCCGGTGATATAGTGACGCATTGCTTGTGGACAAGCAATCTCCGGGAAAGGAGGACTCTAATGTCCCTTCCTTAGACAATCCAGTTGTCAACATGGGTTAGCCTATAAGTAGGGTTCCCATGGGCTGAAATGTTGAATAGGGAGTCCATTTGGGGATTTGGTGACCTAAGGAGTATTGGAGACATTTTGGGCATTCTAGAGCAATTTCTTATTTTTTAGGAGGGTTCCTATTTTTTAGGAGATTGCCAATTGATTGTTTGACCATTGGAGGACCGAAGAGCATAGCAGAGTGTCTTAGCAGTGTTTATCATCGATTTGAGACAGTCTCCTAATTTTTAGGAGCATCCCTACTTTTATGAGATTGTTAGTTGCACTGCCACATCTAGTCATCATACTTGGACAATCGATAGCATTCAATTTTCAGTTTGGGAGTTCATGTGGTGAATTCGGGAATAAATTTGGATTATTAAAGTAATAACTTCAATAGTTCCACTTAATTGAATAAAGTGTTTTTTTAATAAAGTATTTTTAATATTATAATAAAGGCGACCACCTTGGGCCACATTGGCTAGGAGAAATAGCATAAGTTGTTTTTAAAACAACTTAAAATAATAAAAGGGAGCCTAGGGAAAAGGTACGATCAGCATAGAGGAAGGCCAAGTAATTAATAAAACATCATTGTGTTATAAAATAAAGCATGGAAACCCTAAAAAGTACGTTTACGGTTAGAGGCTATTAAAGTGACATGTTGGGGGTTTCTTTGGATATTCATTCAATCATTTTACATCAGCTATTTTGGAATTAAGCTTTGCAAATGGTTTTCAGCAGCAGACAAGCCTTTAGGGAACGAAAACTCCTTGGGGATCAGTGAATTGGATACAAACCCAGTTCATAATTGTGGAGAATCCATACAAGATTCCTATTTGTGCTTCAATTGAGAGTACTATCAGCAGATACAAACTTTACCTTGCAAATTGAAGAGGGTTTGGAAACCCCCAAAGGGTGTCGTACCATTCCTTGGGCCAGCCGTACCTTCTCCTTGCTGGTCGTTCCCCACTTGCAGGCCTCTGGGTGCACAAATTGCGTCATACATCTCAGTAGAGGGTTGGGAATTGGAGTATTCTTCATTGTCCTCACTTTCCATCAAAGATTTGATGCATTCTTCACGCTACACATGGCAAATGGGGTTCAGATCAATCATTCATTGAGGAAAACTTAGTAAATTCAATAATCTTGCCTGCAAGCCAAGCACAAATCTTAGAAAATTCAGAATATTTGTTTTTGTTAATTATAGTTGGTGCAAATAAACTCCGTTGGAGTCATTGGACATCCTCGGACGCTAATCCATTGTGTTCTTTTCAAGATTATTCAATAAACCCCCTATCCTAGCTAGGCGTTGGACTCCTGGCATGCTCATTGTGCTTTGGTGAAATAGATTTCTTGATTTTGGAAGTCATTGTATTGCTGTCTCAAAAATCAGAATTCTGAAATTAATATACAGTCAATTATATTCTTGCATTTTGCTTTCAAAAGTGATGGTTTATTGGCAATTATTCATGATTATACCCTATTCAAACTATTGATAACAAATCCAAGCAAAAACCCTCAAAAAATCAGTCTTAAACCTCAATACAGCAGCATAAGAATCAGAAAAAATTCAGTATAACCTGGCTGGGGACCTTTCAAACTTCTCCTCAAATAGGTTCTTGAGGGAATATCATATTTTTTTCTTCTCCTTTTCCCTCCAAAACTTTATTTTTGAAAAGTTTCTAGAAATTCCTTTTAATTAACATTACTTTTGGACCATAATCCTGGTGGCAATTCATAATTTTTTATAGTGAAACATAAGTTGCCTTTTATGAATATAGCATAAAGTTACATTTTAGGACAACTTAAATTATTAAATTATTTTCCTTGCAACACCTCAATAGCCTACATGAAATAAAATAATAGGCTAGGGTCTTCTAATGATTTACATTTAAAAAGGGGACATGACATATACCTATCTATCTATCACTCCTTACAAATGTTATAGATATGCGAGTACAGATTACATGGCATGAAGGCTAAGAGTCCTTATGGAAGTAGAACTGAGCATTGTGGAAGTTGAAGTATTTCCATGTGTGACTAATCATCTCCAGATGGTTAGACAATCTGGTTGTTTTGCGTGATGTGTAGGTGGATGACTTGGCATAACATGAGCATCAAGAGTACCACCTAGATTACCGCAACAATTGCATTGTCTAATGTTCATATTGTAACACTCAAAATGGCATGATGATGAGCAGTGTGAGTTTTGCTGAAGTGATAGTTAAAACCGCAAAAGGTTTTACACATTCATGGTGATTACCAAGCCCAATGTTCTGTAGAGTGCTTTGCACCATTATCACAGCATGAGACATCTACTAAACAAAAATGATGATTCTTGTGTTATCATGAACATCTAGGAGGTTCTCTATGTGTTGCAAACCATAGAAGTGTTACCACAATGATCACAAGCTATGAGAATGGTCTTGGTGTAACCGCAAGAACCACTATTAGTAGATCCTCCTAGATAATCTATTCACTTACAAAACTCAAATGCAGACATCAGCATTCTTCAACCATCCCAAGTGAAATAAAACTTGCATGCACACAACATTCTTCAACCATCAAAGTGGAACTTCAATTAAATGAAAAATCAAGTGATTTGACTACAAATAAAAATGCTCCAAATCAAAAAGTAACCTCAACAAGTTTATCTAAGAGCTTCTACTTTGTTTTATCCACCTTGAGGGAAGCAAACAACACCAACACCACCTTCTCTTTGAAATAAAATCTTGCAAACCATTCAACGTGACACTTAAGCACCTTATGTCTTTGGACGTGTAGTTTCTCGGTTAAAACACTTCGTTGGTGAAGCAGCCACCAAGGTTCAAATCCTTGCTAGGCCACTGAGCTCACATGCCTTGTGCTTTTGCCGGGCCATTGAGCTCACGAGTTTGATCAAGTGAAGTGTGGGGATGCGATTCCCCATTTGTGGCCTCACTGATTCATAGTTTCGGCTCAAAAGTGTTTCACGTGGAGTCAGAGGGCATGTCATGCCAGCATCACCGGTCATGTTAAAAAAATTTACCAAGCACAAAAATTAAGAAAAAGATACTTGAGCACCTTACATAACTTCTATGGAGATATTAAGTATAACCCCTAGCATCACCTTTAATGGGAACCAAGATTGTATGGCTCATCTTAGATCTTCCAACAACACCTACAAAGATTGGATCCTAAAAAATTGACAAGGGAAAACTCTTTGCTGAAATGCTTGCTAGAAAAGCATTAAAATGGTGCAATAAATTAAAACCTAATTCCATTCTCAAATGTGAAGAATTAGTCAATGTTTTAGACCAGAACACTACCCAAGATTCAAAGCACTATTTGGATGGTTTAAAGGAGGATAATGTCACCCCTTGGGATGGTATTGATCTCGTTCCCACAAATGGAGAAGACGAAGAGGCAAGGAGCTCACAATGACCCTCCTTTAACCTAAAAATGAAGATTCCACAATATGAGTTGGATGTGTAGGGGAAATCCATACATGACTAAGCTAAAACTAACCTTTAGGGTACAATAAATAAACAAGCTAAATGTTGTGGTACTACTTGCTAAGACTAACCTTTAGGGTAGAAATAATAAACAAGCTAAATGTTGTGGTACTGCTTGCACAAGGGTAGAAAGATGGAATTTTAAAAATCCGAATGAAGACTTTACTGATTTTGTTTATCCTATCACTAAGAGAACAAATTCCAATTGGATTGAATTTTATGAAACTCGATTGATGCACCTATTTTAGGAAGATGTAATTGTGGAGTACAGAGAAAAAATTCAAGTTTTGGAATCCAAGTTCAAGCCACCTTCAAATCTAGTGCAAAAATACATATTTGCAACTTGCAAGTGGACATTTGAACAAAGGTAAAACTATAGTTGAACTACTCGCCAAAAGCAAAAACTCACCAAGGCCTAAAAAAACAGCAAAAACTCAGCAAATACTTGGCAAAATCCAATGAGGAGATGCATCCAATGAGTCAATAAATGAGTACACAAAAGAAACAAGCTGAGTCTAGATATATTTGATTGATTTAAATGCAAATCAGGTTCAAAATCACATCCTCGTGTGGCATGTTGATGATTGATAATCTGAAACAAAATGAAATAGCAAATTGTTTTTGTAAAACTAAAAGTAAATACTACATTCAAACATTTACATCTTCCCCTTCCTAGCTCTAGTTTAAACCAGGGGAGAGGTAGAACTAAAGGGTCTAGTCCAAGGAGACTGATGTGGCTCCTCCACCTCGCCAAAATGAGGTTGAGGGTAGCACACCTCGCGGGGGTCTGAAGGTGAGAGATATAAAGGTAGACATATATGTCTAGATCTTGACGAAGAGAGGAGAGAGTGAGATAGAGAGAGGTGGAGAGAGGGGATAAAGGAAGAGTGATAGGGAGATCGATAGGTGTAGGATTAGGAGCAGATAAAGTGAGTGGGATAGAGAAAGCAAGAGACTGTTGATAGTGTTGACGTGGCTAAAATCGCATCGCTGCAACTCTATCCGACCAATGCAAAATAGAATGATCTCGCCGAGTATCCTATCCTCTCTTGTGTAAGGAAGCCCTAATGCTGTTTTAGTTGATCAGAGGGGACAACCTCAAGGTTCCAAATGTCAGTTCTTGACTGCAGAATAACTCAGTGATCGATGTGTATTGTTGGGAGCACAAGGGGACTTACGTTTTGCAACAAGCTAGTCTGCTGAGATTCTCGCACTGCGAAATAAAATCAAAAGGGAAGGGTTTAAGAAACCTAAAATTAACAAGACTGGTATGCCGGTAGACGGATCCAACATAACCAATCCCTGCTAAGCCAGAATAACTCACAACCTCACAGGAACGGTGCAATCTTCAAAGGGACTTGGAAGATTTTCAAACTTAAAATGCATGGCTAAGCACCCAATTTTGGCGCAGCTCAGACTGACACCTGCAATTGAACTAAGCACGATTAAAGGCTCAGACTAACCATACACAAGAACATACAATCAGTATATCCTCAATGGTATGAGCCTGAATCCATCAAATACCTGCACACCCAAAACAGAAAGATCTATCTAAAAATGCTGAAAGAAACCATGCACACAGACTAAAACCAAGATGATAAACACCAAATCAATGTCCATTATATTGATTCCAGCTATCTATTACAACAATTTCTGCAGCATCTCTACTTTGCTCCTAATCTGAAAACTGAAATCTAACAGCCTAACTAGAATCTAACTATCTAACAATCTAACCCTTTACAAAAGAAAGGCCTCTACCTTTTATAAGATTTATAATTTGAATCGATGGGCAGGATTGACTGCATCCAAGGGTCCTAATTTATTCCACAAAATAAGGCTGCCCATACCCACTTAATTCTTAATTATCCCTTCAACCACAATTCCAACTACCTAAAACTGTTTGGCTTCAATTTGGGTATATCCGGTAGTTGGAGATAACTGACCTGAGTTCCACTTTGTTTCAAAATATCTTGAGTGGGGTCCACAGGTAGTTTTACATTAAACAATTTCAGTTTTTAAAACTGAATTTCTGGAATTAAATCCAACTGTGCATTTTTGAGAATGTATAGACTTGTTGCATTCTGAATGTTCTTCGGTCTTTGGTCTCGGTGGTGGATTCTAACTCCGTGGTTCAGGTGGTGGCGAGCTTCCCAATGCTTGGTCTTGCAATCTCGCGCTCTTGTATCTTCTTTTCCAGCTTCTAGCACTTGGCTTTGATCTTGCGTTAAGTCGTCACTTTAGCTCCTCCCAATGTCGTTTTCCTACGAACAATCAATTTCATCTTTAATCAATCGATTTGAAAAATTAACTAAATTAATTTAACAAACATTAAATTTAACTGACGATGTCGGGCTTTGTCTCGGTAGAGTTCGGGCTTGAGAAGCTCTTTGTGAGATGTATCTTTTAAATGCTTCTCACGAAATTCGAGCCTTGAAGAAGAATGCAAGACTTGTTTTTTAATGTTTATTTGCCTCTTTACCCAATTTCAGGCCTGAAAAGCCTTTCGCAAGATTTTGACTTTCAAGTTAAAGGCACTCCATTTGAATCTCCAGCGAAATTCGGCTATTTAAGAGGTTTTGGGCGATTTTGTCTTTGGGCGACTTTCTTTTTAATCCTGCAAACTCCACAAAATCGCCGAGTTATCTTCACTACGCCCTTTATAAATTGGAAATTCGGCATGCTTAGTAAAAGTACGTGATTTTTATTAGAATATTTAATTATATTTTAGTCACCTATATTTAGTTCCTTGTTTAATGGTCATTTAGTTTTTTAGTTAATTAGCTTTTAAGCTTTATTTAGCATTTAGCTTTTTCTTTTTAGTTAATTAGCTTTTAAGCTTTATTTAGTGTTTAGCTTTTTAGTAATTCACTTTAAAGTTTAAACGACTTGTTCTTAATTTAAAACGTCGTCTTGTAATCTCTATATATACATTATCCGATTATTGAATCATTCATTCAATTTATTTTTCATGGTATCAGAGCGGGTCGATGGGATTCTTTAAAGTTTGGCAAATTTTTTAATAAAAATTCATGGCCTTCTCTTTGGAATATTTTCCAGATTTTTTTTATTGTTTTTTTATTTTAAAAAAAACGATTTTGCTTTTTTGAAGGCTTTTTGAGGGTTTCTGGTTCGTGGGCGAATTTCTTTGTGCTGGGCAGCAGTTCATGTTTTTTTAGGGTTTTGGAGATTTTCGGGCTTGCAACTTGGAGGTTTTTTTTGCAGATTGAGAATTTACCTAGGGTTTCTGCAATTTTCGACTAGGGTTTTGAACCTTCAGTTCAAGTCGAAATTTTATTCCGATTGTAGATTCTTGGTGGATTTTTTGAAACCTCAACTGGATCGTCGTCAGTTTTTTCTGGGTGCATTGTTTTTCGTGTCTCAATTTTTGAGCCGTTGGATCTGCATTTTGATTTCAAATTCTTGGTGGGTTTTTCAAGAGCTTTTCTGGGTTGGTCTTAGATTTTTCTGGGTGCCTCGTTTTCCATACCTCGAATTTTGTGCCAGCGAATTTGCCTTGGAATTTTAAAATAGTCAACGATTTCTGCTAATTCTGTGGACGTCGGGAATTTTGGTGTATTCTGGGCGCTGTTTATGTTGTACATCCGACCTAGGGTTTCTGCCCCTTTTTTTTTTGCCTTTTTTTTGGCGAAAAAAAATCGTCATTATTTTTCCATTTTTTTTTACAAAAAAATCAGAGGTATTTTTTAATTTTCTACAAATTATTAATTTTTTCTGATTATTTTTAGGAAAAATTTCAAGTTTTAAGTTTGCAGAAAATTTTAATTTGTGGGTTTCTTCCAAACCTTGAAATTCGCACCTTAGAATTCGTACCAAAATTCTCCTCTAGGGTTTCAAATTTTTTGTGCAGCTGCTTCTATTCTGATTTTTGAATCAGATTCTTTTATCTCATGCTTTCACTAGGTTGACCTCGTTCAACCTCCATTTTCGTGATGGAATCTTTGACCAACATCATGTTGGAACACAGTCAGAAGTTCAATGGCCTCAACCACAACACTTGGAAACAGATTCTTTTGTCTCATGCTTTCACTAGGTTGACCTCGTTCAACCTCCATTTTCGTGATGGCATCTTTGACCAACATCATGTTGGAACACAGTCAGAAGTTCAGTGGCCTCAACCACAACACTTGGAAACAGTGCATGTTCACGATATCTGAATATCGTTACCTTTATCAGATTGATTTAGGCCAGACCTCGTCTTACAGGTCCCAGGGTTTTCACGATTTTTTCCTGAAAAATTGTTTGTCAGTTTTCTGATTTTTTCCACAAAAAATCATGGGAGGGTTTTCACGATTTTTTCCTCAAAAATTGTTCGCAGGGTTTATAATTTTCCCTTAAAAATTATCTCATATGTAATCCGCGATATTCGCGTAAGATTTTAGTTATCTAGGTTTTACCATTTTTTTCCACAAAAACGATGATTTGTAACCTTAGATTTCTTGGTTTTTCGATTTTCTCCTCAAAATCGTAAATTCTCTTTTCGAGGGTTCCTATTTCAAGGTTTGACGGTTTTTTCCTCAAAATCATGCTTTGTTGCAGTTAGTTTGGGTCGCACCTGCCAGGGCAAACATCTACAACCATGGTATCTTGCAGTCAGTTTTGGAGTTGATACTCTTCTGCAAAAGGGTCTGCCTATTTTCCTCAAAATCATGGTTTCGGGTTTCAATTTGGTTACCCAACATCAAGTTGGATGGATTCTGGTATTCTTGGTCATTAACACTTTTCAAATCCAAGGAGGGTCTCCACTGGAGCAGAGTGTTCTTTTCATTTGTGATCAAAAGACCTGCAGTGTCTTCTATAAGGTAGTTAGTAGATAGAATGACCATTAAGGGAGGGTATTAGAATATTTAATTATATTTTAGTCACCTATATTTAGTTCCTTGTTTAATGGTCATTTAGCTTTTTAGTTAATTAGCTTTTAAGCTTTATTTAGCATTTAGCTTTTTCTTTTTAGTTAATTAGCTTTTAAGCTTTATTTAGCATTTAGCTTTTTCTTTTTAGTTAATTAGTTTTTAAGCTTTATTTAGTGTTTAGCTTTTTAGTAGTTCACTTTAAACGACTTGTTCTTAATTTAGAACGTCGTCTTGTAATCTCTGTATATACATTATCCGATTATTGAATCATTCATTCAATTTATTTTTCAATTTTAACTAAATTCGACTATTTGCGATATATTGCACGACACATTCATCTTTTCTCAAAATATAATCAAAGGCAGAAATACGCTTTGGCCACCTTTTGTTTAATGAAATTCGCGACTTTCAATGAGGTGTGCGAGTTTGTTTTATTTCATTTCTTGTAAAAAGGGGGGGAAATCGTCGAACCTAAACCTTTTAATGAAATTCGGCCCTTTTGCTAAAATGGTGCGACTTATTGGACTTCACTTTTTTCGTCCCTCTGTGAAAATTCAGGCTTTTGAGGCAAAATGTAAGACTTTAAACAAACAACTCGGTGATTTGCACGATTTTCCTTTATTTTCGACCTTTGATCTATAGGTTTTCGGCTAAAAGGGGTATATCGCGTGATTTTGATTGATGCCGAATTTGGCTTTGATCTTTTCGGCCATTTTGGCATGTTAGCACGGTTTATTCTTCATTCCATTTTCGAGCCAAATGGCCTCTATTGCGCGATTTACTCTTCATTCCATTTTCAGGCCATTGAATTATTTTGTGAGAGTTTTAACTTAATGACCCTTTCCGTATATTTGGTCATCGAGGATATACAGCATGATATGAACTTGTTTGAATTTTTCAACCTTTTAACACTATTTTCGTGAGTTTGGGTTGCATTTCGAATTTCGGCCTTTGTCTTCTTCTTTACAAATTTCACGATTTTAGGCTTGGAGGGTTATTTTGCAAACTTGAAACTTGCTCCGTTTTCCCTTTTTCGAGTTATGGATCATTTTTGCGAGCTTCTCTCTACTTCATTTTCGGCTTCAAAGAGGATTTTCAGCTTAGTGAACTAGTTTGCGTGATTTAAAATTCTTTGTTCATTTTCCTGAAAGGCGCGATTTTAACTTTAAGTTCTTCATTTTATCTTTTTCATTTTCGGCTAATGAGCTTACATTGAGAGCCTTGGAGAGTTTTTCGGCTTGTGAGGGCAAATTTGAAACTTGTATCTCGCATTTTGGGCTATAAGGCCGATTTTGAGACTTATCCTCACATTTCGGACTTAGAGACAATTTTCAAGTTTCCGAACTTCGCATTTAGGCATGCGGGCCGATTTTGAGAGTTTGAGTGTTATTTGGGTATGAAACCATAATGCGCGATTTAGTCTCAGACACCTCCCTCACTAACTTTTCAGCCTATGGAGGGGATTTGCGAGATTGTCTTTATCGCTTCCTTTACCTTAAAAATGTGATCTTTAACAAACTTCAGGCTATAGACATGAGTTTATGCGGTTTTGAAGCTTGAATAACTTTTTCGAGCAAATTGAAGGTTTTGTGCGATTTTCATTCCTTCACAATTTGGCCCTAGAGGGCGATTTGAGAGCTTATCATCTCATTCGTCCCTCTTTGTAAGGTTCCCAATAGAAGCAAGGGGAAGGAAGTATCCTGGAATTAGTGGTGTTGTAAGCTCGAAAATACTGCCTGCACTGCTAACAAAATCTGCATACATTCGTCATTGCCTTGGAACATCATCAAAAAGGCCTCCATTTTATAGTGAGATTTCATCTCTTCATGTACCTCATCCTCTATTTGTACCATAGAACTCTTGTCTAACACATACCTTTTGTAGTTTCATTATTGCTTTGAAGCCCGAGTTTCATCTCTGGTTTCAAAGTCCTTAGGCATTCTCACTTGAGAGAGGGAAGACCAGATTAAAACGGGGGGGTCCCATGTCATAAACGGGGTGAAGTGTGCGAGCACAACAAATAGGAGCCTACTAATTACAGAATGTTGATAGGAGCCTACTACTGATTACTGAAATTTGACTAAGTCTGAAAATTTAAAAGATCTTCTAAAACCTAGAATTTGCAAAATAACTCCTAGAGATCTGAAACCACACTCAAACATCCTGCCTATATATACATGAAATGTGACTTATACTTAAATGTTATATTTCATGTATATATTATGATGAAGAAAATAAGACTGACTTGAAAAAAAATAGATAATTTTTTTATGTGTTTGAGCCTCTCTTTTTTATGCAGCTGAGTTTTTGCGCTAGACTCACCGAGTTTTTGTGAAAAACTCAGCGAGTTTTTCCCAAAAACTCTTTTAAGTTTTGTGCGAGTTAATGGCATAAATAATCGCCAAGCATAAAACTCGCGAGTTTTTCAAGACTTGACAAGTACTCTGCGAGTTTTCCATCTAAGGGTAAAACTATTTGCACCAACTCTTTGAAAATAGGTATTGTTGTAAATAGGAGAGTGAAAAAACATATCAAGGCCCTTAGGAAGAGAGTTACAAGATATGTTAAGAACTGTTTTTCATTTGAAAATAGAGTGGCGAAGAAGGGAGATCTAGGTCTTATTTTAAAAAAACTATTCATCAATCAAACACAACTCTAAATACCTTTGTTACAAACCCTTGTCACAAATGTTTAAAACATAGAATATGGGTCATTTATGTAATCCAAAAGATCTTTGCATGGCTAATGATATGCTCCCATATGAGTCAAATTCTGAGCTACATATTGAAGAAACCACTAAGCAACCTAATGTTGAGAATGAACCTAACAACTAGTCTACTCCAATGGTAGAGACATGGCAATTGTTGGCATCACTAGCAATAATGATTGGCATAGACTATCTAGATGCATTCAAATTCTTTTACCACATCAAAAGGAATAGAGTTTTTGTCTTGGTAGACATTGGAAGCGTCCTAAATATCCTAGACAAGAAACAAATCTATTGATTAAACCTTCATGTGTATGCCTCAACAAACTTGCCCATACAGGTCCAAGAATATTCAGTTCTTAGGTGTGGTGGATAACCTAGAGCTAACAACGGGTGACTATACTCTAAAAGAGAAATCTTATGTGGTAGATGTTGTAATGTCCCCTTCTTGCACCTAGCTCAGTATGAGTTTTCTATTAGCCTATTCTTGGGTTCCCATAGGCTAAATGGATATGGTTAGGGGACTCAATGTCCTAAAGTCATCTCTAGCAGTGATTTTAAAAGTTTTCCGACAAACTCTCTATTTTTTGCATGTTGCTATTTTTAGCACTTGGTCTTGGCCTCTATTCCTTCTTAGTTCAATGAAGTGGTTTCCAATTATGGCCTTGGTGAGTTCTAATGTTTTTAGAAAGATATTTGATTTTTATCACTAAGTCAATTATAAAGTTGCTTTATGACTTAAAGTAAGGGTGTTGGGTTCATAAAGTATACCCCCTGTGTTACGCCTAGTGAAGTGGCAACTTAACTTGCTTGTAAAAGGAGGCCAAATAGACATCCTAAGGTGACACCAAGGAAGGGGGGATGTTGTAGTTTTAAAAGATTATTATTTAGCTTCCCCAAATGTGACACCTTGACATAAGAAGACTAAAGTGAACTTAAAAAGTTATATTTTGAGAGCTCCAAAAGGTTCAACCCTTTTTGGGTTATTTTGTTGTGCTTTGAAAAGTGGTTTTGAAAGGAAATGAATTCAAATTGAAGAAAGGTTGCCCTAACTCTTCCCTCTCTCTTTATATTTTCATTTGAGCTCTCATTTGGTTATGCCTGCTTTGACAACTTACTGTTATGCTGCCAGATTGATTTTTGGAGTTCATCTTTGGTTAGATAGAGGACGAAATCTCTCATCTAGGTTGTTGGTTTTGGTGGTGAAATATTCACCCTAATTGGTTGGTACTTTGGGTTGAAGATATTCAGTGATTTTGGGCTTGTTGGTGAATTTTGGCTTGAGAAAGATGAAGTTATTCTTAGTTTTCCAATATGAGTTTCTTGCTTTTGGTGTGGAGTGTGCTTATTTGGAGTGCGGTTTGAGTTTAGAGATGATTAGAAGCTTTTTCTGAGTGCTGGTGTGAAAATTCTGAGTTTGGAGTGCTTTTTCTGAGTAGCTGGGAATCGAAGTTTTGCTCATACTTCAGCAACCAGGCTTGCTATCATTCTGGGTATAATTTCTGAGTATTCCTCTTTGCTGGGCGATGCATTTTGAGCGGTCATTTGTCATATTTGGATAAGACTTGAATTTTCTAGGCTGATCTCCCTACTCTAGGAAGGCTGTACATCTTGCCTTGGCATATGGGAGTTATAACAGGTCTGGAATCTGCTATTTGGTGGCTTATTGATATCAATCTTGGTTTGAATAAAAACTTGTTATAATCAGCACTTTATCTTCTATGTCATGTTGCAAAATATCATCTTTTATGCTTGCTTTGTATCTTGAATGCAATCTGAAAGCTAACACCAGCAAACTCTCTTTGTTGGAAACAATTTGCAAACAAACACTTTTCAAAAAAAAATCAGGGGTGGTTATTACAAATGTTGGGGTGTAGATATGTTTTAGGCATCCTTACCTTCAAGTGAGGCAATCATGTGTACACTATCAAGTTCTTACCTCCTGAAGGGATAAAACAAGTTGATCCTGATCAAATAGAGAATATCTTGAAGAAAGGGTATTTTCATTTCAGGTCCCACATATAATCCATGAATGTTAACCTTTTTAGTCAACATGAACAAATTTCAAGGATTCTTGCGTTGCTTTAAAGTATCAAGTGGCATTCTAGATCTTCCCACGAAGCTTCCTCAAGATATAGGACTCAAGCATATCATTCAAATTGAAGACTTATTGTTGTTTATCCTTCTAGGTATGAGCAGTTCCAAAAAATCTGAAATTGCGAAGCATTTGCATGAGTTGCTGGAAATTAGAGTTATTGTAACGAACAAAATTCCTTATGATGCACCCATGGACTTGGCTAGGAAAAAGGATGGGTACTATCACTTATGCATTTAATTATAGACAACTCAATCAAATCACCAAAAAGAATAAATTTCCAATCCCAAGAATCAATGATTCACTAGATGAGTTGCATGGAACCAAATATTTCTCAAAGATCATACTGGATATTGAATTCCAATCTGACATCAAGATCAAAAAAAGACTACATTTTGAACTCACCAAGGGCATTACCAATTTTGAATCATGCCTTTTGTACTTTGCAATGTTCTTGCTACATGCATTTGCAATTTTAAAATTTGTCCCTTTATTTTTGACAATATCCTTGTTTATGATAAAACAGAAACAATGCATCTTGAGCATCTAATATTACACAGGTAATTGGTAAATATTGAATGAATTAAATGAATGATTGAAAGATCATTTATAGAGTTACAAGATCAATGTTTCCATAAAGAAACAATCGACAACTGAAGCAAAATTAGAAACATCTAATATTTACAATACTTTACAATATTGACTATTAATAATTAATAACTAAGATATTATTATAATACCCTCCCTTAATGGTCAATCTATCTACTACACCATGTTACCCCCTGAATTTAAATAACTTATCCGGATGTAGAGACTTGGTGAGGATATTCGCAGTCTAGTCCTCAGTAGGAACATACTGCAAATCTACAGATCCATCTTCAACCAGCTTGTAGATGAAGTGACAATGAAGCTCAACATGGTTGGTTCGCTCATGGAAGTTTGGATTTTTGGAGAGTTTGAGCACCCCTTGATTGTTGTAGAAGAAGGGTGAAGGGCCTGCTTGAGACATTTGGATGTCTAAAAGCATCCTTCGAAGTCAAACTGCCTCACAAGCTACTTTGACTGTTCCTCAATATTCAGCTTTTGTCAAGGAAAGAGCTACGACCTGCTGCTTCTTACTGGTCCAAGTGACAGCACCGGTGCCCAAACTGAAGATATACCCGGATGTGGACTTTTTGTCGTCAACAGAGCCTTCCCAATCCAAATCTGTGTAACCGATGAGTTTGGGATCTTTGGTCCGTCCATAGAGGATACCAAAGTCTGAAGTGCCCTTGACATAGCGCAGGATCCGCCTCGCTGTAGCCCAATGATTTGATGTAGGAGCTATCATGAAGCAGGATATGTAAATCACTACATAGCTTAGATCAGGTCTAGTGGTGGTGAGATAGATTAAGCTGCCCACTAGTTGCTTGAAATCAGATTCATTCTCAATTGGAGAACCGGATTTGGTTGACAACTTCAGGCCTTTCTCCATAGGTGTAGATGCATGTTTGCAGTCCTGCATTCAGAACTTGTCTAACAGAGCCCTGGCATATTTAGACTGAGAAATGAAGATGCCATGAGACTGCTACCAAACCCCAACACCTAAGCAATAGTGCAGAAGCCCAAGGTTGGTTATGTCAAAAGACTGGCATAAATTTTGCTTGATTCCCTGAATCAAAGATGTCAAACTACCAGTGATGATCAGATCATCAACATAAATAACCAAAATGATGATATCACTGCCAGTAGTCTTGATATACAAATTTGAGTCGAGAGGACTCCTCTAAAAACCCTAATTTGTGAGGTACTTATCAATTTTCATGTACCAAGTCCGAGGAGCCTATTTCAGGCTGTAGAGTGCTTTCACCAGTTTGAGTACCTGGTATTCTTTTCCAGCAACCTTGAATCCAGGAGGTCGCGTCATGTAGACCTCTTCTTGTAACTCACCATTTAGGGAGGCACTCTTGATGTCCATCTGATGGACCTTCCATCCACACTGAGCTGCCATGGCTAGGACTAATCTGATGGTGCTCATCTTTGCTATTGGAGCAAAGGTCTCCTCGTAATCAATTCCTTCAGACTGAGAGAAGTCTTTGGCAACAAGACAAGCCTTGTACTTATCCAAAGTACCATCAGCCTTGTATTTGACCTTATAGACCCATTTGCATCCAATGGGTTTCTTCCCTGCAGGAAGATCGGACATAATCCAAGTGTTATTTTTCAGCAAGCTGTGGTGCTCAATTGCCATAGCTTGTTCCCACAAAGGTATCTCTTTCTCCTCTATTTATGTGTGAAGCTCATACACACTGTGAATGTTGGCCATGAGAGAAAAATTGACATAATCAAGTTGTTTGCTCTTCTTCTGAGCAGTTCTACCCTCAATGAGCTCATCATCATGAAGATCGCCAATCGTCTTAGCCCACCATTTAGGCCGGAGAGTAGAAGTGCCAACATCAGCTACAGGAGGCGCAACAGGATCAAGGTTATCAAACAAAAGGTCGGATGAATCCTGAGGAAAATCAGGTGGTGCAATTGCGTGTCTAGGTGATCCTCTAAGAGAAGGAACTAGTGTAGGCGCAAGAACTGGAACAGCTGGAGCCCTCCCATTAGGTGGACCTAATGGAAGACGGACACCCAAGTCTTGAGCCTTGAAAAGCTGATCCTCTGAATCCACAACTGGAGGAGAGAGTTGAAATGGCCCTCATTCCTCATCAAAAACCACATCACGACTGAAGATGAGATGATTTGTCTCGATGTCAATCAGTCAGTACGCTTTGTGATTATCACTGTAGCCAATTAGCATGAGTTTCTGGCTCTTGGCATCCAACTTAGTGCATTTCACATCAGAGATCCAAACAAAAGCAGTAGAGCCAAAAACCTTCAGGTGATTGATTCTAGGCTTGCAGCCTAACCAAGCCTCTTCCGAAGTCCTCTTCTTCACAACTACAATAGGAGACCGATTCAAAAGATAGACTGCAATGTTAACTGCTTCAGCCCAAAACGTATTTGGAACACTTTTGTGTTCAAGCATAGACCGGGTCATTTTCGTAATCATGCGGTTTCTCCACTCAACGACACCATTTTGCTAAGGGGTGTAAGGTGTAATGAGTTGGCACTTGATGAAATGTTGTTCACAGAAATGGAAGAAGGAAGAACAGAATTCCCCCCATTATCAAACCGAAGAGTAACAATATGTTGACCAGACTTTTTTTCTACTAATGCTTTGAACTTTTGAAACAAAACAAACCCCTCTGATTTCTGATGAAGGAAATACACCCACATTTTACAACTAAAATCATCAACAAAAAGTAAGAAATACTTGGACCCAGTAATAGAAGGAGTAGCCATAGGTCCACAAATATCAACATGGACCAGTTGTAGTACCTTAGAAGCTCTCCAAGACTCGCCATCCGAAAACGGAGTCCGATATTGCTTCTCAAGCTAACATGCTCCGCAAAATCCGAGGTTCTAGGTCTGGATCTCTAGCAGTTCGATGACAAGATCTTCCCGAACAAGTTGAGAAAGACAATGCACATGTAAGTGCCCGTAACGTTGATGCCAGAGTGTACTAACAGAAGAGCACTTGGCTACCATGGCAAGCTCCTGATAATCGCCAAAATCAACTAGTCTGAAAAGACCATGATCCTCAAGACCCACGGCAACTATAGACTGACTCTCCTTATCAATGATACTGCATTGATGTGAGTTAAAGGTCACGTCGAGCCAAGGAGAGTGTCTCAGAATTTGACTGACTGAGAGAAGGTTGAGTTCCATTCTTGGAACATAGTACACATCAAGGAAAATCAATTTCCTCCCTCTAGACTGAATCTGCACATTGCCCTTTCCGACAACGGTGTACTCTTCCCCTCCTCCAAAAGCAATTGAATCTAAGTAAGGCTGAAAATCAATGAACCAATCTCGTCAATGAGTGAAGTGGTGTGAGGCACTTGAATCAATATACCAGGCAAAAGATTTTGCATTGTCTACAGTTCTTTTATCCATGAAGGCATAAAAGGCAAACTCGCTTTGCTCAGTGTGCTCCACTACATTTGCTTTAGGTTGTGAACCACTTTGCTTGGCCTATGCAGCCAAGCATTTACGGCACTCAAGTTTCATATGACCAAACTTATGGCAGTAATTGCACTAAACACTTTTCTTCTTCGAGCGTTCCGATGATGGAGCAGAGGGTTTTTGCTAAGAAGACTAAGAAGACTGAAATTTGCCTTTATCCTTATGAATGGATTTGGTTTCGAATGCTTGTTCTGTAGAGAATGAGCTGAAACTGTTGCCAAACTGCTGCTTCCACCGATCCTGTTGCAGAATGTTGTGCGTTGCACACGCTCCCTGTCGCTGACAGGGTCCCCTTTCCTTTTTTTGGTCTTTTCGCCTTCGCCCTTTTGAGTTCCGCGCAGGGTGTCTCGCGTCTTTTTGAGCGTGCCCGTAATCAGTCCATGAGATGATGATGTCATGAGCGGAAGCCTGTGAATCCGTAAGATCGGTTGAGCCTTCGAGCATGAAAATTCCAAGAGATCGTTTAAACTTGTGAAATCGCTTGAGATAGGCGAGGAATGATAGAAACTGGCAAAATTCCCCAACTAAAAGGCAAAGCGTCTGAAGGTTGCATGAGGACCCAAAGTGCCGATTTTCGTCAAAGGATATAGGAGAGATAAAAGGATGCAAAATGTCGAAGTTTCAAAACCTCCCAAAATCTTGAAATTCGCACTAAGGGGGAGAAATTACATGAGTTTCCAAAAATTGGCAAAATGGGTGAAAATCCCGAAATTCGCCAGTATTGGACAAAATACAAGAAGTGAAAACTTGCAAAAGCTCTCCAAGTGCCGAAGTTTTCAAAACACCCTATAACGCTGAAATTTGCATTAGAAGGGTAAAAGTGCGAAAAGGTAGAAGGTTTGCAAATGACCCTATGATGTCGAAGTTTCAAAAAACCTCCCATTCGCCGAAAATCGCGATTTTGTTGGTGTAAGTGATAAAAGAGAAAGTTTGCAAAAGGCACAAAATCCCCAAAAATCGCATTTTAGAGGGTAAAAGTGCGAAAAGGTAGAAGGTTTGCAAATGACCCTATAATGCCGAAGTTTCGAAAAACCTCCCATTCGCCGAAAATCGCGATTTTGTTGGTGTAAGTGATAAAAGAGAAAGTTTGCAAAAGGCACGAAATCCCCGAAAATCGCATTTTAGAGGGTAAAGTGTGAAAGGGAAGGAACTTTGCAAAATGTTAAAAAACGCCGAACTTCGCAAAGCGTTATAAAATGCTGAAGTAGAGGAAAAGTGCGAAAAAAAGGCCAAAGTTTTGCAAAACACTCGAAATCCCCAAAAATCGCGTTATTAGGGATAGTTGCAAGGAAGTTTAAAAAGTTTGAAAAACCCCTGAAAAGCCCAAAATTCGCATGACAAGGATAAATGGCAAAGTTTTAAACTTTTCAAGGAGCCTCTAATTGCCGAAGTCCGCGACTAAGGCGTAAATTGCGGAGTGTTATAATGGATTTTCAAAATGCCAAAACGCCGAAGTTTGCAACCTATGGGAGAATCGCGAAATAGCTTTGAAGGTAAAATTTGCAAACTTTCCCTCATTCGCCGAAGTTCAACATCCCTAAGGAAATCGCAAAAGCTATAAAGGTTTGCAAAAGCATCCAAAGTCCTGAAGTATGGGCAAACAGCGCGATTTATTATAAAGAGCAAAACGCCCAGGCTCGACAAGGTATTAATTCGCGAAGAGGTTTGTTGAAGGAGAGTAAAACCCTTTTTTTAACGCCAAAGCTGAAAATGGAGATCACGAAGTTTGTGAGTTGTATAAACCCTTTGCAATTGCCTCCTTTCCGCTGAAATACGCCTAGGGACAGGATCGCTGGGTTTCATTTCTTTGTAAGTGCAAAATCACCATTAACCCCCCCCATTTTCATCGCCATAAGGTAAAACGCGAGGTGAAAGTTTGATACATTGCAAACAGCCCCAAAATTCACCATTAAAATTGCAAAGTGAAAGCGCAGCAAAGTATTTTCAAAACCCCCGTTCTCCGAAAATCACCAAGGTAAAAATCGCTAAATCTAAGTTTTTTAGATTGCTGCATTTCTCTCTCCAAACCTAGGCGCGAAATTGGGAATAAGGAGTAAACCGTTAAAATTTGAAATTGTAGAACTCTCTCATTCCCAAATTTGCAAATTGTGAGTTTGTCTTTTCAAGCGTAGGGCATAGGAGGCATCATTTTTTTCAAAATCCAAAAGAAACCATTCATTTCGCTAGGTAAGTTTGCCTTGTCCCTCTTGAAATCACCTAAAATATATGCAAAATGGGAATAGATGTGTTTGTGTAAAACAATTGATCAAAACAATTAAATCTTTAAAACCGCATCTTTTCCCTTTTATAAGGCGTCAAGCGAAGCAATTGAAATTAGAAGTCTATTCCTAGGAGTTAGCTAGGAAATGCATTTTCAGACTTAGGGAAAATCTTAAACTTCGTCCGTTTTGAAAATTGATCCTAAAAACGCCAAAGTGTAAATTTAGCAGTCGAAATCGCCTAAGTCCTTGAACCACAGCAGAATAAATAAATTTGCAATCGAAAAGCTTCATAAATATTCATGTCTAAATCAATCAAGCTTTTTAGCTAAAGTATTATGCTTTTCTTTAAATTCGGTTTTCAAATTGATCCTTGTATGCTGGCGTATCCCTTTATCTAACCTGCTTCGTTTCCTTTATATCGTCTCGTAATCCGCGTCCGACTGTGCAAGATAAATGCCTAAATTGGCGGTAGAATCATCAAAGACACCTGCTGCAGCCGAGACATCCCGAGCGTCCAAGTCAAATATTCCTCGCAAAGTCGAAAAGATGAAGTATCAATATCAGAGAGGAGGACTGAGGGAATCAAAAGTTCAGAGTGTGTGGGAAAATGTAGGTGATACTGACCTGGGGCACATTGATATTCAAGATTTCAGAGACCGAATTTTCTCCCCTAATGCCTATGGCAGGCCTAGGTGGATGATGGAAAGTGGCATCGCTCAGGCAGCAGGATTTCCCCTGTCAATGCAAAACTATGAACTAGTAGTAGAGGCTGCCAGGCAATACCAACCAAGCACCAGATTGGTACTCCTTGAGAATATGGTTCTCGCTGACTTCACTCCTGAAGCCATTGGCGACACCTTTGATATTCCCTTCCCAAACAACCCCATAGCAACAACTATAGATGAAGCATAGGTGGTGTATGATATGAACCCCGCCAAATGCATAACACTGATAAATGAGGAGTGGTACAAGGAGAGAAGACCTCCAAGCATCAGGATTGGGAAAAAGACCCCCAGGAGGGACTTTCACAACGAGCATGGAGACATGGTCACATTGCTCAGCAGGATTATGGGACTCCCCCAATCCATCTACTTCGAAGAATGGATGTTCTACTTCACAGAATAGGTCTTCGCTGGGAAATCCAAGTTCGACTGGGCCCAAATCATAAGTGACAACATCCATACCCAATTGATCGAACTTGAGGCGAAAAAGTACTTTACTAAGACATCCTATCTAGTCTACATGTTCGCCAAAAACCAGCCACTTCTAGGTTTGATCATGAAAGGTGAAATTGGGAACGGACCCAATCAGGTGAAGGTATATGATTGTTATCCACAGCTGCACTATCAGGACATAGCTCAAAGGGAAAAGAATAGCCTGCCTATGCGGTTGGTCAATATGAGCGCATCAATGACGCCTTCACAATGCGCTTGGTCAGGCTGATGCAAGGAGGACTACACATAAGGCTCTTAGAGAAAGCTACCATTCTAGTATAGAGGTATGGCACCTGGTTCATCCAGTTCCCAAGATTCTCCTACATCCGAATAGCTGGCTTTGACGGCGCTCCTTTCCGACTTCCGCGATACCCAACCGACAAAATAGTTCTCCTGGAAGTCGCAAGGCAGTCATGTCCAGCGAGCAGTTTACTCAAAGACATAAAGCAGTCTGGATTCGTCTTCCCTATGATCATAGGTAACCTTGATGTCCATCTGAAGAACCCAGCTCATGCAAAGGAATCCCTTGCAGAACTAGCCTCCTACGGCCTACAAGAACATTTCCCAAGGAAATGCTTTGATCACGACAATCTGGCAAAGAGAGCCTATGGCAGGCGATACAGAGCAAAGGAATCAGTTGAAGATTATTGGAAGAACTACTCTGATGACTATGAGGTCCGACGACGCGAATATTCAAGGCTAAGTGTGCAGCAAATGCGACTCTATGAATACCGTCGGGTCCCGGATCAGCTAACAAATTCAGGAAATTGCCTACAGGTCCGGGAATTTGAAGCGGTACGACATCTCTTGCCAAGCATCGATTGGTCACAAGATCCAATCACTGATTTTGAGGCGGTTATGGCAGCCCCAGGGAGATACACTGACCAGTGGTTGCACCAGCAAATTGAGCGACTGATTCATGAGGGAGTCCAATTCACCTACCACTTGATGGGTAGCCTTGATTTTCAGTCCTCTGAAGATGAGGGAACCTCCAGTGCACCTAAGGAAGAGGTTGAAAAGCCCGAGAAAAAGAAGAAGGCTAAAGCCAGCAGAGGGACTCGGACATCTAAGAGAACAAGAAGGGAGAAGATCCCTATTAGAAGACCGGAAGTAACTTCATCATCAAAAGACCCCAGTTCATCTGATGATGTAGTTGAACTAGATTATATACTTGCTCCGCCTTCCCAGAGCGATATTGACGCATTCAGAGCTGATGATACTCCTGAACAAGACAGGCTAGATACAGAGATAAGAGCCATTGAATCTGCCGAACTTGAGAATCAAGTAGAGGAAGGAGAAATTCCATCTACTCAGGGGCTTGAATTGCATGAACCCACCCAGCAAAGCCGCCATGAACTGCAGCCGCATAGTACTGCCAAGGATGACTCCACTGTTGAAGGAGAGCAAAGGACAGATGAGACTCGCAAGCCTGAAAAGACTGAAGAACAACCATCACATGAAGATACCAGACAATTGTTCAGTGAAGTGGGAGAGAATTCAACTGCGAGCAAAGGACTTGACACTTCCTCCACTCCTGTAACAGAGCAGCTACAAATATGCAATGAGCTGACTGAAAACATTAAAGAGCAGAGTGCAAATTTAACTATAGCATCAGCGCAGACCATACCTCAAGATTGGCTAGTTGCTCGAGCTCAGCGCAAGGCAGCCACCAAGCCACCCATCGACTTGGAAGACATCTTCTCACGCATACACCAAGCCAAGGCCAAGGGGAAGAAAAAGCCCAAGGCATATTCCAGGATAACCCATGATGAGCAAAGGAACCGTACACTTCATATCGCCACCCCGCCCGTCGATAAGCCAGCAAATCAAATTACACTGGTTGATTATAGCATCACAACTGTCCCCATCGGACGAGCCACCAAGGAGCGGGAAACGGAGGAATTCAAAGACTCTGTGCAAAACATGCTCAGGCAACTCGAAGAGATAACTGCTGAAAAGAACATGTATCGAGTTCGTGCTGAGCAGGACGAGGGGTACATTGATCAACTCCTGAGACCATTACATAATCCTTCTGAATCCCACATTCCCCTGACGGCATTGGCGCAAAGGACCACAACAGAATTTGAAGGAGTACGAGATACTGCCAAGGCCGTCAAGGAATGGATGTAGGGCCTTAAAGGAAGACGAGAGCAAATCATTGAAGAGGTAAAGAAAATGGCTCACCATCAAGAGACCATTTTGGTCAAGTTGCTCGAGGTAAAACGGGAATGCCTCAGGATCCATGAGGTAGCTGCTACAACTCTACCTCTTATAAGGCCTCTTTTTTGGACCCAAGCACAGATCCCTACACTCTCCGCCATCCTGGACCCCCATAATATCAGAGTTTTTAAAGAATGGTACTGGACTATCACCATGAAGAATGAGACAAGAGAGATCATTGACAAAGAGCAAGATGCATGCGAAGGAATTCTGAAGAACATGCAGGAACTTGGCAAGACAATCCTCTGATCAATGATTTTGGGGTGAAAAAATGATCTATCCGATGACATAATGCAACCAGACTGGGAGAAAAGATTGAGAACAGACAAGATCGCCTACTCAACCAAGGACCTTGGTTTTGCCGGTCAACTACATTCAGACATGTGTTTTGAGCGTAAACGGTCCAGCAGGCAGGATGGTTTGAAGCACGTAGACCGTTATCTAGAGGGCATGCAGTATAAAATTCGTCATCCCCCTATGCCTCCGTTCAGTTTGTTGTTCCAATTATGCATCAGGTTCCAGGAGTATGTTCACGAAGAACATGCAGCAGGTCGGGACCTTTGGAAGAAGTATTTGCATGGCGAAGATGAATTTTTAGAAACAGAATCTACAGTTGGAAAAGAGAAAGTGCTTTCTTAAAATGCATTTTTTCTTTTAAATTTAAAAGGCACCTTTTTGGCCAAAATCCATATTTGACTGCCAAGTCAACTGTAGACTTTTAAAACTTTGTGCATGTGCACTTTTTGAATTGTTATGGATAATTTTAATTACCTTTTTAGGTAGTTATTGCTCCCTTTCGGGTGGTTGCTGATATTTACCTTCCATTTATGGGTATGGGTACCTTTTGTAAAGATGAATCTAGGCCACTTGTTTAGTTTAGATCTTGGCCATTCATCTATTTTTGAAAGCCTATTTAAAGGGACTGGTTTTCCCTTATTTTGTAAGAAGTTCATGGATTGTAGCTGAAGCTCTGGCGAAATTTACACAGGATTTAATGCAAAATTAAGGCTGTTTCTATTTCATTGTGAGTGCATGGTCTCCTTCTTCACCATTTGAATTATTCTGTTATGTTTCTTTGATTTTTCTATAGCATTTTCTAGATGAACATCTGATAGAATCCTCACTGTTCATACCATTAGGGATTGACTGACTGTCATTCCTTTTGCATGGTTAATCTGAACCCCCTCATATGCTTAGTTCGGTTATTAAACACTTAGTGAATGAATGTTAAAGTTCTGAAGTTATGTTTAATAGCATGAAAACTTATTTTCCCTTGAAGATCGCGCTAGATTCTTACAAACGTTGTGCTTAAATAGCTGATAGTGTTTAATCTGGTTATTTGGAGGTGTCTATCTGTTTTTCTTAAATATGCTATCTTAGTTAAATAATTAGATTTCCTGTATCTCTTTTCCCTATCCCTCCCTTTTTCCTTTTTTTTTTACCAAGAAGAATCCACAGTCCTGCTGAATTAGTATCAATCCAACTGAAACCAACTAATAACGAGACTGTTAGAATTCTAGGGAACTCATCCAGCAATTGCCCATCTCACCGTAAGTCCCCTTTGTGTTTCCAGCAAAACACATCAATCACTGAGTAATCTCGCAGTCAAGACCTGACAATCAAAACCTTGAGGTCATCCCCTTTGATCAAATGCAAAAAACAACATTAGGGATTTCCTTATCTCAAGAGAGGATAGGATACTCAGCGAGTACATTCTATTCTGCGTTGGCCAAATGGAGTTTGCAGCAATGCAACTTTAGACACGTCAACACAGAAGTTTTGTGCAAAGATCAGCGAACTTCAGATCAACACCAATTGAGGTGATGTTGAGTGTTTCAACAAAATGCTTGTAGGACTTTGGCAAACTCTTCAAGGTTATAACGACCATGTCCTCCTCCATATTCCACCCAATTGCTTCTAACTGGTCACGGATGTTCTTAATCCGATTGAGATGATCCTGAAGAGAATTTCTCTCATCCATGACAATAGAGAAGAACATATTTTTTAGAAAGAAGGCTCTACTCTTATCAGACATCTCATGTAGCGTCTTGAGGTGCTCCCATATCTCGACAGCTATTTTGCCGATAAGTATCTAAGGAAGTTGATCATCGATCATAGAGAGCTTGATGAGCATGACAGTTTCACGATTTTGTTCATCAAACTTTGTCTGAATAGGACTGGCTAAAGAGGGATGGGTGGCTTTTCCAAGAACCAACTGATCAATAACACGATACTCGAAAATAGTGAGCATCCGCTGCTTCCAAGTATTATAATTTCTGCCATTGAATTTTCGACTCCCCTCGAGTAGAATATTCATCAGACATGCCATCACAAAAAACTAAGGTCAAAGTTGGTTGACCAAATGATGGCATGAATATCGAGGCAAGAGTTGTTCAATGCATGAAATCGTGTGAACGCAACACGTAATGAACAAAATTGAGGCAAAATCTTGCACTGATTTCGAGGTAGAATAAAAAAAATTTGGGCACGGATCCCAATGTACATATTTTTTATGACCCTGAAATTTTTGACAAAGACCCAGAAGAGTTTTTGAAAAACCTAGGAAATAGATTTCTAAGAATAAATTTTCCAAAACCCCTAGCCGTAGAAAAAATACTGAGGGTTTGAAAAAAAACCTAGACGCCACAAATAGGTTGTAGGTTAGAGAAAAAAATTGCGAAAATCAAAAACCGTTGCCGGAAAGAAAACCTAGGTCACAAAAAAAATCTGCAAACAGGCGCAAAACAAATACCGCATGCATCAGAAATGAAGACCACAAAAAAAACTCCTTCGCACGCAAAAAAGAAATGATATTGGGCACAGAAAACCACTCCCGTCACAAAAGAATGGTCGCCACCAATCAGAATCGCCGAGAAACAAAGAATCGTGAGGCAAAAATAAAAAAATTACGGGTGGAAAAACCACGGATTGTGGCCACAAATCATCACGTAGAAGAAAGTAAGGCAAATGTGGTCATCGTGAAAATACAAAATCGTGTACTGAAAACCAGACGCAAGTAGGAGAAAAAAATTCCCCAAGGTAGACCCACGATACAGGACCAAGAAGAAATGACAGAAAAAAATGTTTTGAAATTTTCACTAAAAACTTTTCAAATGAAAAGATTTTAGAATCATAAATTTTTCAAAAAAATTTAAATTCCTGCTCTGATACCATATTACACAGGTAATTGGTAAATGATTGAATGACTTAAATGAATGATTGAAAGATCATTTTTAGAGTTACAAGATGGATGTTTCCATAAAGAAACAATTGACAACTGAAGCAAAATTAGAAATATCTAATATTTGCAATACTTTACAATATGGACCATTAATAATTAATAACTAAGATATTATTCTAATATCTAAATACTACGCTTTCGATTTTAGTAAAGAGAAATTTGCATGCTAAGGAATTAAAGTTGTGAGTTCACGATGCCATCTCTTGGGTATCTTGGCCATATTCTTTTATGCAAAAGGTGGTGTGCTTGACCCTACAAAAATCAACACCAGATGTGATTGACCTATACCTAAGACTCTTATTTAACTCTCAAGTTTATTAGGATTAACAAGATTCTATGTAAGATTTGTGAGAAACTTCTCTTCAATGGCATAACCCTTGACCAACCATACCAAAAATGGTTCTTTTTCATTTGAAGAGCTTGAGGAGGCCCTCGTTTGTGCTCCTGCATTAATCACCCCTAATTTTTCCCAACCCTTGATTATTATGTGATGCCGCTTGATTTCAAGTTTGGTGCATTACTTTCCTAGGCTAACCAACCTATTGCTTTTGAAAGTAGAAAGTTGACTAATAGAGAGAAATGTGTGTCCACATATAGTGAGATGAGGGTTATCCTACATGCACTAACTAAACAGAATCTATTTCTCCTTGAAAATAATTTTCCATCAATACTAATCATCTTGGTCCAAAATACCTTTTGTCACAAGGATCTCTGACAAAAAAAGAAACAAAAATGGATTGATCAATTGCATGCATGTGACTTTTATCTACTATTAGGAAAGGGAAAGACAATGTGGTTGCAAATACTCTGCCACATTAAGATGAGACACCTATTTTCAAGACCGTCTGTGTTGGCCAACCCATGTGGTCAGAAGAAATTTTTCAAGACTACAATAGTGACACTAGAACATCTCAACTCCCACAAGATATTGTAGAAGGGAAGAAGGGGAAGGCTCGGTAAGTGAGGGACAATGTTATATTCTTTTAAGATCAAATGTACCTCTGAATCGGATTATCTCTCATACAAAAGGCACTTGAACGTAGGCATTCATCAACCAGTGGGATTTCAGAACACCTATTGGAATATAACTAGCTTCTTTTGGTAGAACATGAAAGTTGATAACCTCTAGTTTGTAGCTGAGTATGATACCTGCCCACACAATAAAGTGGAGAGCATTCCACTTCCTAGATTATTGCAGCCAAATGCTATTCCAATCAAAAGCGGAAATCATCTCGATGGATTTCATCTCCAGCCTACAGCAATCTGAAGGTAAGGATGTGATATTTGTTTCTGCAGATCATTAGAAGTGTGCATATTTCATTCATGTGAATAAGTCTAGGTTGACTGGATCAAAGATTCTAAAGATATATGTTCAGCATGTGTTTAAGTTGCATGGGATCCCACAGAGTATCATTTGTGATAGGGAACAAATTTTCAAAAACTTTTTTTGGTAGGAACTATTTGAGCTACTATTTGAGCTTATAGGACTAACATTCAACATAAGTACATTCTACCATCCTCAAATACATGGGCAAATAGAGGAATTAAGCAAATGTTTGAAGGGTTTCCTTAAGATGTATGTATGCGGCAAACAAGGGAAATAGGTAGAACAACTATACATGGTAAAGTATTTGTACAACACCAACTACCACTCACCAGTCAAGATGACTCCATTCAAACAATTGTATGTATACGATTCACATGGGTGCGTGGTGTAATGGTATGTCCATTGTTTGTTTAGCAATAAGCACCAAGTTTAAGTCTTGTAGATCCTTGGTGGATGATGTGTCTCAATGTATGAGGATGAGGCCCCCAAGTTGTGGCCTCACTAGCTAGGGCCAGTTAAACCCTGGATTCAATGTATCAAAAAAGTTAAAAACTGTATAATGATGATCCTCCGTTGCCAACAATATATTTTGATGTAAATCCTTTTGTCAAAACTGCACTTCAGAAATTGTTGAAAACACCTATGAACATCACATAAGGCATCTTAATTGACATACCAAGTTTGGGCACGACCATCAAGCAAGCACCAAATGGAGTAGATGTAATCACATTGTTAACTAAGGCAATGAACAATGGCGATCTTATTGGCCTTATGTCGGCAACAATGCTTGGCATGATCGAACATTTGAGTCAAGCCCAACATGGAGCCAATGCAATTTTGTGGAGCAAGGGTCCCATGAGAAGAAGAAAAATATGCTACAAAATAAATGAGAATCTTGTGGAAGAAAAGAGGAGCCCTTACATTTTAGATTTAGATTTTAAAGGGGTGTCTTTGGGGTTGGGGCTAAAGGTTTCCTCCGCCAGCTTCCTAAAAAAATTTGCAGTTAGATGTCATTCATCTATAATTTTCAAAGTTTTTAACAATGATTTATTAAATATAACTATAGATTTAATATTCCTTGTTGGGGGCAGCTTTCTGAAATTTTTGAAGTTTTAAGTTTTAAGTTTGTTCATTCTTACAAAATCCAAAAAATTATCTGCTTATGGAAACTCGTCAAAATTCTCAGCAACACCCATTGAAAATTCTAAAAAGTTCCCCTCCTCAGTGGGACCACAGCCTAAGTATGATGAATAAATGTTTGTTTACAATATCCCAGCTGCATGAATGAATGAATGTATGATTTTAATGACGTTCATGACGTCCATGAGACCAAACAGCCTATGGGAACCACAGATAGCTAGCAAATGAGACCAAACAGCTTATGGGAACCAAAGATAGCTAGCAAAAGAAGGCATGCAAAGCCTGCATCAATATCATACACAAGACCTTTCCTTCCATTCCTCATACAATATAAACTTAGCTAAAGCTTAAAAAGCCTTCACGTTGTTATTTGTTATTGGAGACAAAATTCTGATTAGCAATGAATGCGCCAGCTATTTCTTTTGAGTGTGGACGAGAGTCTGGTATTATAAGTTTGCCTTCCCTATGTACGTTTTAAAATAATAGCTACTTCATTGGCATGTGAACCATATTGAATAATTAAAAAGGCATTGAGAAAAATAGATATTGTTAAGATTTGAACTTCTGAAACTCTCTGTTGCAAGTGTTAAAATGAAAGAAAGAAGACAGAAGGAATACAAACCAAACGGGCAGTGGAATCAAACACTTTGCTTTTTCCTTTTTCCCTTTCCTCCATTACAGTGCTTCTCTGCATGTCAAATAGCAGGATATTTGCCTGTATGTTAAGTAAAGCTTCAGGACTCTCGCTTAATCGGCGATTCATTTTAATATTATTTTGGACATTTTCTATTTTTTGTCAAAACTACATCAAGAATGGTAGTTTTAATATAAATTCATTTCGGTTTAATTTAATTTTTCTCTTATAAATATATTAGAGTTTAAATATCAAGACGAGAATAAAATATCAATTTGATTGATGTCAAAATACTTTATTTATACTTTTTTATATTTTAAAAATAATAAGTTATATTTGTAAAGATAAAAGTATATACTTTTTTATTTATTATTTTTTATTTTTTATTTTTTATTTTACACTATTTGGTATGGGTATCTTAAGTATTTTGTTTGAGTATATAATTTTGATCTATTAAACATTTGTATTAATCCTAATTTATAGTTGGCTTTGAAAATAGAATTGGATTTCTAGTTGGACAATATCAATTAGTCATTATTTAATGTTTTCTACACAAAAACTTTTGAATTATACGTGTAGGACAAATATAAAGTGGCATCAACTCTTGGTCATTCCATAAAGAAATGTTGGTTGAAAATTTTGTACACTTGGTGAAATATACAAAATTGTGGTTTCAACCACACCACACGAGTAAAAACTCTCCTAATTAAGGGAAGGCTCCCCCTATCTAACTAAAACTGAAATAAAAACAGGATGTTATAGCAGTCTTCCTTCTTTCTTTAAGCAAGACAATATCCTTTTCTCTTCACAAAAAATGATAGCGATTGAATATGAACATTAATAACCACTTTTAAGTAAAATGAGAGAAAGGAAATGAAGTTTCCTAAAAGCGCAAAGACTTCCGTCACTTCCTTCGGGACGGGACAACAATATCAAGCTCAAAGACTTGACTATTGGAAGTCCTATCTACCCTTTGCTACACTAAATTTTACAATGAATAAAAGACGACAGCACAAAGATTGGAATAATTTATTCTTTTAACACAAAGACAAGAACTAATGCAAGCTCAAAGACTTGCTACTATTTCTTATTAAACAATATTTTTTTCTCAAGAATAGACGCAATCTCAAAAACTTGCTGCTCCTTCTAGAGATTTCCTATTTTAATTAATCTTCTCTACTTGCAGCTCAAAGACTTCAAATCAAATTGGACTAAGCTCCTTTAGAAACACTTTGCATAGAATAAATAAAAAGAATGAAACTCAAACTTGTAGCTCAAAGACTCAAAACTTGAGTAATCTTTCTTTACTATTCTTCAAAACCTTCAATTCACATACATAAGCTCAAAGACTTCTTGCTGTAAATTTGGCAGAGTTTTTGTTTGCTTTCCCAAAAGATAAAAATTACAATAGACTCCTCCAGTATTTATAGAAGAGGAGCCTTGGGAAAAAGGTGGGAGGATCCTAACTAACTTGAGAGATTCTCTCAACCACCAAGACTCATTCAACAACTAACTAAGACTTATTCCAACTACAGTCCTAATTGGACACAACTTGTAGTTGTCTTACATGTAATTACAAAAGTGCAAGTAATGTGTAACTTGCGTTTTACAAAAATACTTTTACATGTAACTTGTCAAAATGAAATTACAAATGCACAACTAAAATTATTCCATGTGTCTAAAGACACGACTCTAACTGCATCATCCTTTGTCTGTGATGATCTTCATGTCGCTTCAGGATGCTAGAACTTGAAGTATTATAGATTGGTAAAGACATCTTGAACCAGAACGGGAACTTGCATCCTTGTCTTCTTGCTTGGGGTAGTACTAGCTTTTCAAGAGGGAACAGGCTGCCTTCCTCTTTTCATGTCATGACCATCTTTGTCTTGAAAGCATTCTATGCTCTCAACCATGAATTGTTGTTGTATCTATTCTTTGTATCATCCTTCATTCTTGAAATCTTCTTGCAAAATAAGGCCCATGCCTTAATCCATTGATTTGGTAGATCGTGTGTGCAAACTAGACTGACAAGGGAAGGGATAAATTGATGCAAAAATGGGCTCACAAGTGAATTTCGGGTTTTGGAAGTTGCATTACATGTGTGGGATAAACAAGAGAATTAACTTGCAAGTGTGGGAACAAACATGCAATTTTTCATATGCGTAATGGGTAACTACAAGTTTGCATTTGTAATCGAACTTTTAAAACTCAATTTCAAGTGTTTTTTTAGTGCATTTTGGACCAATTTCGGGTTCTGGATGGCTGACCGCAGGTAGAATTTAAATGGGGAAAATGAATGAAAGTGTGAAATGAGTGGATGAAATGGTATGTACGGATGATGGAAACATATATGAAAAAAATTTGAGAAGATCATCTTCAAGAAAATGGGAAGAACTTGATTTTTTAATCATTGAAGCTTGATTTTTGGACTAAAGAAGGTTAAGTCTTTGTCCAAAAAGGGAAGAACACATCAAAACATTCCTCTTGCAAATGATTGGGAAGAACACATCAAGAGGTAGAACTCTTTACACTTGCAAATCTCTTTGCAAATTTGGGAAGAACACATCTTTCTTATTTTGAAACTTGATTTTTGGACCAAAGAAGATTTTAAGTCTTTGTCCAAAAAGGGAAGAACACTAATTTTCCTCTTACTTGCAATCAGGTTTTTAAAACCCGAATGCAAGTAAAGAAGGAGAAATTCCAAAGGGGAAGAACAACTTTACTTTACAAATTTATTTGTAAAATGGAGAATTTCCTCTCATAAAAACCGATTTTAGGGAAGAACCAACCATTTACAAATTTACAACTAGAAAGGAGAAACAACAAAACAAGAAAACAAGAAAAAAATAAATCTTACCTTGCTCCAATCTGAAAATGCCTCTCCAAAAGATGATCAATCTTTGAAATAAAGAAGAATATCTCTTAAAAAGAAATAAACCGTATTCCAAAACCCTAGCCACGTTTTTGAAAAAATGCCCAAAACTGAAAAACGTGGCAGCAAATGCATGAGAAATGGCATGGAAAATGACCAAAACTCTTTCTAACCTCAATACCTTAGCATACCAAGTCAAAATGATTCACAAGATTGCTGATATGTGGCATTTTTAATGAAGAAAAATGTGGTTTTTTGGCAAAAATGTGTTTGTTGTTATAAAGCTAAAAACCAGCAATCTTAACCTCCATGTGGCGTGAAAGGTGTTTGAAAATGCATAAAAATAGTGAGGAATCCAAAACGCCTTCTATCTCCCAAAAAATCTCCACAAAAATTTGCTAAAAATCCTCAAAAAACATGTTTTTCCTTGCAATTCGGGTTTTTTTGGAACAAATAGCAAGTTTAAAATGCATGAAACAATGAAAATCGGGTTTTAAAAATGTAATTACAAGTTTAAAATCCTCAAAAAAACACTTTATGAGCAAAATTGGGTTTTAGAAAAGAAATTACAAGTAAAATTACTTGTAATAGGGAAATAGAATTCCCTTTACAAGTGATTTCACTTAAAACATGTAAAGGGGTTTTAAAATCCCATTTACAAGTTTTATTTTAACATTATAAAAACAACTTTAAGCTATAAAGACATGTAAAGGGGTTTTAAAATCTCATTTACAAGTTTTTAAACACTTAAAGTGAAGCTACTGGTAATGGGGGTTTTAAACCCCCATTACAAGTTTTATAAAAACTTGCAATTGGAGAAAAATTCCCCTACAAGCCTAAAAGCTTCAAGGGGGTTTTGAAAAACAAATTACCAGTTACTGGTAATCATTGAAAAATTCCCCTACATTGAAGCAAAAACATAGCAAATGGACTCAAAACGCGACGAAATTTGAAATGTAGCTTGGGGATGGATTGAGGATTAAGCCAGTCTAAGGATTAGTCAAAATTCTACCTCGGGAAGTGTGCCATAGAGTAAAAACTTCAACTTCCAGTGATTGTTCTGAAACCCGAAATTGCATAGAAAGCTAAGAAAAAGAATACCAAAACTCACCAAAACTTGGACAATGATGGCAAAAACACCCCCCAATGATTTGACACTATCAAATGTGAGTTTTTTACCTCGTAAAATGTGCCTTGGAGACAAAAATGACACTTTTAAGGCAAAAATTTGTAGGGGTTGTCACATTTTTGAGAATCCAAAAATGAGGACAACTTGAAAAACATTTAAGAGATCCATCGTTAGGCCATTACCTTTGTATCTATCTATCATAAAGATCAATATTCAACCTTCTAGGTCAACTTTTGTATCAACACATTGAAAAACCCTAGCTCATATAATAGGTCATTCCAACATCTATCATCCATTGCACATTATTACATTAAAGTCTAAAGTTTTAGCATTACCATAGCCACATCAATTGTAATCTTCCACTTTTGTCACAGTCATTAAACTAGTCAACAAGGCTTGACTAAACCAAAAGGAACAAAGCAAGTTGCCTCTTGGACCTAGTGTGGTAGTTTCTAACAATGTAACTCAATACCACAAAAATTTTCATTAAATATAGACACATATGAAAAATGTACGTATGTACAAAAAAAATTGAAAACAATAGGGTCAAATCTATAGTAAAAGATTAGAATCACACCAAAAAGGTTAACATAGTAGTTGCAATAATCAACATCATAGATGTCAAATTTACCCAAATTCATATATAGCTTCAAAACTTATAAAGTACAATCATCTTAGACTTTTGTCCTAAATCCAAATCCATAAAATAGGTGATAGTCAGCTCTCTTAACCTTTCTCATCTTTACTTGGCCCATTTTTATTATTTTATTATATTTTTATGTCGAACCTAATCAAATGCATGTATTTGCTTTAGTGCCTAAGTTATCTAGAGTAATTTGATTAAATTACAACACTATTGCATTTATTTACTCAAGATATTCATTCACATAGAAAATATTGTATTTCCTTACATAAAATGAACTCAACATTCAAATCATTATAGATTTTTTCTAAGGTTTTGACCTCTTTTATCTCTTACTTTTTTACTTAGTAGTTATGTAGAAAAATTTGAATGATGGTAGAATAAAAAACAAAAATTAATATACCATAACATAGTGATATAAGTGGGGAAAGCCATTTCAAGAGAAAAACTCCAAAATTCAAAGCAAGTTAATATATTGTTCAGTATTCAACAGTTACAATATGTTTGCAAAGTCTAAGCCTTAACAACAAGAAACCTTGAGAAATGTTAATAAAATAAAAAATACTAGACATGGTGCAATCACAAATGGAGAGTGCAGGAGTAGGACTTTCCAACCATGCAGCCTAGAGTTAACATAAAGGAATTATCATGAATAGGAAAGAAATTCTCATCGATTCAAAATATTTGAATGATTACAAGATACATATTTGTCTACCACTATAGATCAGAATTGGCTCATACGATGTTAGAGGCCTATTACTGGCCTACGTGACAAATTCAACTTCAAAATCTAGAATTTTATGACTTTATTGACTCTATAGTATCCTAGCTTACTAATTGACTATCTATCCACTTCCACCAAAGATCACTTCTATTTGGTGTAATTAAGGTGTTTTACCTTGGTTATTCTCCACCTAGATCCTAATTGCATGTCACTTAAGCTTACTTAGGGAACCACATAGGAGTTTGTTGGAGCATCTCCATTTTAGTTAGCATTATCATGCTATTATTTCCACTTTATGTGGTGTCTCCACCTTTCGTGGTTGCACTTTTCCACCTTTGGTGGGTGATCCACCTTTAGTGGTGTTATAATGTGATCACTTTTCCACTTCAGGTGGGATGATAGCTTTTCACTTTTTGTCTTATGTCATAAGATTATGACACTTCTCATAATCTTATGCACTCATATGCTCTCTCACTTGGGCTAGATAACCAAGGGGTCTCCTATGTAAATTCATTGATAATCCAATTGATTCTATTACATCATTGATAGGAATACAATTCATTCTTGTCACATTTGTTCTCTATTGTTCTTTTTTTTTTCATTAGGCCCCTAGATCTTGGGTGGCTACCTTCATAGCCAATTCTTACAATGTATCAAAGCTTTTAGAGTGTCATTAATTTACCATTTGAGAGTTTTTTGGTACAATTTGAGGTTTTGCATTACGTGGCTTTCTATTGCAGGTCAAAATTGGAGCTTGTTGGGTTAGATCTGAGATCACCCTTAGATTAAAGAGGTTCAGGAAAGTCAGAAACTTCTTTTGTTTCATCCAAATATGACACCGGAGACCAAATCTATTGTCGTTTGAAGGTGGGAGGTGGTTACTAGTCCTAGGAGCAATCTACAATTTTGGAGCACTTTGGGCCAAATCGGACCCCACCATTATGCTCAGAAGGTTCAAAAAACCTAAAATACATTATCAAAATTGGAGCTAGGCACCCTGAGCTAAAAAAAAATCCCCTCTTGGTCATACATACGTCATCATTGTTGTAGGTATAGGTTATTTTTTTTATTAAAAAAAATCTTGTTTTCTTTTAATTTTTAGAAAAAAAAAAAAGAGAGATATTAAAAAAATGAATTAATGGGGGTTGACCCATGTAGTTTAGTGGTTAAAACACTTGCTTGGTGAAACCACCACCAAGGTTCAAATCCCCGTTGGGCCGCTATGCTCGTAGGCTTGGTACTTTCGTTGGGCTAGTGTGCACGCGGATTTGAACAACAATAGTGTACAACACCTTAAAAAGTGTCCATTACCAATTTAAAAAAAATGAGTTAATGGGGAACATTTTGTAGTTTTTGTTTTAATAAAACAAAAGTAGTACCTTTATGGTACCCCTGCGCAAACCTACATAGTGATATCGTGTTTGTACCACCTGCACAGACTTGCATAGTGGTATTGCACAGGTACCACTTGTGTAGGGTACCCTATGCAAGGTGTACTTGTGTGGGGTACCCTACGCAAGGTGTACTTGTGTGGTACCCCACAAGTACCAATAATAAATATTTAAAAAGTTTTTACTTTAAAAAAAAGGTTTTTTTATAATCTTTTTTTTTTTTTTTTATTGGTAATGGGCCGAAGCCGATAAGGTGTACATACCCTACCCCCTTATGGGATTTGAACTTGTGACCTCTCTTTCAAGAGCACAAGTTCTCCACCACTAGGCCAACTCAGGTTATACTTTTTTATAATCTTTTTAATCAATATTCAAAAATAAAATAAATTTTTATTAATATTTTTTAATAAAAAATTTCAATATTTTTTCTTTATTAGATTTTTAGTTAAGGTTTTTAAATCAGTTTTTTTTCTTCTAATAAAGTTTTTTAATTCAAAAAAAACAAAATGTGTGTTTTTTTTTTCTTTTTTTTTAATAAAGTTTTTTCAAAAATTAAAAAATTGGCAAGTTTTCTTTATTAATTTTTAATAAAGTTTTTTTATTCGTGTTTTTTAAATAAATGTTTTTAATTAGACTTTAATAAAAAAAAATTAAAACAATTTTTTCATGAAATGGGCAAATTTGGAGAATTTTTTTTTTTTCCACCTATCATACCTGTTTGCAGCAACCATCCATCCTTCCAATCGGCAGCCAAGGGGGGCATTTGCTCCTATTTTTTCTTGGCAACATACCAATCGAAGGGCATCATCTGCAGTCTTCTTCAGGCAATCCTTTGGTGGCACCATCTTCATGTTTTCATATATGCATCGTCATCATGTCATGTTGTATTCTCTTGCATGAGTTATGTTGTACTCGTGCTAATATAAAATTCCACACCTCTTTGTACTGTGTCATTGATTACATATTTGATGTAATCCTACTATGCTCAGTACGTTAGGAACTATCTTGTGAGACTGGTACATGTCTCCAATTGAAAATGTATGTAGTTTGAGTATTTAATTGATGCTCATACAGGTTGTTTTCATGCTTGATCTTCATCATGTTGTAGTGAGTGAATCATCGACCATTCAAGTCATTGACAACAATACCTGGTTTTGTCACACTTCGACATTCTTGGTGCAACATTGGCTCTATTTCTTCCTAATAGAGAGGAATGTCGATTAACTTCTTGGACCATTTTTGCAAGAGATTCTACATTAAGGGAGGCTTCATGGTCTATCTTCTTCTTTCTAATGGTGGGGACTTTTTTCTCACATGAGGTTTTGTTCTCCTCATTCTTCATTGAGGGGATTGTGTGTTTTCATCTCTTTTTTGAGGATGATTTTTGTCCCACTAGGTTTTCTCCTCTTTGTTTGTGAGAGACTATATTGCATTTGTACATGGGTACCTAACATGGCCTAGTTGTTGGGACCCATCTTGCATTGTTAGCTTTTGTGCATATCTCCCTAAGTTGCACTTAAGGGGGTGTTGGTGTAACTAAGGTGTTATAACTTGGTTATTCTCCACCTAGGTCCTAATTACACGTCACTTAAGCTTACTTAGGGAGCCACATAAGAGTTTGTTGGGGCATCTCCACTTTAGGTGGCATTATCATGTTATCATTGGGTGAATTACACGTTTTTGGACAAAGAAATTGCACTTGTTTGTCCAAAACATATTTTTTACCACTTTGGACCGAAAAAATGATTCAATCGAACGTATTATTTTAAATATTTTCGATCGAATATAAAATTATAAAAAAAGGGGGTTCAATCGAACCCCCTTTTTTAATGGTTTTTTAAAAAGAACATGGTCATTATGCTTAGAGGGGTTCGATAGAACATGGGTTCAATCGAACCCCTTTCGATAGAACATATGTTCTATCGAACCCGCCTGCTAGATATCTTTCCCCCCAAACTCTCCTACTTTTTGCGGATTTTTGTCCTTCAAAGCTCAAATGGGGGGCTCAAATGGATGAATTTTGACAAACCCAAATTCATGATAGTAGTACTCGAAGCAAGCTTTCCAATGATTATTATTTTAATATATATTGAGTTTATTAAGAATTATTTTTTTTAGGTTAACTGAACATAGGTTTCACACCAAACATCAACTTCTGAGTTCAACACTTACGGAAAAATACTAAAAAAGTGAAAAAAAAATCTAAAAAATATCTACACACTAGCTATTGAAGTCCTCTTTCCAACAAAAAAATAAAATAAAATTGTTACATACACAACAAGTTATGAATGACCAAATGGACATATGTCAAAATTACAGTTAACTCGACTTCAAAATTTAATAAAATATGAAATACTGAAGATAATGTTATCAAACCAATTGTAAACATTAGATGTGGACGATACAAAACTAAATTCAAAATAATCACATTCATATCTATTTTAGAAAAAAATTATGCTTGACCGAGTGAGTATCACTCTTTAAATTTTTTTGTAAAAAAAACTAGTTTTCGAGGGAGATAGAAAAATAGAAGCAAATTGATTCCAAAAATTTTCAAAAAAATATTTTTAGAATCTGCATATAAAATGACACAAATCACTAGTTCACGTCATCTACAAATTCTTTACGATTTAGCAGTAATAGGTATCTGAATGCGAAGTTTGTTTGTTTTTTCTGAAAATGAATATTGCAATGTCAAAGTTGGCAAAAAAGCATAACCCACTATTATGGGTTCACCCCATTTCCACTTTATGTTGTGTCTCCACCTTTAGTGCCTTATCACATCCACTTTTGTGGTTGCACTTTTTCACCTTTGGTGGTTGATCCACCTATAGTGGTGTTATCATGTGATCACTTTTCCACTTTAGGTGGGATGATATCTTTTCATTTTTTGTCTCATGTCATAAGATTATGACACTTCTCATAATCCTATGCACTCCTATTTTCTCATCTTGGCTATATAACCAAGGGGTCTCCTATGTACATTCATTGATAATCCAATTGACTCTATCACATCATTGATAGGAATATAGTGTATTCTTATCACATTTGTTCTCCCTTGTTCTTGTGCTTTCCATTAGGCCTCTAGGTCTTGGGTAGCTACCTTCATAGCCAATTCTTAGAACTTCTTTCTCATGATGTGATATATGTTTAAATATCAACTTTGAGCCTTAGCAATGCTCCATGTTGACCACACGGCTACCCAACACCCAATCCTTTTTGAAACACGTAGCTCTACCTAATTTGAATTGTGAAGCTACAAGACTAAACAAAATGTACTATGGTCCCATTTTGGGGTTTTTTTATCACATTTTGTGTTTGATGCCACAAGGTAAGGAAAGAATTTGCATGCCCTATCTGATGAGCTTTGTATTGTTTGTTCTACATTGTGACCTTTTGTCAAAATAACTTCCCAAGAATTGATCCAAATATCTTGATTCCTGAATTTGTTGTGCATGTGTTATTGTCGATGCCTTCTTCTCTTTCATGAGTCAAAGTGATGTAGTGCAATGAAATGTAGTAGGATTTGAACCATGTTGCTCCTACATCAAACATTTGAGTTATTTGGAAATTGAGCCTTGCACTTTATCGATTATTTGCAAAATCCAATGCATTTCATATGAGCTTAAGAAATCCATGATGAGTTTTTAACTAGCCTTCCAATCCACTTTACTAGTTGTTCCATATACTATTGATTTATAGTACTACACCTAATTCTATTGTCTAATATCTACTCAATTTGTTTTGATTTCTATTACGGTAGTCGCTCCTTGAAAGAAACTTTTGTGGTGTTGCCACTTACTATCCTTCATGGTACTAGTGAAGAGCTACAATGTTGAATATAGGTGATATGACAATTTCTTTTGGTAACTCAATTTAATATTACAATCATTCAATAGACAAAACTTCACCTTTAGGTTGTTGTATGTATCTACTAATAATCTTTCCTTCCTGAGATATACCATAATTTTATTGCCAACTTTCAGTATTTGTTTCTTCTCTTCTCATCTACCTAACCTTATTCTTTTTGTCCATTATCTCCAAGTGTTCCTTGACTTGATTGTGCATTATTTCCATGTAGGTTGCATATTTGTCTACTTTCTCACTCATTTTATTATTTATATTGGTTTCTCTAAGTTTTGCTACTCCTCTCGGATGCAATCTAATCATAGTCTTAGTTAGTTTCCTTCATGTACTCCTATTCATTGAATTTTTTTATCCAAACCTTGCTTGTTATAGAACTATGTCCCAATTTCTCACTTTGTCTCCTATTAGACATCTCAACAAGTTGACCAAAGTTTGTTTTACTAACTCATTTTTTTCATTAATCTATGGATGGAATGTCAAACTAAATTTTAGATATGTCTTTACCTTCTTCCATAATGTCCTCCAAAAATATCTTGTGAGCTTATTATCCCTATTTGAAATGATACTCTTTAGTAAGCCATGCAATCTCACAATCTCTCTAAAGAATAGGTCATCAACATGTACAACATCATGTGTCTTCTTATGAGGAAGGAAATGCACCATCTTGGGGAATCATTCAACCACCACAAATATTAAATCATGTCATCTCTATATCTTTGGAAATTCTAATGCAAAATCTATGTTGCAATCCTCACAAGGTCTTTTTGGAACTGTTACGAGTCAGTAAAATCCAATATTATAACTACTCCCTTTGCAACTTGACAAGTCCTCCATTCTTGAATAGTTTTTCTTACTTCTTTATAAATGTAAGGAAATAAGTAATTCTCACTCAACAAAGCTTCTATCTTGTCAATTCCAAGGTGTCTTGCTAATCCACCACTATGTATCTCCTTAATCAAATATTCTAGCATTGAACTCTTAGGAACGCTCAATTAACCTTAGATAACATACCATCTTGAATGAAATAGTTTAGCCACTTTCTTTTGTCTATCACTATTGTGTCCCTACCTTCTTTCTAAGATTTTTTTAAAATCTAGATCATCCTCATAAAGGTGTTTCAATTCTTCAAATCTCATTACAACTACCATCATCTCTATTAACAAGTTTCTCCTTCCATTCAATGCATCTACAACCTTATTTTACTTTTTGCTTTGGTGTTTCAATAAGATGTATACCTATGCATGGAATCTACCCACTTCATGTGTCTTTGATCTAATTTACCTTGACTACCCAAATACTATAAGGTTGATGGTTAGTATACAACACAAATTATTTTGGCAACAAGTAATGTCTCCACTTCTTCAGGGCTTGAATTATGGCATAGAACTCCTTAACATAAATAAAATTTCTTATTCTTGCATCAGTGAACTACTCGCTAGAATATATTATTGATCTTCCTTCTTGACTCAATATTGTTCCTATTAGACTTCAATTCGTATCACAATCAACCTAAAATACTTTATCAAAATTAGGAAAATATAATATTGGTTGTGTAGATACATTTTGCTTTAACAATTCAAAACCCTTTTGTTCTTATGATGTCAACTTGAATTCCTTCTAGTCTCCCCTCGTGGTCTCCATCATTGGTGTACAAATGGAAGTAAAACACTTAATAAACTTTTGGTAGAAATTTGTCAATCCATTAAAATATATTACCCCCCGCAATACTTAGTAGTGTATATCATTCCACAATTGCCCTTACTTTTTCTAGATGCATCTTCAATCCTTTAGCAAGAATGAAAAATCCCAAATAGTGTTAGCATTTAATTATATTACATCATTTTTTGTTTCCTTTTCTACCAACCTATTGGTCATGGTCGATTCAGTAGCTATGTGGTTGTTGTAACCACTTTACTCGGTATATATTGTTGTTCAATAAAGTCTCGTCTATTTTTGCCCATCTTGATCTCTAATTTAATATGATATCGTAACGTTACAAATACCATGTGCATATGTAAACATGGCAAGTGAACTTTTGAGATTCCCTTGGCATGGGGCAATGAGGATCAAGCATTAAAGTTTGGTTAGAGGCATGAAGGAAGTAGACACTTATAGAAGTCACACAAGAAGGCATTGAATTTGCTACATTCTTATTGCCACTCAGTCAAAACTAACCTTGCCAATTTATATAGAATGGGCTTGGTCATGACTACAATGTAAGAAGGTGTTAAAGATATTTGAGCATAATAATAATATCTTTTGGTGTTGCATTCCAAGTTGTCTAAAGTAGAGATGGGTGTTACAATCATTTTTTTCAAAACAATAAATATAATAGTCATCATAAATTATTATTATTGTGACACAATAAGCTAAAAACTAAAGTGATTCTTCATAACATCTCTCCAAAGTTTGAAGGAATTGATCCTATCAAGAAGTCATTTGGAGCAGATAAACTAATGCAAAAGAAAAAGCGCAATACCAGATCCATTTTGGCAATAGAGGCAAGAAAAGGTGCATTTTTTTACTCTCCCTAGTCTATGCTCTTTAAAGAAGAAAAATGTACAATTATTATTATTATTTTTATCAAATAAATTTGCACCCTTATCAAACCGTTGGTTTACAAATGTAATAAAATAAGTAAACACCCTAGGGCTTATGCGTTGCTTGTAGGTTGGTGTGAATCTCTAGAGAAGTCTGGTACCTTTTAGTACTTCACCTAACATAACATACCAACTAATTTTGATGAGAATAGGGGGGAAATAGCTTGAATTGAAACCTAAGACTACTAAGGTGATGCACCAAATTATTAGTTTTCCAAATGTCATTATTCGGGGATGTTTTTTCCATTTCTCTCAATGCTTGTGGAGGAAGTTCAAGAAGAAGGTCTACAAACACATTACAGTGTTGATGAAGTATTTGCAATTGAGATCAAGAAACTTGTTACAATAGCTTTCATGCCTTAGATAGACCCAATTGATGCATTTGAAATACTTCTACAATCTCCTTTTTATAGAGAACATGAGGAGATTCTACAACGCATAATTGATTATTCTGAAGACACATGGATTGGCAAACTAACCAGAAGAGGCAACAAACAATCACCCAAGTATCACAATGTGGAATTGTTATTCAGCTATTCAAGATGGTCTTCCCAAAACCAATAATACTATTGAGCAATGACACACAGGATTTAGTGAATTGCGTCAAGCATTGCACAACTCAGTCTGGAAATTCATCAAAGCAGTGAAAAAAAACAAGGTCTCCAAGAGAATAAAATAGAGAAAAATATGGTTGGATACATTGAGCAACCAAGCAAGAAAAAATACCATGAACTCAAAGAAAGACTAAAAAGACTGGTTGATGGTTATGACAACCATAACATTTTAGATTATATAAGAGGTGTCACTCATAATTTGACACTTTAACTGAAAATTTGAATAATAAATTTTTTAGCAACATACATGTAATTTATAAATTTTATTTTCCTTTCTCTATATTCTTACGGGGATATTTTGTCCATGGGTTATTCTAACCACTGGTTATTTTGGCTTGGGTTATTTTGTCCTTGGGTTATTGTGACCGAGTTATTCTGTCCAGGATTTTTTTGGCCAGGTTATTATGTCCTACAACTGTGGGAGTAGAAATGATCCATGAACTTTTCAATTCAAATTTAAAAAATAAACCAATGTTCTCTATTTCTAGCTAGTCATTATGAGTTAACTAAAGTATATAACAATTAAAATTCCACATTGGATTTTGTATAAAAATACAAATCCTAATTCATTTTGACAGTTTTGGAAGCACATCCAAAAATCATTTGAGAGCTTCATTTACACATTGCTTTGTCACAAGAGCTTAACATTAACATTCTATTGGATGAAAATTTTGTAAATTGGGGAAGTTTACAAAATTGTGGTTTTAGCCACAGTACGTGAGATTAAATATCTCCTAGTTATAAGGGAACGCTCCCCCTTTGCTTACTACTCTTCTCTACTTAGAACAAAACTTTATTAATGAATTTTAATCTAAACTTGGGTGATACATCATCTTATTCTCTTTTTTAGAATAGATGTTATTCTTTTCTCATTTTTCAAAAAAGAAGTTACAATTAAGAGCAATAATGATTTAAATGACTTCTAAGTTACTATGGAATAATTAAAAGTACACTTAATGAAATATACAATTAACAAAAAGCAAAGTTTCCATGAAAGCAATATTGTCACCAAGATTGCACCCGTAATGCTAAGTGTAAAATTCAACAATCATGTGAAACATGGGATGATTTCCAGGCCTGTGGGTTGCCTATAATAGAAATCAACCTCCAGATGAAGGGTTGGTTCCCTTTGAAAGAACCTCCTAAAAATATTAACTTGGTTGGAAAAGGGATAGAAGAGAATATTTGAAATGAAATTCTAAAGCCACAGGAGGTGATGCATCTAAATGCTTTTGATTCTATTTGTTATCTTGAACTCGTAATCAGCCTTAAACAAAGAGGATTTTATGTTCACAACTCAGATGTGAACATGTAATGCATAAATGTTTCATAGAAAGGTTTTGTTTCAACACTTGCATGGAAGGAAACAATGTTTCACAACCTAAACTTGCCTAAAACTAGCAAACACAAACTATAACCCGCACTAACATGATATATTTTGCCTTAATAGTGCATAAATAAGACATATTCAGAGGCTCACAAGAAATAAACATAGTGAAATATATCAAATTATTCGTTCACAATATCAAAACACTAGATAATTAAGAAGGAAAAGTTGCTCTTTTATTGAATACTTAAAGGAATTCTATTATCATGCTTGAAAATCTAGAATAATTGAGTTACAATGCTTTACTGTTGTGTGTGTAGGAAGAAAAGAAAGAACTAACTTAGAAATGAAGAGAAGAAAAATACTTATAGAAGAAGTCTTGAGAAGAACTTGAAGTTGAGCTGATTTGCCTTGTAGAATTGAAGATGAACTGGTGGTCTTCTTCCTTGAATTTATCTTCAATTTGCATGATCTTTGCTTCATGGGTCGAATTTGAGGGAAAACCATGCAAAAAGAGGCTCAAAACAACTACAAACTGAGAGCAAATTGCTTTAAAAGTTGTCTCATGTTGAGACCAACCCATAAGGGGTTCCTAATTGCACTTGAACAGTTGTAAACTCCTCGAAAATCTCCTTTTTAGGCTGAAAATGACTATGAGTTGATCCTTGGACTGCTTATTTAATTGATTGATTGCATTTCATAATTCTTCATCTTCATTCATTTCATGAAACCTGCAACAATCACTCTTTCCAAGACTGCACCAGTGATTGAATGAACTACCATTCTCATTATTGCAACTTGTGTCTTTGTTCTTAAGTCACCATTTTGTGTTCACTTTTTACAATCATTGTGTAAAACCTATACCTTATTGGACTATTGCATCCTATAAGGGTAGACCTTAACTATCAATAAAGAGATGATACTGACTTGAACACTGCTTTAATGTTTGAGGATTGTCATTATTATTCTTAGTGTTGTATTTATTTACACAAGACTGTCATGGGTATATGATTGTCTCCCTTTCTTTCAAGGACTGCTAATTATTTTTTTATTTTCCCTTTGTCTTCACTATGTAATAATTCTAATGAAGGTTGTCCTTGAACTATATATTTCACTTTGTATCCTTATTGCCTGACCTTTTTGTTGAAGATTTTGTCATTATTATCCAAATTGACTGTGTTTTGATTATCTTTCTCATGAATGCTCTTGTTAATAATTCTAATGAAGGTTGTCCTTGAACTATATATTTTACCTTTTATCCTTATTGATTGCCCCTTTTGCTAAATATTTTGTCATTATTATCCTTATTGACTGTGTTTTGATTAGATTTCTCATGAATGCCATATATATTAGTGATCCTACACCCAATGAAGTTTCTTGATCACTTGGTGCTTTTATAGCAAGGGCTTTTGTTAATTGTTCATCTCAAGATCCAACTGTCAATCTCAAGATCTAATTGTCAATAGCCAATTACAAGAGAAAAATTACTTCATGGCTTTTGGGGTTTTTCATTGGTTAATTATACTTTATGGCGAGGTCCTCATTGGTTAAGTATTTCATCCCCAAAGTATAGTGATAACACTTGTAATACCAACATGGCATTTTGATTATTCAATAGATATGAAAGGAAGGAAGACTAGAATGGTGCCAAGAGTTTCCATGAATTATTTGATGGAATATGATTATTAATTGACCAAGAATTTTACAGAGGAAAATGGTAATTACCTGATAAAAAATATAATACAATGTATACAAAGTCATTCAACTCAACTAATTGCAATTCTACAAGAGTGCATGTTGAAGGAAGTTAAATCTAGAGATTGGTAAACTTTCAATCTTGGTGACCGAATTCCCACCAAGGAATTCAAAACTCACCTACTCTATGGTAATTTAGAATGTAATTAGAGAACATCATATTGTAGAAATTAAATTATTGGCAATGCAACCATGGACCTAACCCCTCTTCCTACGAAATTGGTACATATAACACTTTCTCCCTATAAGTTCAAGATGCCTAGTTGCTTCTTTGGTGGTTTCAAACACTTTCAAGTGGTGGTGTATACATAATCACGAACAAATAGGGTTGTAAGATGTGATCTTCAATCTAACAAGATTCACAAAAAGGAAATTTGATGCATTGGCAAAGCATCTAATTTTGCCAACTCTCTTGGTTCCCTTATCTCCCCTCTTTCTCTCTTATTTTTATATAGATAATTTCTTACTTAGCTCCCATGAATTTTTTTTATCTATTCATATGTTAGATTGAGCCTTATTTGTGTTAGCATTTAATTTGCACATTTTAATGTGACACAAAATGAAACCGTGTGTATAATAAATTATTCTTTGATTTGTGAGGGGAAGCAAAGCATCCAAATTTGTCAACTCTCTTGGTTCCTTTATCTCTCCTCTTTATCTCTTGATTTTATATAAATAAGAACTTCTTACTTATCTCCCATGAAAAAAATTACTTATTCATATGTACGATTGAGCCTTATTTGTGTTAGCATTTAATTTGCACATTTTAATATGACACAAAATGAAATCATTCCTATAAAAAGAGTTGCAATGCGTCACATTCTTTCCAATAGTGTGGTTAGTTAAGAGTAGATAAAAGTAGAGATGAAATTAGAGCAGGAGAGGAAGAGGGAGAAATTTAGATGAAGAGATAGAGAGTTTGAGGGATAGATAAAAATATAGAGATAGCAATAAATAGATAGGCATATAGAGAGGAAGAGGTAGAGGGAGAGATAAAGATACAAAGAGATAGAGATAAAATGATATAGAAATAGATAGGCAGAAACATGCAGTGTGTGTGAGAGAGAGTGAGAGGAAGTGTGCGTTTGAGAGAGTGGGACCAATATAGAGATAAAGATGAGGGTGAGATGGGAAGTGTGTGTGTGTGTGAGAGAGAGAGAGAGATGTGTGTGTGTGTGTGTGTGTGTGTGTACATGCATATACATACATACATATCCATATATACATATATAGGTATATATGCATATGTATGTATACATATATACATATATAGGTATATATGCATATGTATGTATACATATATATGTGTATACATATACATATAAATATACATACATATACATATACACATACATATACATATACATATACATATACATATATATGTATATACATGTATATGTATATATATACATACATATATATACATATATATGTATAGATACATACATATATATATATATATATATATATATATATATATATATATATATGTATAGATACATATCTATATATATATATATATATATATATATATATATATATATATATATATGTATAGATACATATCTATATATACACAAGTATATATACATATACATATATGTATATATACACATACATATATGTATGTGTATATATACATACATACATATACATATATAGATACATACATACATATGTATACATATGTATGTATATATATGTGTGTGTGTGTGTGTATGTATGTATACATATATACATACATGTACATACATACATATACATATACATTACACACACACATATATATGTGTGTGTATGTATATGTATGTATATACATGTATGTATATGTATATATATGTATACATGTATGTATATATACATATATATACATGCATGTATACATGTATATATACATGCATGTATACACACGCACACACATATATACATATAATATATGTGTGTGTGTGTATACACACATATGTGTATGTGTGTGTGTGTGTGTGTGTGTGTGTAGAGAGAGAGAGAGAGAGCCCATTATAATAATTATTGAAATAAATAAATAACAATTAAAAAGTTAATTTTTAATTAAAAATAAAATGTAATAGAAACGTAAATATATAATTACGTAATATTATCATAATTTTTGAAGCACCATATAATTTAGTAAGAGCATATGCTACTCTTGTTGTATGGATGGTTCTATAAAATAGTTAGTCTTATGAATGAAATTGTATCTTAGAGAGTTGTGAGATTATTGTAGCTATTCTAAGAGTAATAAAGCTTTATTTTTGGAGATCAATGGTTACCACCTCTTTTTATTATCATTCAAAAGTACTAATTGATAATGTGCTCTTTACATGATATTATGCTCTTTACAAGATGCGTGCCTAATCACCATAGTGGAGTTTCTATCATAAGTACAATGGCTTAACAAATTCACTAATTTCACTTTCTTATATGTAACATTGTACATGTGTTTGGCATAATCTATCAATCAAGCCTTTGACATTAGTGACTAACTGTGCATTTCTAAATGGGGTTCTTTAGAATAAATTGTACATGAAACAACCCAAAGATCCAAACTTCAAGGAAATGAACAAAAGAGTTTGCATTGATAAAATTATTGTACAAGTTGAAGCAAGCGCCTCATACACCAAAACTAATGAACACTTTCATATGCACAATTTTGTTTAGCCTTCTGGATTACAACTTGTGCATACAAAGAGAACATGGAGAGATTGTCATCTTGATTATATGTGTTTTTCATCACCTCACTAATGAAATATTGGATTCAACTATGATAATATAAAGTTTGAATATTTGCGAGTCAATAATAAATCCAATACAAGAAATCTTTGAGTCTATAAGCATCTTAGGCAATGATACACTTATAATGTTTATAGCAAGATAATATAAGATGCAAGGATAAGACAATCCTTGAGGACTATAATGATTGTCCAAAGAAAAATCTTCAAGAATTGCAATATGTATTCATAAATACAATATTGGATAAAAAGATAATTTCTAAATTAACATGTCAATCGTATAATATAAAAAGAAAGTTGATGAAACTTACAAATATTCTTGAAATAAAATTAACAACTCTAAACTTAAGATTAAAAATATATATTATAAATTAAATATATACCATAAATAATTAGTTATAGAATGAAAAAAAATCATTTCCCCTAGTCTTTAAAAAGAACTAAACCTTCTTCTTAAAAATAAAAATAAAAATAACAAGAGCTGTGAGGCAGCATGAGTCCCTACCTAGTGCCAAAAATAGGCAAAATTGATTTGTACAAATGCAGATGTTTGTGTAAAACATGGGGGAGGATGTTATTTTATTTTATAATATTATACAAGAATATTAAATATTGATATTAAAAACAATAATAACATTAATTGAAAAATAAATTCAATATTAACAAAAAAAATATTATATAAATTGAACATAAATACAATTAAATTCTTAAATAAATTAAATTTTAAAAATTAATACTATATAATTCAAGTAAAAAGTTCAAAATAAATTAAACTATATTAAAATTGATACAATTTACATTTTAACTTCTACATTAAAAAATACAAATAAAATCATAATAAAAAAGCTAAAAATACAAAAAAGGAAAAAAAGACATTACAAAGATTTTAAAAAAGTAAAAATTTCTTTATGTAATTTTTTATTATGATATCATACATAATATCAAATATTATTAAAAAATAATAATTTATAATCTTTTTTTGTTTAATATAATAATTAAATTTTTCATAGACATAAGCTTAATAAAACTATGATATCATATAAATAAAACTAAGAATATAACAAATTAAAAAACAAAATGTCTAAAATATCCTACAATGACCAATAAAAACGTCTAAATTTTTATTTTGTTTAAAAATAATGAAAATTTTCATATGGTGAAATATTTATCTCTAGTAATGTGGTTTGAAACGTTCAATTGCAATAGCTCCACCCAATTTCCAAAGTTCCCCTGAATTTCACCGTCTAAATGATTGTTGACCAGGTCTAAATTGTATGCCCCCAATTTCTACCGAATTTTTTGATATTACAGGGCTTTGGAAATAGCAGGAGGAATGTTACGTGTAGCAGGTTGAGGATGAAGTATACAATTTAAAGATTATGTTGATCTGGTGACGATTTAATTGCATACAGAGTTTTGACGGTGGAAGTAAAAAAAAAACATTTTGTTGGCCAATGTAGAAAAATACAAAGCATCGTGGAGGAAGATGGGGGTCTTAATTCTCAGCACCGAGGCAAAGGAAAAGGAGTTGGGCAACAGGGGCAGGCAACATGATGGTGGGATCGCGGAGCGACTTAATTAGATTTCAAATTTTAAATTTTTTAACATTAGAGAATCATCGAAATTTTTACCTACTCAAATTTGATTGGTCATCTATTTCTATTTTAAAGAAAAAATAAAAACCCAGAAAAAAATACATCAGCCAATTAAAAAAATGTAAAAAATAGAAAGAAAAATATATTAATAATGCCTATAGATAGGCGGGACTAATAATACACATAATAATTAGATTTATTTTTTTAATATAAATACTTGTATTTATTTTTTCATTTAATTTAATTTAAACAATCTAAAAAGTTGTACGTAAGAAGGGGAAATAATTCCTCTAGTTTGTCTTTGTGCAATACGGTACACAGAAATCCTTCTTGCGGATAAGCTTTCCAGCCTGGCAGCACGATCATTAAAGATAGAATACAATTAATTATATTATTGTATTATCCCAAAATATATCCATTCACGGGTCCCACGAACTCATTTTACCTTTTAGGCATCTACTAAAATAATATTAAAATAATCTTCCTTAGTCGGAAAGTCTTACCTACTATTTGTCACCCGCCGCATGATTTAACTCCGTGTGAATTAGATTTCAAATTTTAAATTTTTTAACATTAGAAAATCTTACTTAGTCAAATTTGATTGGTCATCTATTTCTATTTTAAAGAAAAAAACAAAAACCCGAAGAAAAAATACATCAGCCAATTAGAAAAATGTAAAAATAGAAAGAAAAATATATTAATAAATAAATTAAGATAAACTATAAAATAAACATTAGTATAAATGTCTCTCACGGATTTCAAAGCAAATTAATAAGCAGAGATGAAAACATTAGTCTCCGCCTATAGATAGGCGGGACTAAAAATTCCCTTTTCTAAATAAATCTCATTTACTATTTCAATGTTAAAATTGAAATATAATTCCTAAAGGGCTCACGTAAGTACTACTTTCCTATTATAAGGTCAAAACTAACTAAAATAGTTTTGTTTTTATATAAATGATGTACGAAGGCGAGGCCACACAGCATGAAACGTATGGCAGAAGCAATTAAATAAATACGTGATAAAAATGTAATTGGCATTTTCAGGAAATGAGACAATGTTCTTTTTTTTAAAGGTTGTGATTTTTCTTAATCGGTCATCACACCAGCTATTGGACGGAACCAGAGAAGCAGAAATGACTCAGCTTTTGTGGACTACTGAACTGAAAAGACATCATGGTTTCGTACAATTTGATGTAAGATTTCACATAATGAAATAAGGAGTAATAATGTTATATCAATTCATGATTTCACATACATTTAATATTCATAACATTATTAGTTTTTGTCCATGGCAGGAATACTTATGCATCCACCATGGTATTAAACAGCTATTAGACATTGTCCTTGGTAACCAATCACAGTTGAAAATTTTTCAAACTAAAATAAATTTATCTGTTTTCAAAAGTTAACTTGCTTATTTTTTAACAAAAAATATTTAAAAAATGATTTCTTTATGCTGTGATTGGTCTATATGAATTTCTGTAGGCATAAAATTTAATTTTTGTGAACAAAAATATACACAATTTTTATGTACAATTAATACTGTCATAATTAAAAATGGTCAGAAATTTAATAACCAGATCACACAAATAATATAAAAAATTATCCTTTGCCTTGCTCCGTGCTGATGTGACATTGCCTCCGTTCGTTCATTACATCCTCGAGAGATGTAATGAGTGAGGTGGAATACACAAAACAATTGCGTGTGATGATTTCTGTCGCCAACGTAAAAAGAAATATTAATTTAAATTATAAAATGCTCATTCTTTTTGACCGGGCCCACGACAAGTGAGTTAGCGGTTGGACGTGACCCCACTAAAAATAGTGGTGTTTTTTCTACTTCATTTCCAACTCCTTTCGTTTGTCCTTCTCCATATTTAGAAATTGGAGCTCCAGTGCATTTCCTTTTACCACACATTTTATACTATAAAACCACATCGACATAAAACAACTGAATATTTATTCTCTTTAACCTTGGACCGCTATTTTCTCTGTATTTTAAATAATTTATTTATATTTTATATAATAAATTTTAATTACATTTTAAATAGATTTTTAATATATACTATTTTATATTATTTTGTAATATGTTTTTAAAATCTACTTTATTTAATATTTGTTTTATTTGTTATTATATTTTTTTTTATATTAATATATTTTAAATTTTTTATATTTTTATTATATTTTACTTAATAAATTTTACTTATATTTTTAGTAAATTTTTAATATATTTAATTCTATTATATTTTTTATTTCTTAATATATTTTATTTAAATTATTTCTTTTATTTTTTAAATATATATTAATTATATAATTTTTAAACCTTTTTAATATCTAATTGGAAATGCTAATGTAAACATTAAGGTAATCATTAGCCTTCTAACATAGCAAAAATAAATCATAACAATCTATATAAAAATATAACATTAAATTTGTAACATTAGCATATATAACTTTAATACATTATGAAAATTTAACACTAAACCTAATTCTGAATTAAGTATATATATCTTTAATAATTTTATATAAAATTCTAACATCAATAATAATTTTATCCCTATCCCTAACTCAAATTCTAACCCTAACTCCTCCCCTCACAATAATTATTATCCCAACCTTATCTTTAATTATATACCTAACCCTAACCCTAATTTTAAAACTAACATTATTATTACTTATTTTATATAATAATGTTTTTTTTTTTTAATTGAAAATATACAAAAGAATTGCAAAATAATGTTATACTTATTATAAGTATAAAATGTTATACTTATTAAAGATTATTTTAATTCAAAGTGAATAAAGTTTCACGTATCAAATTTATTCAGAAGTGAATAAATTTTATAATTGAATAAACTTTATAAGTGAAAGTTTATTCACTTTTGAATTTTTGAATTATAACTGAAACTTTATCTCTAACTAACCAAATCATAAATCTCACACTAACACCATTTCTAATCCAATAAACTTTATAATTTTTTAGTAATAATTATAAATTAATTTTATTATATATATAATTAAAAATATAACTTTATTATTACTTATTTTATACTTATAATAAGAATTTGTTTAATGCTATACTTATTTATAAAGTTTATTCTTATATTTATTATGAAGTTTATTTTAGTTCAAAAGTGAATAAATTTTATAACTGAATAAATTTTATAAATGAAAGTTTATTCACTTTTGATTTATAAATAAAATTTTATTTGAATAGCTTTATTTCTCCATCTATATGTAGCTATCTCTTCCTCTATATCTCTATCCATTACTCTCATTCTTGTAATGGCAGGAACTTGACGCTTTGCGTCCTTGTTTAATGAATGAAATGATACAAATGTGTATTTTTTTAAAAAATTAAATTTTCTATTCGTATTTTTGATATGAGTCAATAGAAATAAAGAAAAAAGATATTTTTATAGTTATGTAAAATATAAATTAAATATGGACTATATTTTTTTGTTCAAAAATTTTAATACTTTGAAATGATTAGTTGGATTAATGAAAAAAAAAGGTTCCTACGAATGCAACTACGAATGCAGGAACTAATAAATTATTCTTTGATTTGTGAGGCGAAGCTTCATTTAAACTAGAATATAGAGATTTTTAAGGGTAATATAAATAATCTTCATTAAAAGTCTTGTCATGTTTTCTTGATCTATAGAAGAATTTTTAACACATAGGTGTTAGATACAAACTCTTTATATATCTTCATCTCATTTTTTCTCTAGTTTTAGCTTTCTATACATATTGCAACAATGGATATCTCTCCCATCAATAAGTGCATTTCTCTGCCCATTCCAGTCAATGAGTACCCAAAAATTGGTGAGTTTACTTTGGAAAAGCTCAACAAAATTTGTTTCCTTCAATGTTCAAGAGTTGAAAAAGCTATAAGATGTGTCGTGGGAAATAAAATTTTGTTGGCATACTTGCATCTCTTGTACCCCATGCAAGTATCTATCATTTTCCTTTCAAATGTGATGGATTTGTTGCAGTCATTTGGTTTGGTTACTCAATTTTTTGTAGAGTATGTTCAAAGGTTTTATATTTGCACCATGCTCTTAACACTACTATCTAGGGCTATGACGTTCATGAGGGTAAAGCCTTAGTGGGAGAGCTTTCTAAAATAAAGGATCTTTTAAAAAAAAACAGTTTTCTTTGTGCTTACTTGGCTCTCAAGAGGTCCCTGCTTAGCAAAGAAAGCATGATGTGAACTTTGTCTTATTTACTCACAAATTGAGTTATGACAAAGACCGTGTGAAAACATCATGGAAACTTACAAGGCAATGCTTTTGCAAATGACTCATGATGCGCATTCTTTGGTGTGTCCTTAAAATCTTCTATTGCAAGGTGGTGAAGAGAAACTTGAAGAAGGGCATGCATCAAATTCTAATGTAGAAATGGACCTGAATTAGGGGAAGCATACCAGTAGTGGTTATATCTAACTTAGTGCACCTATAGATCCTAAATGGTACATTAGATTTCGATGATTTTTTGTTGTTGTTGTCTCTATATGCGACTTAACTGCTTATAGCTAAGGTTTTGGCTTTTGGGTAGTAATAACGCACAATGTAGGATCAATTATGTGTATAAGGGTAAAAAAGTACACATTTCAAAGTGTCGTTTGATAGGTGGTGAAGAGAAACTTGAAGAAGGGCATGCATCAAATTCTAATGTAGAAATGGACCTGGATTAGGGGAAGCATACCAATAGTGGTTATCTCTAACTTCGTGCACCTATAGATCCTAAACGGTACATTGGATTTCAATGTTTTTTGTTGTTGTTGTTGTCTCTATATGCGACTTAATTGCTTATAGCTAAGGTTTTGGCTTCTAGGTAGTAATAACGCACAATGTAGGATCAATTATGTGCATAAGGGTAAAAAAGTACACATTTCAAAGTGTCGTTCAATACCTACTTCAAGATGTTCCAATAACAGTTGACTCAAAATTACCAATACTTGTGGGCAAAATTCCAAGTAGTGGTGTTCAAATGGGCCAATTATGGATTAAAAAAGCTAAAAAATGATCAGCTACTAGTACATGCAAAACTTATTAATGGGCATTTCATTATCATTTTTTTAGCTCCTTTAAATTAGGAATTGGGGGTTGGTTGCACAAGGAGTGATTGGTTACTGGAACACAATCCACTATTGGTGCTCTTCCCCTAATGGTGGTCAAGATAGTTCTTGAATTTTGTAATTTTGTTGTTGTCCTTTGTTTTTTATTAAGGCAAAATCAGGTTTTGAAGGGACCTGAAACCCTTTACATTATTCATTGAAATTTAGTAATTTTGGCTTGTTCGTGAGCATTGGTGCTTGGATTTGGTGATCAAATATTTTTTTTACCTACTCCTTAATGCCTCAACAATGTTTGGGCTTCATTATGTTTTGTGGCTGCATTTTATGTTATGACTTGAAGTTTTGTATTCGGAAAAATGTAATATTTTTGTATAGTATAATGTTCTAGGACATTAGTATTCTGCTCTGATCTAGGTTTTGGTCGAGGGATGAAAAATTCCCCTCCTTTTGTTTAATTTTTTTTTATTGAGTTGCTTCATCTTATGTAATAATAATCCTTTTTAATATATACTAGCAATCGCACCTAGGTGTGCAATGGGTACGTCGAGGATATGTGGAAGGTCAATCATGATTTTTTTTTTGGCATACATTTGTTTAGTAGATGAGATAAATTGGTAGGCCATTTATAAAATGATGCTTGTGCAACAAATGTCTCAATGAAGAGGTGATAACTTCAAATCAACTATGCATCCACTTATAAGGATCCAAACATAACTTAAACTAAATCTATGAATTAGGAAGATAATCAAGATTCATTTGCAATAGACTGATGCATGATAGAGAGATGGATGATGAGAGGGGTATGGAGAGAAGGAGAGGGATATATAAAAAGACAAGAAAATATGGAGAAGTAGAAGAAATATGGAGAGATGGAGACACAAATATATATAGATATAGAGGTCTAGGAAGAGGGGAAGGGGGACGAGATAGAGGGAAAGAGATGGATGGATGAAGAGGAGACATGTCTAGATATAGAGGGATAGAGAGGAAGTCAAAGGTATGAATGAAGATAAAGTGTGAGAGGAATAGGGGGACAAATAGATTGAGGGAGATCTGGAGGGAGATACAAATATAGAGAGAGATAAGGAGATAGGGAGAGATAAAGAGTAAGTGATTGAAATATATAGAGGAAAGGAAGTGATAGATGGTGAGATAGAGAGATATAGAGATAGATATAAGGAGATATAAAGAGAGGGGAGGGGGAGAGGGATGTAGTGAAAAATATAGAGAAGTAGAGAGATAAATAGAGGAGAGAGAATAGTGGAAGATATAGAGGGGGAGAGAGAGATGTGAGAGAAAGAAGAGGCGGAGAGATATAGGTGGAGGGGAAAGAGAGAGAAAATGGGGTAGGGAGAGAGTGAGAGATATGGGTAGAGAGGGAGAAAGAGAATAAGAGCGGGGGGGGAGAAGGAGATATGGGGTAGAGATAGAGATATAAGGAGATAGGAGTAAAAAAATATATAGATAGAAATTGTAATGCCACCCCTATTGTAACCTTAATAACCCAATTTATATTGTGTATTCATGATTTAATATGTTCTTTCTGAGTGTTTACATTCTAAGGTGTACTTACAATTTTATAATTCTATCAAAGGCATGATGTCGTTAGATTGACTGGGTTTCGTATATTGAAGTTTGAATATAAACATGCTTAAAATTTAGAGTAGTTGTGTTAAGGTTATGCTATATCGTGATGTTGGAGATTCTTGTTAGATGAGATTACTTTGGTGTGATTTGTGATTGTGAACTACTTTCCTTCTTTCATAGCCTATGTGTTAGGTTGTTCAATATCTGTAACTATGCTTGTAATTAATGATTGGCATTTGTGTTGAATGTCATATAGATGATAATTGATTTAATGATGAGATGTTACAATCAATTTCTAGATATGCTAAATTTTGATGCTCAATTATGGCGAGAATGTTATAATGTCCACTCAAGATGTTTTAGAGATATAAGG